>NC_000069.6:28743190-29093190 GCF_000001635.26 Mus musculus | reverse complement strand
GCAACGCTGGAGATAGAAACCCTAGGAAAGAGATCTGGAACCATAGATGCGAGCATCAGCAACAGAATACAAGAAATGGAAGAGAGAATCTCAGGTGCAGAAGATTCCATAGAGAACATCGACACAACAGTCAAAGAAAATACAAAATGCAAAAGGATCCTAACTCAAAATATCCAGGTAATCCAGGACACAATAAGAAGACCAAACCTACGGATAATAGGAATTGATGAGAATGAAGATTTTCAACTTAAAGGGCCAGCTAATATCTTCAACAAAATAATAGAAGAAAACTTCCCAAACATAAAAAAAGAGATGCCCATGATCATACAAGAAGCATACAGAACTCCAAATAGACTGGACCAGAAAAGAAATTCCTCCCGACACATAATAATCAGAACAACAAATGCACTAAATAAAGATAGAATATTAAAAGCAGTAAGGGAGAAAGGTCAAGTAACATATAAAGGAAGGCCTATCAGAATTACACCAGACTTTTCACCAGAGACTATGAAAGCCAGAAGAGCCTGGACAGATGTTATACAGACACTAAGAGAACACAAATGCCAGCCCAGGCTACTATACCCGGCCAAACTCTCAATTACCATAGATGGAGAAACCAAAGTATTCCACGACAAAACCAAGTTCACACAATATCTTTCCACGAATCCAGCCCTTCAAAGGATAATAACAGAAAAGAAGCAATACAAGGACAGAAATCTCGCCCTAGAACAACCAAGAAAGTAATCATTCAACAAACCAAAAAGAAGACAGCCACAAGAACAGAATGCCAACTCTAACAACAAAAATAAAAGGGAGCAAATATTACTTTTCCTTAATATCTCTTAATATCAATGGACTCAATTCCCCAATAAAAAGACATAGACTAACAGACTGGCTACACAAACAGGACCCAACATTCTGCTGCTTACAGGAAACCCATCTCAGGGAAAAAGACAGACACTACCTCAGAGTGAAAGGCTGGAAAACAATTTTCCAAGCAAATGGACTGAAGAAACAAGCTGGAGTAGCCATTTTAATATCGGATAAAATCGACTTCCAACCCAAACTTATCAAAAAAGACAAGGAGGGACACTTCATACTCATCAAAGGTAAAATCCTCCAAGAGGAACTCTCAATTCTGAATATCTACGCACCAAATGCCAGGGCAGCCACATTCATTAGAGACACTTTAGTAAAGCTCAAAGCATACATTGCACCTCACACAATAATAGTGGGAGACTTCAACACACCACTTTCTTCAAAGGACAGATCGTGGAAACAGAAACTAAACAGGGACACAGTGAAACTAACAGAAGTTATGAAACAAATGGACCTGACAGATATCTACAGAACATTTTATCCTAAAACAAAAGGATATACCTTCTTCTCAGCACCTCACGGGACCTTCTCCAAAACTGACCATATAATTGGTCACAAAACAGGCCTCAATAGATACAAAAATATTGAAATTGTCCCATGTATCCTATCAGACCACCATGGCCTAAGACTGATCTTCAATAATAACATAAATAATGGAAAGCCAACATTCACGTGGAAACTGAATAACACTCTTCTCAATGATACCTTGGTCAAGGAAGGAATAAAGAAAGAAATTAAAGACTTTTTAGAGTTTAATGAAAATGAAGCCACAACGTACCCAAACCTATGGGACACAATGAAAGCATTTCTAAGAGGGAAACTCATAGCGCTGAGTGCCTCCAAGAAGAAACGGGAGACAGCACATACTAGCAGCTTGACAACACATCTAAAAGCCCTAGAAAAAAAGGAAGCAAATTCACCCAAGAGGAGTAGACGGCAGGAAATAATCAAACTCAGGGGTGAAATCAACCAAGTGGAAACAAGAAGAACTATTCAAAGAATTAACCAAACGAGGAGTTGGTTCTTTGAGAAAATCAACAGGATAGATAAACCCTTAGCTAGACTCACTAAAGGGCACAGGGACAAAATCCTAATTAACAAAATCAGAAATGAAAAGGGAGACATAACAACAGATCCTGAAGAAATCCAAAACACCATCAGATCCTTCTACAAAAGACTATACTCAACAAAACTGGAAAACCTGGACGAAATGGACAAATTTCTGGACAGATACCAGGTACCAAAGTTGAATCAGGATCAAGTTGACCATCTAAACAGTCCCATATCACCTAAAGAAATAGAAGCAGTTATTAATAGTCTCCCAACCAAAAAAAGCCCAGGACCAGATGGGTTTAGTGCAGAGTTCTATCAGACCTTCAAAGAAGATCTAATTCCAATTCTGCACAAACTATTTCACAAAATAGAAGTAGAAGGTACTCTACCCAACTCATTTTACGAAGCCACTATTACTCTGATACCTAAACCACAGAAAGATCCAACAAAGATAGAGAACTTCAGACCAATTTCTCTTATGAATATCGATGCAAAAATCCTCAATAAAATTCTTGCTAACCGAATCCAAGAACACATTAAAGCAATCATCCATCCTGACCAAGTAGGTTTTATTCCAGGGATGCAGGGATGGTTTAATATACGAAAATCCATCAATGTAATCCATTATATAAACAAACTCAAAGACAAAAACCACATGATCATCTCGTTAGATGCAGAAAAAGCATTTGACAAGATCCAACACCCATTCATGATAAAAGTTTTGGAAAGATCAGGAATTCAAGGCCCATACCTAAACATGATAAAAGCAATCTACAGCAAACCAGTAGCCAACATCAAAGTAAATGGAGAGAAGCTGGAAGCAATCCCACTAAAATCAGGGACTAGACAAGGCTGCCCACTTTCTCCCTACCTTTTCAACATAGTACTTGAAGTATTAGCCAGAGCAATTCGACAACAAAAGGAGATCAAGGGGATACAAATTGGAAAAGAGGAAGTCAAAATATCACTTTTTGCAGATGATATGATAGTATATATAAGTGACCCTAAAAATTCTACCAGAGAACTCCTAAACCTGATAAACAGCTTCGGTGAAGTAGCTGGATATAAAATAAACTCAAACAAGTCAATGGCCTTTCTCTATACAAAGAATAAACAGGCTGAGAAAGAAATTAGGGAAACAACACCCTTCTCAATAGTCACAAATAATATAAAATATCTTGGCGTGACTCTAACTAAGGAGGTGAAAGATCTGTATGATAAAAACTTCAAATCTCTGAAGAAAGAAATTAAAGAAGATCTCAGAAGATGGAAAGATCTCCCATGCTCATGGATTGGCAGGATCAACATTGTAAAAATGGCTATCTTGCCAAAAGCAATCTACAGATTCAATGCAATCCCCATCAAAATTCCAACTCAATTCTTCAACGAATTGGAAGGAGCAATTTGCAAATTTGTCTGGAATAACAAAAAACCTAGGATAGCAAAAAGTCTTCTTAAGGATAAAAGAACTTCTGGCGGAATCACCATGCCAGACCTAAAGCTTTACTACAGAGCAATTGTAATAAAAACTGCATGGTACTGGTATAGAGACAGACAAGTAGACCAATGGAATAGAATTGAAGATCCAGAAATGAACCCACACACCTATGGTCACTTGATCTTCGACAAGGGAGCTAAAACCATCCAGTGGAAGAAAGACAGCATTTTCAACAATTGGTGCTGGCACAACTGGTTGTTATCGTGTAGAAGAATGCGAATCGATCCATACTTATCTCCTTGTACTAAGGTCAAATCTAAGTGGATCAAGGAACTTCACATAAAACCAGAGACACTGAAACTTATAGAGGAGAAAGTGGGGAAAAGCCTTGAAGATATGGGCACAGGGGAAAAATTCCTGAACAGAACAGCAATGGCTTGTGCTGTAAGATCGAGAATCGACAAATGGGACCTAATGAAACTCCAAAGTTTCTGCAAGGCAAAAGACACCGTCAATAAGACAAAAAGACCACCAACAGATTGGGAAAGGATCTTTACCTATCCTAAATCAGATAGGGGACTAATATCCAACATATATAAAGAACTCAAGAAGGTGGACTTCAGAAAATCAAATAACCCCATTAAAAAATGGGGCTCAGAACTGAACAAAGAATTCTCACCTGAGGAATACCGAATGGCAGAGAAGCACTTGAAAAAATGTTCAACATCCTTAATCATCAGGGAAATGCAAATCAAAACAACCCTGAGATTCCACCTCACACCAGTCAGAATGGCTAAGATCAAAAATTCAGGTGACAGCAGATGCTGGCGAGGATGTGGAGAAAGAGGAACACTCCTCCATTGTTGGTGGGAGTGCAGGCTTGTACAACCACTCTGGAAATCAGTCTGGCGGTTCCTCAGAAAACTGGACATAGTACTACCGGAGGATCCAGCAATACCTCTCCTGGGCATATATCCAGAAGATGCCCCAACAGGTAAGAAGGACACATGCTCCACTATGTTCATAGCAGCCTTATTTATAATAGCCAGAAGCTGGAAAGAACCTAGATGCCCCTCAACAGAGGAATGGATACAGAAAATGTGGTACATCTACACAATGGAGTACTACTCAGCTATTAAAAAGAATGAATTTATGAAATTCCTAGCCAAATGGATGGACCTGGAGGGCATCATCCTGAGTGAGGTAACACATTCACAAAGAAACTCACACAATATGTATTCACTGATAAGTGGATATTAGCCCCAAACCTAGGATACCCAAGATATAAGATATAATTTGCTAAACACATGAAACTCAAGGAGAATGAAGACTGAAGTGTGGACACTATGCCCCTCCTTAGATTTGGGAACAAAACACCCATGGAAGGAGTTACAGAGACGGAGTTTGGAGCTGAGATGAAAGGATGGACCATGTAGAGACTGCCATAGCCAGGGATCCACCCCATAATCAGCATCCAAACGCTGACACCATTGCATACACTAGCAAGATTTTATTGAAAGGACGCAGATGTAGCTGTCTCTTGTGAGACTATGCCGGGGCCCAGCAAACACAGAAGTGGATGCTCACAGTCAGCTAATGGATGGATCATAGGGCTCCCAATGGAGGAGCTAGAGAAAGTAGCCAAGGAGCTAAAGGGATCTGCAACCCTATAGGTGGAACAACATTATGAGCTAACCAGTACCCCGGAGCTCTTGACTCTAGCTGCATATATATCAAAAGATGGACTAGTCGGCCATCACTGGAAAGAGAGGCCCATTGGACTTGCAAACTTTATATGCCCCAGTACAGGGGAATTCCAGGGCCAAAAAGGGGGAGTGGGTGGGCAGGGGAGTGGGGGTGGGTGGATATGGGGGACTTTTGGTATAGCATTGGAAATGTAAATGAGTTAAATACCTAATAAAAAATGGAAAAAAAAAAAGAAAAAGAAAGGGAGAGAGAGAAGGGTTGAGGGAGGCATGGGGAGAGGAGGGGCAGAGAAGTAGGGTACAGAAAGAAACAATAATGAGCTGGTTTTAAGACATAGCTAGGAAATTATTTGTCAATGGAAAGGAAGTTGTACAAGTGAGAAGCCACAAATAAAGAAAAGAGGGATGCGGAGAAAACATGCCAGGATGTCTGTAACATCCAGGAGAGAGTGCTTTGGGCAGGAGTGAGAAACTTTTGCCATAAGAGACCAAAGAAAGAATTGAATGTGTGAGATATAGAAGCAGAGGTCAGGAACCTAGTGTATGACATCAATACTGTCAAGACAGTTTGGATTGCTGAAGCTTTAAGGCACATGTTTGGGTCCAGTTGGTGGAATAGCAAAAAGAACAACTATTGCTAAATATAAGTAACAGATTTGCAGACCCCTTTAGCTCCTTGGGTACTTTCTCTAGCTCCTTCACTAGGGGCCCTGGGTTCCATCCAATAGATGACTATGAGCATCCACTTCTGTATTTGCCAGGCACTGGCATAGCCTCATAAGAGAGAGCTATATCAGGGTCCTGTCAGCAAAATCTTTCTGGCATATGTAATAGTGTCGGGGTTTGGTGGATCTAGTTGCATATGTAGCAGAGGATGGCCTAATCGGCCACCAATGGGAGGAGAGGCCCTTGGTCTTGCAAAGATTGTATGACCCAGTACAGAGGAATGCCAGGGCCAGGGTGGGTTGGGGAGCAGGGTGGGGGGAGGGTATAGGGGACATTGGGGATAGCATTTGAAATGTAAATTAAGAAAATATCTAATAAAAAAGTAAAAAAAAAAATGTAACAAATTTAGACCTAGTAGGAAGATGAGAGTGCGTATAGTTTGATCGGAGATGAAGAAGGGGAAGGGATCATCGGGGTGCATGGCAAACAGAAACAGATTCTAGAGACAGCAATAGGATTAAAGGTGACCATGCCACTCTGCCATGAAGCCAGTCATGTTCTGAACTCCTTGATACCCCCATCTCCCCCAGATTAGCTCCAGGTTTCCCTATCAGATGCAGAAGTGTGGACCATATTTCTGCATGTCTATGGTAGGGAAAATAGTAATATGGTTTGTAGTCCTCTCAGAAGGCTTGACTTAATTGCAATGCTTAGAGGTGAGCATTTAGAGAAGTGTTTGGCTCCTGAGGGCAATGACCTAGTCAATAGATAAATCCCTGATAAAAATCTCAATTTATCAGATGTAATAGGAGGTAGATCTAGTTGGAGGAGGGGCACATCCTGGGAGGATATAGCTAACTCCCACGCTGGCTGTCTGCCCCCTTCTTGTCTATACTACAGTGGGCAACTTTGTGCTCGACTGCACTGTTGGGAATGGTGTTCTGCCTCAACACAGTCCAGAAATGGCAAAACAAGCCAATCATGGACTGAAAACTCAAACACTGTGAGCTAAGCAAGCTCTTCTTTCTTCCCTCTGTATGTAGGCTTTTCTCACTGCACAGCAGAGCCTCTAACATAGGTGGATGCAACGTCTACATTCCATATTTTAAATTCTATGTCAGAACTGCTTGTGTGAGATGCCCATGTTAGAGGCTGGATGTGAGATATCCCATACAGTGCAGGAGACTTCTGGGTCACACACTTGACCTTGCAAGTGTTCACAATTGTACATCACAAAGGCTAAATTGTAATACATTGTATAACAGCTGGTCATTGTCCTTTGCTGCTGCAAAGATTTGGGTAAAGTTTATTTACTTCTCCTATTTAGTCCTGTGGGGAAAAATATACAGAGAACCATTAACATAAGTAAACTTATCAATATCCCCTTATCAAAATGTCATAACCAAGAGGCTCACACTTCTAATTCTAGCACTCACACAGCTGAGGCAGGAGGATTAGTGATGATTCAAGGATATGGCATGATATAGCCTATCGAATAAACAAACATGTCATAAGGCCATGTCCAAGTAGCTGCTGGGAGTTTCTCATGAATAGTCTTCAGTGGGTAGAGAAAAATCAGAACTCCCTGGTAAGGACTACCCCATGCATTGTGAGGCAATTAGAACTCAAATGGTGCACAGACTGTCTATAGAGCCTAGAGTGCTTGCAACCCAGAAGAGCTTCCCAAAGTGCCTTAACCTCCCCTAAGTTGAAAATATCAGCTTTGATCTCAATGAGAAGATGTGGAAAAATTAAAGCAATTTCCATCAATACAGTCTATGCCTGGATGTCCTGGAACTAGATGTGGCAGTCCAGGCTTACTTGTAAACTCAGTAGTTGCAAGGTGAAGGCAGAAGGATCAGGAGTTCAAGGACACATTCACTTACAGAGTAGGCGAGATCAGGTCTAGCAAGGACTGCATAAACCCCTTGTCAAAAACAAGAAAGAGGAGGAGGAGGGGAAAGCGAAGGGGAAGGAGGGGGAGGAGGAAGAGAAAGAGGAAGAGAAAGAAAAGAAAGAAGATGGGGAGAAAGGGGAAGAGAAAGAGGAGGAGGAGGGAGAGGAGGAGGGAAAGGAGGAGGAGGAGAGGAGGAGGAAAGGAAATAAAGCAAGAAGCCCAAACTATCTGTGTTCAGTTCTGGCTATGCCTCTTCCTAATTTTTGAGCATGAGAGAGAGCACTGCTTGGCTCTCAGGACTGGTAAATGCAAATTCAGGTTTAAACGAGTACCCTGAAGTCATCTGTTGTCTAAATAAGAATCCAAGGGGCTGTGGTTTGTGATGTCCACTCACGCAAGAGCACTTCAGCATCCGGCTGATTCTTTGAACTAGCCTCACATTAGTCATCCAAAGGCTTCAGAATGTGTCCAAACAAAATCCTCAGATGGAGCGATCATTATGAGAACTGGAAAACCCATGGCACACATAACTTGTCACACTAATAAAGTTTTAAATGAGTTTGCTGTCTAAGAAAAGCAGTCATAAATGTAAGGCATATATAAATCTGACTACTAGTCAGTTGCCCCTTCGTCCTCTAAGACAAGCTACATACAACTCTTTCCTGTGTTGATGACCTATAAGTGTGAGCCAGAAGGATGGCCCGCTTTCATTAAGGGTCATTACCTCATCTGAAGCCTGCTTTCTCTGGTCATAGACCTCAGAGGTCAATAATAATCTCAGGAAGAATTCTCTCACACTTACCAAATAGGCAGGTGCAGTGCCAGGGCCCAGTGCTCTGTACAGCTGTATTCCACATGCCAAGAATTACAAAGAAACCTGGCAATAGAACCTACAGTGGTTGCTAATAAGCAAACTCTAGCACCAGAGAGGACTGAATAGAAATATGACCGAATTTCCCCTACCAGAAAGTATTAAAAGTCATCAGAGTGACTTCAGCAATTCATTTGTAAACACATTTCAATTACATGTTTGAAGAATTTATATTTGGTTTAGTATCTGACTTCATCTCACCTGATATATAAATGAGCTACAGTTATTAAACAACACACACACACACACACACACATACACACACACACACACACACACACACACACACACACACAGAAATATCATCCTTCCAGGTCAAATCAACACTGAAAGAAGATAAACACTCTCTCATAAGAGTGGAGTGGAGTGTGTCTCCCTGCTGGGATTGTTCATCTTGCATGGGTGACTGAGACTACCTAGCAAGCAAGGCAAGTGGGGACCACATTAACAGAGCTAACACAAGTTTGCTCTAAACCAATGTATAAGATGTCTGCTTTCGACAGGCAGAGGTTACTCAGAGTGATGCTTCTGAGATAAACTGAAGAGTCTAAACTCACCTCTTCAAGGTAAGCAATGCAAATCTTATCAATTCCAGGGAAACCAAGAACTCCTTAAATGGCAAAGGTATCCACATCTAGCATCTGTGTAGTCATGAAGTTGTGAGATTCAATGACACTCTGGCCCTGTTCATAGTTAATGGCTTGTGCAGTGACCAGGTAGCAAACTGAATTTCACAAAGGGTAAAATATTGAGATGTAAAGTGGACCCCAAACAGTATTTATTTTTTTACATGAAAAAGCGAAGCTTTAGGTTATTTCTCTAAACCACTTTTCTATTGCATAATATTTGTATTTCAGAAAAGTGAAGAAGAGGATAAGATGTTCAAAAAGGCTTTGCTGTGTGCTCATAACTGCCCAAGAGCATGTCAGGAAAAGCAGAATTTGAGCTTCCCCGCCAGACTGTTAAAAGCTGGAGATCCTGGTGTAAAGCAAGATCTGGCAAAAACTTCTCCAGCCAGTGAAGGAGACCGGGCTATTAGACTTTCCAGGAACTTCTCCCAGCGCGCCACAGGGGACAGAAACTAGACATTTCCCAGCCATACCCATTTCTAATGCAGAAGGAATCCTCCTTGTACCCCTTCCTCCTAACTCTCCAACTAACCTAAGCTGCTGACACGTGCTTTTGCTGGCTCCTTGCCTCTCTCGTCAGACCTGTGAAATAATCCATTCTTCATCATACCTCACAAAAAACCACACTGGATTCTACACACACACACACACACACACACACACACACACACACTAAATGTCAAGATTTTCCCCATTCGACAAGATTTCAGGCAAACGCCTTGTAGAATGTGGCCAGTTACGCCCCAAACATGAAATTAAGTGAAACACATACAGGCGCATACAAACACTCAAACTCCGGGGCGAGAAGGGGGAGTGATGTCTGTCAGGTTCTTTGAAAAAAAAAATCAGGTTGAAAGCACTGGACCATTGGCAGTAGTTCTGCTGGGCGGTGGCGCTCCTGAGGTCTAGTATGTGTGATTACGTTCCCTCCCCAAACCGGTCAATGACATCCCCAAGTTCTTGTGTCTAGTGCCTGGTAGAACCCCAATCCCTCCACAGCTTCCCAGAGAGACCTAGTCTCTGCCTCTGCCACCGTTTTGCTCGGATAGGGCGGGGGCGCACGGACCGAAGCCGCTGTCCCCGCGCGTTCCGGAGCTGGCGAGCGCCACTTACATGCCGGGCTGGAGCTGTAGGG
This sequence comes from Mus musculus, assembly GCF_000001635.26. Lineage (NCBI taxonomy): Eukaryota > Metazoa > Chordata > Mammalia > Rodentia > Muridae > Mus > Mus musculus. Next base: position 29,082,916 of record NC_000069.6, on the reverse strand, counting down.
CGCTTCCTGGCGGCCAGTTGGCAGCGGCCCAGACGCAGAAACACCAGAAGCACAGTGGGGAGGTCATCTCGGTGATGGTGAGCCGGTGGGGCCACCGCCCCAACTGCGCGCGGTGCGCAGCTTGGGATCCTCAAGTCCGAAGCCCGCTCAGAAGTTAGGCTCGCCAAGCAGAAGTTGCTAGTGCCGGGCTCGCTCTCGAGGACCGCGACGTGCGTCTTGCTGCGGAGGGCACCGCAGCAGCTCGACCCCAGCAGACGACACCCGCAACAGCGCCCGTGCTAGCAGTGGCCGGCCAAACCAACCCCGGGCACTGTAGCCCAAGAGCTGCACAGCCCTGCACTGCCGGCGGCGACTGGAGACCAGTGAGACCAGCGGTCCTGCAGCCCCCCCCCCCCCCCCCCCGCAGTCCCGGTACCATGGCAACGCGCTCGCCGCCCTCTGGCCCCAGCCCCTCCGGAGCGCTTAAAGAGACAGCCCCCTTGGCCACCACGCGCTCCTTGGGCTGTCAGGCGGCCCCCACCCCCACGCCCTCTTCACCTCCTCTTCTCCAAGGGGCTCCGGGCGGTGGCTGGGGAAGCATCTAGCATGCTACATCATGTTCTTCCACCAATAATCCATACAACTCTACTCCCAACCTCTTCCTCCAAACCCTTTGAGCATCCTCCGCCCCAAGCTAGCAAAGATGCTTTCCTCCTCCAACACCAACCTGCTTAAAACCAACCAGCTGCGCATCTGCCACCAGCAGAGAGCAAAAGCAAGCTGACTTTTGATTCTTTCTCGCTCAGCTCCCTCCCACCTGGAGGCTGTGAAGACAGTCGGAGCACCGCTCTGAGGGAGGTAAGCTTGAAGTGAGAAAGGAACTGCAATTGACCGAGTCCAGTTTGCTGCCAAATCGACAGTTGCTGCACACATCGCTGGCGCATCCAGAAGTCCTGGATATTGAAAAGCGAGATAATCGCCCTCCGCTGTATTTGGCCACCATTTCACTCATTTTAGGCACCAAGAGTTTTAAGAGGCGCCAGCTCTTCTCCAAACCTAGACCCTCCTTTCCTTCAAACCAGGTCCCATGCCTAAAATCCGCAGAGCAACCTCCAGTTGCTAGCCCCCCAAGGCCCTTCCAGAAGGGGACAGCGTCTGCTCGAATCCAGAAGCTTCGGCTGTGGTGCTGGCCAGTGCTGCCAAAGATGCGCAGCCAAGAGCAGAGCAGAGCCATAGCCAGTAGCTTCTCAGGCCGGAGGCTATGCCTTTGCCTGGCGCCAGCTGCTGTCTGGAAGGCCACAAGCCTCTGGGAGTGTGTTTCGTGAAAATAAAAATCTATGGCGCGTCATGCCCTCCAACAAGGACAGCCTAGGCTCGGAAGCCATCATTTTCGGTTTAGCCCAGCAAAATGTGCAGCAATCTTCTGGGAGACAAACTTTTGCTTTTATTGCTAAACTTAGGAAAAGTGTCTCTCCCTCCAGTGACTTGTTCCTTGTCAAATACTTAAAGTGGTACTATCTGATTGCCTCACTCCTAGGAGCCCTAAAAGAATAGTTCTCAAAATATGTTTTAGGTTCTCTCTTGCCCCCCATGGTTGAATTAATCATCTACCCCTTAGTTTCAAATCAGTGTTCCTTTCCTTTCTTTCAGCTTTTCTGGAAGAACTGGAAGGATGCTGTGGAGGTTTCTTTGAAAAGGGGGGAGAGAGAGAGAGAGAGAGAGAGAGAGAGAGAGAGAGAGAGAGAGAGCATCAAGGCCCTCTGCTTTAGAGCCCTGACCTGCACTGGTCAATTTTGAGCTGGAGTACCTTCAGAATCTTCTATTTACCTTAGACTTGGCTTTTGCTGTATGCTCATTTCTTTTTATTTAAGTTAAAAGTGTATGTATACACATATGTCTTTTTTATTCGACATTAACTAAATGTACAACTAGTTATCTTTTGGCATATATTACAAAAAGATCAATTTAGAATTGATTGCACAAAAGAAATATTTATGTCCCCTGCCACAATTAGAAAAGAAGGATACATTCTTATTTTCTTTCTTAGGTGTAGTTCTGTATTCAACAGGCCCTGGGGACCTGAAGTCCACCCTCAGTGACCATGCTAGTGTTTGCTCCAGGCTGCCATGTGACTTTCTGATTAGTTCTTGGTATAGATTACTGCACCACACTGATAGCTGAAATTTCACTCTTCATTCTTCTAAGGTATCTGAATCTCTTGCTAGTCTTACCTGAAAGAAAAGAAAGAAAGAAAGAAAGAAAGAAAGAAAGAAAGAAAGAAAGAAAGAAAGAAAGAAAGAAAGAAAGAAAGGAAGAAGGGAAGAAAGGAAGAAAGAAAGAAAAAGAAAGGAGGAAAGAAAGTAAAAGAGAGAGAGAGGGGGGGAGAGAGAGAGAAAAGAAACAAGCTAATTGCTTAATCTTCCCTCTTTAATTTTTTAATTTCTCCTCTTCTGGGTCAATGTTAATGAATAGTTAAATGGTCCAGAACAAGCAGGGTCCTCTGCAGGTGAGAACACCAGAAAGTTACTTGCTAATACTTGGCAGCAGTATCTAGTGAACCATGTGTCCTGAGTGTATACAGTGTACATGTAGGTAAAAAGATAACCTCTGGCCCTTCTAAATCTACTTCTTATAACTTCAGGTTGTTTTAACACAGTTTTGATCTTAATTGTTGTAATGAAAATGTAGAGTATACCTAAAGATAGCAGGGTAGACTAACTGTCTCCTGAAGTCCCCTGTGAAGTGTTAAGCCTTTCTTTGCTTCTGGACAAAGTTTTGACTCTGTGAGGATGTGGGGATCTACAACTAATCCCACTCCCTTCTAGAATGCAAAAGAAAAAAAAAAAACACCTAAAACATCCCCTTTCTGTGTATTAAAGAAAGCTTTGCATAAATAATAGTACCCTACTTATTACAAAGTGAAATCTGAAGTAAGTCACAGTTGAAACTCACAAATATTTCAAAACCTGATGATAATGGGAAAAGACAGAAATATATGTACACCATCTGATTTGCATGACTGTAGTGAAGGGTAGCTTAGGTACGTAGGAAGTACATGAGTCCGTTGGAAATCCTGCTTTTGAACATTTTTTTCGTTCAGGTACATTAGTTTGAAAGCATATTTATTATAGATGAACATTGAAAGCACTTTGGATATGACAGACTAAATATGATTAGTGTACATCCCATAGAGTGAGGTTGATTCCAAGGTATTTGTTTATGGATATTAATCTAAACATCATTACAATATTACATAAGCTACATCACTACATGAGCTGGCCTAAGTATTCATATTTTTCCATGAACTGAATGAACCTGGTTTGACTTCAGCTCCCCTTTCCGTAGCACACCGATACATCTTAAAAGCAAGCAGCAAGGGGGTGCAGAAATAATGCAATTGGTGAGTTTCTTGGAGAGCCGGCAGGAGGACTGGAGATTGAGCCTCAGAACCCAAGTAACAAAGCAAAACCTGGTGATGATCATGGTCAACACTGGGGAGACTGAGACAGATGGCTCACCAGGCCAGCCAGCCTAGCCTGATTTGCAAGCTCCCAGTACCAGTGAGAGAGCCTTAAAACAACAACAATAACAACAACAAACAAACAAACAAACAAACAAAAACATGGTAGAAAGGTCTTGAGGAACACCTGATGGTAACTTCTCCCCTCCACATATGCACATATGTGTGTCCTCATCACCCACGAAAGAGAAGGCATGGATCTCAGCACATATGTATGCACACATATAGAAAATGACTGGTTATTGGTTTGATTGATGAGCAATAGGGAATCTCCCAGTTACAATCTTTCATATTAAAGCAACAATACGGCTCCCAGGTTTCAGGGTATTGTGATCACACAATTGAGGCTGGAAATAGAGAAAACCATTTGCCTTCATTGCCTAAAGTGGCAGGCATTATTGAATTAGCAAAGCAAGAGAATAAATTAGCTATGAAAAGTGCCCGTTTCAAAAAAAATAAAAGAAATTTAGTATTAATAATAACCCTTGCTCAGACACACACACAAAAAAAAGTTCATGAAAAAAATCTAAAATCATCACAAATTGAGTTCTTTTTATTTTTCTCAGCTATTTTTTTATACTGACAGACTAGATAGGATCTTAAAAACCAGGCCGCATATAGTTGACAAATGCTACCCCCAGAGAAGAGCTCAAAGCTTTGGAGGGGCTTTAGTGGCCATGCCTCATGACACTTCAGTTTTTGCATACCTGCATCAGAGGAGTACTAAATCAAGCTTCCTTCTTGTTGGGAAGAGGTGTGGATGCCAATTTCATGCTTTATGTATGCTTGTTGCAAAAAGGAGTGCTTACCTAAGAAGAAATAGATTCCAGCCAGATGTTCCCCGAATATTTCTCAGCTGCTGCTAAAGCTTCGCAGTCACCGAATACTTTATCTTCTCGTCTATCTTCTTCTAATTGAGAAACTGTTGATCCATGCAGTTCGACACGCAGGCTGCTGCAAAAGCCTTCCTGCCAAAGCTTTCAGCACTGCTCTTCCACACAAAAAACCTCCCAGTGTCTGTATTGGGACTGAGGGAAAGACGCAGGCCAACCCATCCAACAGGTGACATGGGTTGAAAGACATCAAAATGCAACTCTTCAAAGGGACTTCTGTCACCTGCAAGTGTAATAAACTGCCATTATAGAAGTGCCTACAGTGCACTAATGATCCATGTACACTAAAATCTTGATGTCAGACAAAATAGAATGAAATTCACCCAGGAGCCAACTGGGACTCATACCAAGATATATAGTCATTCTGGCTTTAATTTCACCTGCCATGAAATCTTGTCCCTACAAGAGCATAGCTAACTCTATCTTCTTAAAGAAAAATGATAAATTCAATGTGTATTAAGACTTTTTAAATGATGTATCTATTCCTTTCTTAGCTCATAATACTTGTTAGTCAAAATGACTTTAAAGTTTAAGTTAGGCTGGAACTCCCATATATTTATTAGGACATAATTAAAGACTTGGGCAGACACACAATTGACCTGTACCTTTGGCTTTTAGAAATAACACCTTGCACAGCTAATACTGATTACTAACATTAAATAACAGTCACACCGTTTTCTTTTATTGAAATAGCTTCTTTTCCTATATATCCTGATTACAGTTTCTCTTTTCTCTACCCTTCCCAGTTCCACTCACTTCTGCTTCCATCTAAATCTGCCCCTCTGTCTCGCATTAGAGGACATCAGTCATCTAAGGAATAATACATTAATATAATTAATATAATATAAACATGTTGCAGTAGGACAAATCAAACAAACACACGAGTAAAAGAGCCCAAGAAAAGGCACAAGAAATAAATACAGACCCAGAAACCTCTCATTTGCACCATAACGATTTTTGAAATGTACAATTCTGCATACAGTGTTAGGCACGTTGCTTTATGTGCAGTAGATCTCAGAAGGTCTTCATTTTGCAAAATTGAAAATCTGCATCATGAGCTGTTCACTCCCCCTTCTCCTTCCCTGTACTTTACAATTCTATGCCAGCCACACTAGTGACTCCACAAGAGCAGAGACAAACAGCACCTGTCTGGAACTGGATTGTTTTGCTCAGAATCCTTCCTCTTTCTGACAAAGCCATGCTAACAGGTGTGAGGTGAGAGCTAACTGTGATTTTAATTTGCATCATGAGTGATGCCCAGCAACTTTTCAGAGACCTGGTAGCTGTCTTTATGTCTCATTTGCAAACTGATCAGTGCTTGCCCATTTGGAATTAGGCTACATGTTTTCTTGCTCTTGGCTTGGGCTTTTCATATACTTTAGATGATAAATCTTCATCAGAACCATAGTTTTAAATACTTTGCCCAGCTACCCAGTCTGTCTTTTAATGCTGTTGTCTCCTTTGCTGTGGAGTGGCTTCCAGTCACTTGCATTGGCCTGGTTTTGTTTCAGTTGCCTCCGCTCCTAGACATGTAATCAAATGCTGACCAGTGTTTGCAAGCTGTTTTCTCTGTTCTTGTCTAGTCAGTTTGCTATTCCAAAACTTAAGTATAAGTTCATAGTCTATTTTGACCATGTGTCCCCCACCCCTCTTTCTGTGTGTATGTGGGTGGTGATGGTGTCTGTGTGTGTATTTATATGTTTTATGTGTGTGTTGTATATATATGTGTCTGGGGTGTGGGGTGTGTGTGTGTGTGTGTGTGTGTGTGTGTGGCATGTGGTGTGTGTGTGTGTGTGATGGGTGTGTATGAGTGGTGTGGGGGTTAGGCCTCTGTAATGCACACAGGTGTGTGTGCAATTGTGTATGGATTCCAATGATTAATAACAGGTGTCTTTCTCAATTGATCTTTAGCTTTTTAAAATTAATCAACTTACTGAATGGTTGCTACAGGGTCTGGCACTGAATCTGGAGCTTGTAGGTTTGCTGCCTCTTTTACACATGAGCTAAGATCTAGTGTGGTTCTTCATGCTTCCATAGCAAGAACTTTACCATCTGAGTCCCTTCTAAGACCACTGACCTGGCTTTCATGTGCTGTGAGGCAAGATTTGAATTTCATTTTTTGACATGTGCTTATCCTGTTGTACCAATACGGTTTAATGAAACAATCTCCCCCATTATGTATTTTTGGTAGTTTTGTAGAAAATAAATCATTCTAAGCTCGTAGGATATGCCCAAGCTCTTTACTCTGTTCCTTTGGTATGAATATCTGACTTTATGCCAATATCACTCTGGGTAGTTTGCAACAGCTTTATTTAAAGTATTTCATTCACTAACATTGAGATCTAGTACATCTCTGGTTTCAGCCTTTTCCTTTAAGATTGATTTAGCTGCATGGGCTCTCTTGTAATTTGGTATGAATTTCAGTATTAAAAAATGTCATCAGAATTTTCACAGAGCTTATGGAAATTTTCTTAAATTTATTATCTACATACTTAATATAATTTATTGTTATAACCCTGTGTGTGTATGTGTGTGTGTGTGTGTTTGTCCTACTCATACCATGGCATATGTGTGGTCACAAGGGACTTCCACTACTCAATTTGTTCCTTCTACTGTGAGGTCTGGGGGTCAAACTTGGGTCACAACCCCCCACCCCACCCCCAATAGCAAGAGCTTTTCCATGCTTAGCCATCTTGGCAGCTCTGTTGTCAGGTTTTCTGCTGATATTAATGTAGTATCTTTTCTGTTTATCTGCACCATCTTCAGGGTATTGCATCAGTGTTTCATGGTATTCACTGGGAAGACAATACAGCTCCTTAGTCAAATGCAGTTATGCATGTCTTGCTTTGTGTAGCTCATGATCCCAGGTTTGTTTCCTTGATTTCTTTTTATAGCTCATTGTTAAGAGTATAGAAACAATTGATTTCTGTCCACTGGTTTTGTGTGTTTCATTTCTACTGAATTTGCTTATCTTGGTTAGCACTTGGGGTTGGGTGTCTCCAGGGTTTTCTATTTATCTAGTCACTGGCAAGCATTTTCTTTTTCTTTTTCCTTTTGGAATTATTTTCTGTTTTTATCTTGCCCTCTTCTCTGTATAAGATTTCCAGTGTGTTAGATTCCAGGAATAGACACACAAACCACTCAGGCACAAATCTCAGTCAGGTATCAATGGTTTATTGAAAGCACAGCCAAAGACAGATTAATCAGGGACACAGCCAGAAGTCATGATCCAAAACAGTGACTCAGGGCAGTCCTCAGAAGCAGACTCAGTATGGGAAAAAAAAGAGCAGGTGCATTTACAACACTTACAGCACATAGTCTATCTAAGACAAAGTAGCACTGTCTGATCTTCAAGCTCATAGGCTGGGTCTAGAGGCAGGGGGGCTCTCCAAAATCCACGGGGCTCCATGACAAAGTCCAACAAGGAATTGTTTTTGTAAGGACAAGGAACAATAGGTCATGTCAAGGTTATGAGCTGAAAACAATGAAGGTCGAGGGAATATGGCAGAGCTTTTGCCAAGTTCTAATACTTACCACAGTTCTATGTTGATTAGCACTGATGAAAAGGGGCACCCTTGCCTGAGCCTAGAAGCAAATCTTTTAGTATTTCAGTACTAAGTATGATCTAGGTATGGCCCATAAAATGGGAGCTTTGCGCTAAGGCTCATTCCTATATTTATTGGGCGATTTAATACTGAAAGCATGTGGAATCTTGCCAACTCTATCTGCATCTACTGAGGAGATTGTGCAGGGATTGTCCTTCAGTCTGTGGATGTAGCAGATCACATTTTTTGATTTCCATGTGTCAACCTGTCCTTGGCATCCCAGGAATAAAGCTTGCTTAATTTTTTGTTTATGAATGTTTTTAATATGCTGCTGGATTCTGTTTTCTCCTACCTCATTAAGAATATGTACATCTGAAGACATCAGAGTTCCTTAAGTTCCTTCTTTGGGTATCATCTTGTGTTGGTATTAGGCCAAGAATCAGCAGGCTGTGCTGTGTTACGTGAGGGCTGAGGATCAATCTCCAGCCCTCCTCTCCGGACACTTCACCAATTCCACTCTCTCTGCAGCAGCCCCTTTCTGCTTGCTTTTAAGTTAAAGTATTAGCTTGGGACAGCCCCTCCTATACCCCTTTTCAGGAAGCTGTAAGATTTTTCAGAAGACTCAAGAGTAGTTTGTCCTTAAATGCTTGATAGAAAACAACAAGACCAGATTTTCCTTGGTGGGAGACTTTACTCATGGTTTAATTTTGTCCCTTATGGATCTCTTCAAACTTTTTATTTCTACATGATTCATGTTTGGTGGCCTCCTTGCACAAATGTATCCAGTCTTCCTGTTATCAGTTTGTTAGGGTCTACTATTTTCATAGGACTTTCATACAGTCCATGGTATTTTCATAGTATCCACTGCCATAGCTCCTCTTTCATTGCCTTCCTTCCTTACTTAAGCCTTTCTTTTTGTCACGTGTCTTAGCTCAGTGTTTGTCAACTCTGTCTTTACAAGAAACCAACACTAAGCTTTCTTAGCTACTTACATTGTTCTTTCCTTGTCTCTGTTTCATTTCTGCTCACTCATGTTGGATCGCTTTGTTTCTCTTTTCCTGGTTTGATATTAGGTACAATATTAGGTTTTTTCATTTAACATAGTTCTCCTTTTTGTTGTAGGCAAGTATTATTTTAATCTTTCCTCTTAGGTTAGCTTTTTTGGCATACTCTAAATTTGGTATCTTATGTGTACATCATTTGTCATAAGATATTTTCAGTTTTCCTTTTCCTTTTTCATTAACTTGTTGGTAGTTCAAGGGTGTGTTGTATCATTCCATATGTTTGAAAGCGTCCTGAAATTTCACAGAATCTATCCTGGCTGCTATCTCAGATATATTAAAATAATTTTGTTGCTCTTGAATAAAAATTTAATATATATGTCTATCATATCTACTTTCATTAACTGGCAGTCTGACATTATGGCAAATTCTCTGTATGTATATGATATACATAAATAAATAAATAAATAAATAAATAAATAAAAAACAAAAACAAATAGAATAAAATGCTATGCCGTGTGAAGAAAATCAAGCATAAGTGAGCACATGCTGATTACATTTGTAGATATATTCCATGATAGAGAACCCATCAAAATAGAATCTAAATTTACAGTTTCCCTTTTCTGGAAGCAGAATAAAATGGGAAGAGACTATTGAAATTTTTTAGGGGTTTTGAAATGGTGGGGCATTAAATTGTGTTGATGGTTACACAACTTTGTCAACATACTTAAAAACACTGAATTGGATAGTCTGAATAGGGAAATTTAATAGTATGTCAATCTAATTGAATTTTTAATCGTTTTTTTTTGTTGTTTTTTAGAATTACTATATAATTACATCATTTCCCCTTCCTTTTCCTCCCATTCAACATATCTCTCCTCCCTCTTCTTAAAAATCTGGTCTCTTTTCATTTACTGTGGATATATATTCCTAAATGCAGAAATAAAGCCTGCTCAGTCTGTACAATGTTAGTTTGTATGTTTCCAGGGTTGACAAATTTATATTTGATGACCAGTTGGCATGTGTTTCGCAAGGAAAGACTATGAATCCCCTCTCGGTATTACTTGGTTGCATGCACTTCCTTTGTAGAATTTGTCCTCATGCACGTTCCCCTGTATGTGTTAGCATGTATATTTGCTGTCTTCCTTGTTCCCCTCATACTCAGGCAGTCATGTTGCAGAGAATGTATGTGTGTAACTTCTGACATTGCCAGGAAAGAACAATCTCCTTTCCCTCTGGCTCTTACACTTTCTGCCTAAGAACTAAGAATGATCTTATTGAGTTAAATAGCACAGACCCATAAAGACAAACCTCACATGTTATGGCTCATCTGATGCTCCTAGATCTATATCGTCAGAGATAATTATAAAACTTGAAGCAATTTCAGAAAACAGTAAAGTAAAATGGTCATTGTGGGATCAGAGGGACAACAGAGAGGAGGATAATAGGTTTCAGGTGATCTGCCAAAAAAATAAGAAAATACGAGGGACTTTAATTAGGATGGTGTAGATAAATACAGAAGAAGGAGGAGGAAAAAAGAAGAAATTGGTATTAAGTATGTCTGAAAAAAATCATAAGGAATTATACTATTAACTATCTACCTAAAATGCCTTCAGAATATGTAAGTCAGTATACAAATACACATATATAGTTTAAATGAAAATTTCCAACTTGGCCTGAAAAAGCACCCGCCAAAAGCCATAGACTGTCTAACAAAAACCCCAACAGCAGACATGAGATGCCCTCTTTGAATTGTTGGTCAGTAATATTCAAGGGATGGTTGATACTACCCGGGGTTTTCCTCCAGAGGTGGAAGGTAAGTGTCAATTGCTGAAGGCAACATGCACATCAGACACAGGGCTCAGAGGGTCATGACCTGAAACTGACCTAAATGCTTTCTCCCTGAGCACCAGCCTTTTATGATAGCAGAAGGCACCATACAACACTCGGTTGGAGAGAAGCAACCAACAGTCCTACCTAGCTATGATGCTTATAGAACAAGAACGGTTTGGGTACAGTAGCTACAGTAGCGGTATGCATATCTTGACAGCAACCAATCTCTCTCTAACTGGACTTGTAACCTACTTAAACAGAGGGAAACTATGGGAAGCGGGTGCTGCCTCATGGACCAAGATGGCGCCCTGGCCCATTGCCAGGCCCCATGAAACCCACAGGTTTACTGCCTTGCCCGAACATGCGCAGTGAAACTGCATGTGTAAGCTGCCTGCCAAGTTAGATTATTCCTCGTGATCCGGATCTGTCAGCCTATCTGTGACTGACCTGAGCTCATGCCTGGAGTGTGTGTGATTCTGATTGGATGAGGTGGTGTGGAGCGAGATGAGGTCAGTTGCTGCTACTGTATAAATATAGCCCTTGCCCTAAGTGAAGAAAGCTGTAAGTAAAGAGGAAGCTGAGGAAGCTGTGTGAACCTGTCTTGGTGTCCATGTCGTTCTTGCCTCTGCGGGTCGGAGACTGTGGCAGGAAACCAAGCTTGCTACAGGAAACCTAGCCAGCTACCCTGCATAGGGTAAGGAATGCACAAGTGCCTGAGAGAAGATGGGCAATAACCCTCCTGAAAAAACATCAGGAGGAAAAGTGGGTGTGTTACATTCACACACAAAGTATATTTGCCTATGAAAAGGAACACTCAGAAAGTGAAGGATAGTTTTTTGAGATTAACAGTAGACAAATATGAAATTTTTCAATAGAATTACAATAGTCAAATCAAGGAATTTTCTCAGAACACAAGAAGAAGAAGGAGGTGGGGGGGGGGGACGGAAAGAGAAGGGGAAAGTGAAACAGAAAAGGAAGTGCTTAGGAGAGAAAAAAAAGAAGAAACAAAATGAGAACATTAGTGAGGGAGAAACAGAAAGATCATTCTCACTGTCATGGTCATTCTCGCTCTCGTTCTCATTCTTGCTCTCATTCTCATTCTTGCTCTCGTTCTCATTCTCGCTGTTGCTGTCACTGTCACTCTTGCTCTCATTCTTAGTTTTCTCTCTCCCTCCTTCCCTCCGCCATAGCCCAGACTAGACTCCATGAGATGTAGTTAGGAACCAAATTTTTGGCCCCCACCTGCCAAGTTCCCAAGTAGTACAATTAGTGGAATGTGCTGCCAGGGTGCAGGGGATTGAGTTTTGTGCATACAAGACAAACATTCTACCAACTTAGCTGTATCCCAGTGATAAAGAGAGACCATAAGAACTGAAGAGTGCATAGCAGGAAACTGAAAACTCCCCCAGACTTCCTGGGGGCATCACACCCATAATGAAATTTGAGAAAGAAAGAAAATTGTAAAAGAAGAGAGATACGGTATGCATGCAAAAAATACTGTTCACAACAGTGTGGATTTTCTCAAAAAGACAGCAAAATAACATTATATCAGCTGTCATAACCTCAGCAGAGCAAAATATGATTCCAACCTAATAGTACATACTCAGCGAGTGATAATCAAAGACACGTAAAGAAAAACATCTCAATCATAAAACCTCAGAAAAGACTGGGCATGCTTTTCTGTAGGACACTTTTGGAGGAATTGCCTTAGCAAAGTGAGGAAGTGATCAAAGAAACAGGAAAATACAAGTGGGCACAGCCATCTCCGCAGCAAGGAGGGTCTCCAAGAGCTGAGTTTCATAGGCAAGTCCCAAGGGAAGCTGCTACAATTGCTGCAGCTCTGAGCCCAAACTAAAACCATCCTAATTGTTGGGTGTAAGCAGGGACTACAGGATAAAACCCTCCAGAACATGAAAGAGGGGAGTGTTTATTTGCTATGGGTGAAGTAAGTAGAATTTTTCCTAGGCACTTGAGCATGGGTGGTTAGGACTGAGTTATTACTTATGAGGGAAGTATCGCAGAAAAATTAACTGTAGAAAAATGTAATATGGTTATGCCAAGGAGAATATTCTTTGGTTTGGCTGTAACAATATTGAGCACTTACAAAATGTAAATATTTATACAGATTATCTATATAGCTGCAGTGAGAACATTAAGTAAAACAAATTTGGGGAAGGGAGTTGTGTACGTCAGTAACATGCTTATACCTTGCAAGCTTGAAGACCCAAGACTTGAACCTAAGCACCCACATAAAAGATAGAGATGTAGTTAGTGGCGGAGGAGATATGAAGACTTGAGTTTGGACACCCTGCACCTGTTAGAAGCCAGATGTTGTTATAAACTTGTAACTGCAGTGCCAGGAAGGCAGAGACAGAAAGGTACTTGGCACTTGTTGGCCAACAAGTTTAACCTATCAGGTGATTTCTGGGATTAGTGAGAGACTCTTACTAAAAATTAACATAGAATATGATTGAGAAAGATGCAAGAAGGTTCAGAGAGTGGGGGAGGGAGAGGAACATGTACACATGTATACATCACACACACATGCACAATAAAAAAAGAAAGAATAAACAAAAAAGAAGTGGAGATTGTATCAGATCAGTGGGCACAGCAAGAATAGCTCAATAGGACAGTCTGACAGACAGGTCTCTATGCATGGAAAATAAAAGGATAAGATAGAACGAATGAGAGGCAAGCTGCTCTGTGTAGGCCTCTCCGAGTCGATACCACAGTTCTGAGAAGAAAGCAGTCAGGCTGACTCTAGGGTACAAGTCTTGCAGGCAGAAGAAATAACAAGTGTTAAGGTATTAGGACAGAAGGGAATATAATCTATCCCAGAGAGAACAAGACTTATAAGTAATGGGTACAGTCAGCAATGGTAGTGTGGGTGTTAGAAGACACACATCCAACTGGAGGGAAACGATTCAATATTGGGTCATGCCTTCAAATGGTCCTTTATGCCAAGATAAACCAAGCCATTTCCAAACCACATCATATTTGTATTTTATGTTTTGGTGTTCTCTCTGCTCTTCCTTCTACCTTTTCTCCCATTTAGTACCATCTAGCCTCATACCATGTTGCTTGATTCTAATAAACACTCAGAGACAAGTTCTTCAGCCTCACAGATCTGAGTCTATTGCACGCTGGTGAATTACCTCATCGCCACATACATCATGCCCCCCACCCCATGTCTAGCTGCTCTGCCTCATTTTACATTCCACAATCCGAACTTCTTCATCTTGGTTTTCTAAAGCATGGTAATGTGTAATATGTCAGTTTTGGAGCAGACAATATAGACGTGTGGAAATTGTAATTAGGCTGGCTGGGCATGGTTCTATTATTAGTAAGAACTACGATTTTTTTTTTTTGAGTTGAGGGTTAATTGCTAATAACTGTATGCAGTGTTTTCCCTCAAGATGTTTTGTATGATAGTAATTAACTGAGCAGCTGGGAAAGGAGACATTAACCATTTGTCTTCATGGTAGCCCTCACTAGGGACTCTTTACACAGCCTCTGCAAAAGGCTTTCCTCGTTGTTTGATAGGTAATATAAGAGAGGCAGCACAAAGCTTATGGGACTCTACACTGTGGAGAGGGTTACATCTTAGAAGGCTGTTTCTCTCCTTGGAAGAGCTCTCTCCTGTGTGATGAATAGGTTCAGATTCAGAGAAGCACAGAATGTCTTTTAGACAAATGGACTTGTTTGGGTGTCTTTTATGTGCATATTTCTTTGTATCTTCCCATAACAAAATCCCATCATGGTGATTGTGTTAGCAACCTGAGTGCCCCAAATATAGAGCTGGTTTGATATGTTTACAAACCAGAGATGACCCAGCTGGCCTTACTTTTTGACTAAAACCTTGGAAGCCACCTTACCATCTTACTTTCTTTTCTTACTACCAGAATGCTGATCTTTATTCGCTTTTGTGTCCTGGCTTTTCCATTTGGTGACTGTGGTTGGTTACCACTCTCTACGTCTATTGACTCAGGTCTGAAAACAGATGCACAGTCATATACTTGACCCTGGGTTCTCCTTACCCTTTCTGTTCTTACAATGACTCCATCTCTGTCAAATTCTTTCTACCCCATGCAAAGAACAGTACCTTTTGTGGGTGCAAAGGCATTCATCTTCTCTTGCAAAGAGTATCTTTAATTAACACATTTTAAAAATACCTAGACTGCAATCAGATACTAAGTACAGGAAAGAACATTGAAGACAAAGGGAGGCTTTTAGGAAGTGGTTAGGTACAAACTAATTCCTTATCTTCTTGCTAGCTGAAGTCATGAGCTTGTATTGTTCAGATACCATTGCTTGTTTTAAGCCTTTTTAGCCAGAAGCAGGAATTTCTTTTTCCTAAGACTACTCCTTTTCTTTAAATCCATAAAAGCCTTGAGTATTTGGTTTGATTTACTATAATTCCTCAGAAGCCACAAAAACTGGACCTCTGGCAAAACAAGCAAGTTGAAGTTTACTTTCTCTCCTCCCAAAGGGTCCTGAACCATTTTACTCTGTGGTTGGTGATAGCACCATACAGCACCTTACAGGCATTCACTGTAGTGCCAGTGGGCCTCAGTGGGTTCTCTAGCATAGACTGTAGACATGCTACTAAATATAAAACCTGTGAGTCTCTATCCTGAGTATAGGATAGGTAAGGCTGTAACAACTCTGAAACAAAAACAAAAACAACTCTTCATATAAATGAACCACTGGAGGACTCACCGGTATTGCCCTGAGAGGTCATGGGGATATCCAGGCCCATGTTATTGCTGCTGGGTCCCATATCTGGGTCCATGACCCTGTGGCAGCTAGGAATTGTGTTGATATCCCAGGCCCACACTACCGCCAAAAGTCATGGAGATATCCCTGGTCTAGATTGATTGCTGAGGCATTTTGCTGAGCTTGCCCTACCCCTTGCACATGGCAGGTGAAGAGGAGAGCAGCTCTTAATGGTGTGGGCACAGGAAAGCTGTCCGTGTCCCTGGTATGTCATGGGATGTTTGGGCAAAGGAGAAATTCCCTCCCCACTCTTTCCCCCCTCTGCCTGCAGCAGGCCAGGGAGCTGGAACAGAGGTCATAAGAGTGGGAAACCTGGCCTTGCCCCTAACTGGCTGCAGCACTCATGAGAGTTGGTGGCCCTGTACCTCACCTGAGCAGCATAGTAGAGCTATTCCTGGTGGCAAAGGCACAGGTGAGCCAGCCCTAAGGGTAGGAGAGCAGGAGAGCTGACCCTGCCCCTTGCTGGCTGTGGCATTGGGTGAGCTAGTCTGGGTAATACTAGACAGCTTTCTCTGGTAGTGTGGGGTGCAGGGTGCTGGGGGGCTGATCAACTTAGCTACCTCCCAGGTCCAGATCCAGTGCTTTTAGTGGGTCTACCCCAACATCTATCCCATCTATGGTCTGCTGGAATTCGTGAAAGGGCTGGTACTACAGATTCAAAGTCACAGGATCTCCATAACCCAGGGCAACAACAGGATAACTGGAAGGAGGCCCTATAAAGTTCCAATATTGATAGTGTAGCAGAAGCCAGAGGCCTCAAAACAAACCATGATTCATTGCAATGACTATTTGCAAGTGAAGATGTGTGGACAGAGAGCTACAGTGTGGAGCACACTGTGACACTCTACAGCTTCCATGACAAGATTTTTATATTATTATTTTATCTTCTTTTCCTTTGGCAGGGAGGTTGTAAGGGCAGAAAGGAAACTAAAATACTAAGGTACTGGGGAATGAGTGGGATTGGGGTACATAATGTGAAATTCACAAAGAATCAATAAAAAGGTTTTTAAAAAGGAAAACAAACTTCACTGTACATATTTAAGGTATGTGTGAAAGCTATTTCTGTTTGACAATCTGATGACATCTGAAATGAACTACAATACAGAAATGGAGGGCAAACTTGAGCTCCAGATCCTGAAGCTGGAAGACACAGGCTTCTGATCTGGATCTTGACATGGGATAATACATGCTGTTGATCCAGATCTTGAGGCATAGTGGCCATGGAAAGCATAGGCCCAAGCAAGTACAGGTCTTTAATCCCAGGAGACAGGCAAGCAGATCTCTGCATGCAAGGCCAGCCTGGGACAGAGCAAGTTCCAAATCCAGGCGTGGTGGTGCACCCCTTGAATCTGGGCCATACCTTCTGCAGGAGACCTACATAAGGACAATGGAAGAGGAAGGCTCGCTTTTCTTCACCTGCTTGCTACTTGCCAGCACATCTGTTGGAACTTACTTCTTTAGGGTTCCAGCTAATACAGAAAGCCAGCCGAAATACCTAGCCTTGGGGAGACGAAGAAAATACTACATGCTTGGACTTCCCATTAATGGCTGTTCATTGTTGGGTTAGTTGGACTGTAGACTGTAAGTCATCACAATAAATTCCCTTAATATAGAGAGACATTCCATATAAGGTCTGTGACTCTAGAGAACCCTGACTAATAGAGCATGCAACCTGAAAATATAAAGAGGTAATATAAAGATATATATCTGTAGTATGTATGGTATGTACACATATTAAAGTATATATATATATATATATATGTATATATATATATATATGTGTGTGTGTGTGTGTGTGTGTGTGTGTGTGTGTAGTTAGTTAGTTAGTTAGTTAGTTAGTTAGTGTTAACCTCTAAGGGAAGGTTAGTTCTTCACTTGCCCTCACAATTTTCTCCCACAACGCAAACCCCTTTCCAACAGCCTCCTTACACTAACAACGAAAGTAAAGTAAAAATCAGCATTCTCCAACCACTTATCAATGAATTCATTTCATGGAATCTAAGTTCATGGTTTCAAGGTAAAATTCAAATGCTTAAATCTTATTGTCTCTTCCTCCCAACTAAATTTTTTTATTATTAGGTATTTTCCTCATTTACATTTTCAATACTATCCCAAAGGTCCCCCATACCCACCCCCCCAATCCCCTACCCACCCACTCCCCCTTTTTGGCCCTGGCGTTCCCCTGTACTGGGGCATATAAAGTTTGCAAGTCCAATGGGCCTCTCTTTGAAGTGATGGCCGACTAGGCCATCTTTTGATACATATGCAGCTAAAGACAAGAGCTCCCCAGTACTGGTTAGTTCATATTGTTGTTCCACCTATAGGGTTGCAGTTCCCTTTAGCTCCTTGGGTAATTTCTCTAGCTCCTCCATTGGGGCCGTGTGACCCATCCAATAGCTGACTGTGATCATCTACTTCTGTGTTTGCTAGGCCCTGGCATAGTCTCACAAGAGACAGCTAGATCTGGGTCCTTTCAGCAAAATCTTGCTAGTGTATGCAATGGTGTCAGCATTTGGAAGCTGATTATGGGATGGATCCCTGCATATGGCAATCACTAGATGGTCCATCCTTTCGTCACAGCTCCAAATTTTGTCTCTGTAACTCCTTCCATGGGTGTTTTGTTCCCATTTCTAAGAAAGGGTAAAGTGTCCACACTTTGGTCTTCATTCTTCTTGAATTTCATGCATTTGGCAAGTTGTATCTTATATCTTGGGTATCCTAAGTTTCTGGGCTATTATCCACTTATCAGTGAGTACATATTGTGCAAGTTCCTTTGTGATTGGGTTACTTCACTCAGGATGATACCCTCCAGGTCCATCCATTTGCCTAGGAATTTCATAAATTCATTTTTTTAATAGCTGAGTAGTATTCCATTGTGTAAATGTACCACATTTTCTGTATCCATTCCTCTGTTGAGGGGCATCTGGGTTCTTTCCAGCTTCTGGCTATTATAAATAAGGCTGCTATGAACATAGTGGAGCATGTGTTCTTCTTACCGGTTGGGACATCTTCTGGATATATGCCCAGGAGAGGTGTTGCGGGATCCTCCAGTAGTGCTATGTCCAATTTTCTGAGGAACCGCCAGACTGATTTCCAGAGTGGCTGTACAAGCTTGCAATCCCACCAACAATGGAGGAGTGTTCCCCTTTCTCCACATCCTCGCCAGCATCTGCTGTCACCTGAGTTTTTGATCTTAGCCATTCTGACTGGAGTGAAGTGGAATCTCAGTGTTGTTTTGGTTTGCATTTCCCTGATGATTAAGGATGTTGAACATTTTTTCAGGTGCTTCTCTGCCATTTGGTATTCCTCAGGTGAGAATTCTTTGTTCAGCTCTGAGCCCCATTTTTTAATGGGGTTATTTGATTTCTGGAGTCCACCTTCTTGAGTTCTTTAAATATATTGGATATTAGTCCCCTATCTGATTTGGGATAGGTAAAGATCCTTTCCCAATCTGCCTCCCAACTAAATTTATTTTGAGCTTTTTGAGAGAAGACACAGAAGCTGGATATGGTGGTTTATACCTAAAATCTTAGCATTTGGAAAAGGCACTGAGACAGGAGAGTTGCAAGTTCCAGGCCAATCTGACCTGAACCCACTATGTAGTATAAACACAACCTTTTATATTAGTTTATATCTTTCCAAGCACCTGAGCGTGTTTGGTGAGGTACTATTGAATAAGTAAAATATTTTAATTAAAATTAAATTTTCTAACAACCAACTTAGAAAACTAAATGACCAATCAATCAGTTTCATGTGCTGTGGTTAATACTTTGGTTAATACACACACACACACACACACACACACACACACACACATATACATGAACACATATAATGGTTCTTTCTTTGGTTAAAATATAAACACCATCCTTCTTAAGAAATAAATCCTTTGAAGGCAAAAAGACATATGAAGGTTTTTCTGTAATTAGGCAGCCTCTCCTGCCAATAGTATAGAGAAAGTAGGAATTACGCTACATTAAAGCTTGTCTTGGCTCAATTATAGAACGAGAATGAGGTGCCCATGGAATGCTTCCAGGATAAGTTTCAAATCGTTGTGAATCCAGCTATTTGGTCCTTATTAGGGCTTCGGGGGACAGCCAAGAATTACATTTAATTCATTATCTTGTTCTGGAAATGCTACTGAGGCTTCTGCACAAATTGAAAGCAGCATTTACACAACCTAATACCTATGGTATCTTTCCAATTTATCTTGCGGGCATTATCACCTCCCACTGTGCCTCCTTGAATGTTTGACATGTAGTCTGAATTCTCCTTTTATAGGATGATAGCTACTCACCCTGAAGAGAGCAGTGGAGAAAATGGCCCTACATTAAAGAGCTAGAAATGGTACCTGAAATACATGTTAAAAGATTTGAAAATAGCTTTACCACTGTGGCAGAAATAGTGTCATGATTTTACTTCCAGACACTCCTCTCTCCCTCTGCTGAAGCTGCAATACCATTGGCTCAATCCCTTGGCATTTGATGCGTGTCCAGCAAACAGGTGGAAATTCACAATGTACTGATTGTCACACCCCAGCCGCAGTTGGGAAACATTCAAGGAAGCTGGTTCTGTTTGCCGCTGTTCTTTAACAGAGACATACCGTAAACAGTATGTTTGTCTCTGTGATGTGAAGGTAAATGTCACATGTCGAAATTCAAGACTGAACAATGTTCTCTTAGGCAGGGGAGGGATGCTACAGGAAGAAATGTTGCCCACATGCAGAGTGACTTCTAATAGTTTATTGATCTCACTGTTTAGCATCCCCTTTCGGAGGATGTGTTAACCAAAACCCTGTGAGGCTGTGAAATCTCAGAGTGCTTTCTGTGACTAGACACTCACAACAGAGAATAATGTATCGACACCCACATTTCAAACAAAGGCACACCAAGTGTTCATATTAATGCTTTAGATTGATATAAAACCTTTCTTCTGAAAAGCACAGAGCACTTCCATAAAAATACATTATTGAGATTTTTAACAAGTAGGACTGCATAGAGCAGTGTGTTAAGCTGAGATGAAACCTAAAGTTTCCTGATTTCCAATCTAGTACTACAAAGACATAATCAATAGATGTCCTTTCAGCTTCCAAAAATGCCAAAAATTATCAATTCTGTCTGTATAAGATTTGGAAAGGTTATATTTTAGAGAAGGCTTAAAAGTAATCTAGGAAAAATTAAAAAATCAATTGGGTAGGAATTCAAGTGACTTTATTTTTCAGCTAAGAATTGAAATCTGTTTTGTCATCCCAAAGACCAATAATTTGAATGTTAAAGAAATATCAATAAAATAGATGTTTTCTAGTCACTATGCAAAATATTGTAAAAATGAGGCACACTTTCTATTATTAATTCAGCATATTTCAATGGATTTTTAACTAAAGGTAAGTTCCACCAGTCTTTAAGAACAATATAAGGATTCACTGTGTTAAGGAATACTTAACAAACTTTAAAATACATATTAAATACAACCCAGGTTTTTTTTTTTCCTTTAGGGATGAGATGGTGTTTAGACTTTGACTTAATAACATGTGGTCTCTAGTATAAATTCTGTCCCTAGATAGTATTAATGCATCAAAAATTGATCTTACAAGATCAACACTCCTTAGTGTCACAAAGTAATAGGAAGCTTAATGGTTGAAAAGCAAAAGACTCAGGCTGGGGCTGCAGCTGAGTCACCTCTAGTACCATGTGAGCTGATACCTGGCCACTGGATTGCTCCTCTCTGTTCTTTTAGAAACATCTTCTCCTATACCTGTTCCTTTGGAGACACATAAAACACGAGGAGGAAGACCTCTCTCTACCACCACAGCTCCCAGCATCTCACTTAAGCATCCTGGGGCAATCAAGCACATTATCTCTCCATCAAGCTTGACAAGATGAATGGCGATTAAAGCAACCCCTCCCCCAATTACTACTCTACTTCTCCTTCAAATGGAATCACTGCAAAGAGACATGGGACAAAACTTTCATGAGACAGACACAGATAGCAGCTTCCTGTCTAGATCCTACTATCTCAGGAAGAAACAACTATTGAGAAATGAGATCACATCAGCTTTAAAAACTGCCGCACACAAAAGGAAGCCCTCAGCAGAGTGATAGCCTACAGAAAATCTTTGCTAACTGTTCATCCTATAAGGTATTAATATATTAAAAAATTAAGAAAAAAAACCCACCAAAACAAGAAATAATACAACAAATGGGAAGATTGACTGACCTTTTTTAAAATAATAAATACACAGAGCCAATCAATACAGGAAAAATACGTTCTATATCCTTAGCCATCAGGGAAAAGCAAATTAAAATAATAGAGACTCCAACTCACTCCAATCAGAATGGTCACTGTCAAAGAAAAAAAAGAAAGGAACAGCTCTTTACTCTCAAGGATAAGGGGGAAACAGAAATCTTAAACCCATATATTCCCTGTGTTTATGGTGCCAAAAATTCATAATAGTTCCGTCATAGGATCAGCCTAGGTTCCATTGACTGGTGAGGGAGTAGGGAAAATATGGTATTTATATTTAAATGAGTATTACAAAGCCACATGGAAGAACGGACACATGTTACTTTCAGGAAAAAAAAATCATCATGTTAAGTGAAATAAGCAAGAATCAGAAAAGCCAGTACCAACATGGTTTTCTGCCATGCAATATCTAAACTAAAAACAGACACTAAAGCAGAGGTGAGCAATTTAAAACCAAGTGAAGCAGGAGTAGCAGTGGAGATGGGGAGCAGGGGAGGGTGGTGGTGAAAGTGAACAAATCCTGGGGTAATTGATCATTTATGAAAATGTCATAATGAAACATGTTACTTTACACAATTAATATACAATAAAAAATGGAAAAACATTGATGTGGAGGAAAATGTCTACATTTCCCTTAGAATTAAATGACTCCAGTCTAGCAGAATCATGAGACATCTTTTTCTGTTGTTGTTGAGCATATACACATGTTCTCTTTCATTTTGGAACAGGCTTATGCTCGGTTAATAACGTCACTGTTTGCCACTGTTAAGGGAACTGAAGTACCATTAACACATATTAAAGTACCATTGATTCCATTAGTGCTGACAAGCACTAAATCCCAATTTCTTTTAAATAAGCATTAAAACAAATGCAGATGTCCTTTATTAACAAGCAACATGCTGAGCAACCCTTATTGCAATTGCTTAATATATGAGAAATGTCTTGAAGAGTAAGTTGGAATCTCATGGAGCCAAGACGCTAGAACTTGGGCACAATGAAATGCAAATAATTGAATAAATATGAATTTTCTCCACACTCAAGGGCCTAAAGATGATTTTTTAATCATTTATATTAGAATAATAATCACTTTTCTTCTGCTTGTGCTTCTGGAGTAAGACTATATCAGAAGTGTAAGTTGTACACTTACGAGAAACCATGATGAATAGTAAATTTAGACCTAGGTGTAGCTGTCCGGCAGCTTTGGTTAAACTGGGTACCTGAAAGGTGGGGGCTGGAAATTTAAAAGGACTGGGGTGGGGGGGGGCAGTGGGCAGAGAAGAATGAAGCAAAGACAAAGGTTTCTGACCAAGGTTCAAAGTTTAATTTTCAGCAATGGGTTCATATAGGGAAAGCCCACAGACCCCATCCTGTGTTTCAGCTGGATTGAGCTGCAAAGCAAGCTCAGCAGGCAGTCAACTCCTCAAAGCTCCAGTAGGCAAATGTGTCAAGGCCAGGCTACTGCAGCTAGGTTGTAAAACCATCCTGGGTTTGTTTAGCCTAATCAAGGCTGGGGAAAGGGCACACCTAGGAGGATGGACAAATGGACAGGGCTCAGACTTTCACCCTGTAGCTTCTGCATATTGTTCCTGGAATTAGATGCCTTCAGACACTTGGGACATTTGCCTAGGGTTCAGTCATAAATAGAGTATGGTTAGATGTCTGGACATCTGACCTTTTTAAAAGGTGACCATTCTAGGGACCTTTTTAAGACCAAGTTTTAAGCAAATTCTAGAGCCAAAACAGTGGAGAAAACAAATATGCTTCATCATGTTTGTATTAGTTTCGTCTCTGAGAATTGTTTTAAATCTTTTTTCCTACTTCTCATTCCATCTTTGCCTATCTAATACTAATGCATATTCCATGTAGTATACTTTTAATAATATCTCAAATTAAAATGAATATGCAAAAATAAATGTGAAAGATATTATTACCTTGTTTGACACTACGTTTGCAGAACCTGGAATAGTATCTAGCCCATAGTAGACAATACACACTTGTTGAATAAAGAGATGGTAGATGACAGATAGTAGAAAGCAGATAGGTTGGCAGATTAATCAATAAAGATTTAAACAGTATGTAAGAGAAAGAAGGAAGAAAGGGAGGGGGAAGGAGGGTGGGAAGGAGGGAGGGAAGGAAGGAGGGAGGGAGGTATATAACACTATTGAAAGCTCTGATAGAATCCATAAATGGTATTATGATGTGTAAAACTTCCCTCACAGGATAATGTGTTTGAATACTTAGTCCCTGGCTGTTGGTCCAGTTTACATATTTTAGAAGATGTGGAACATTTAGGAGGTAGAGACTGTCTAGATGAAGTAAGTCACTAAGAAGTGGACCGTGAGAGTTATAGTCCATGATCTTCTTTTAAGCCTGAACTCTCTCTTGCTGGCAGAAAATGTAATGTGTCCCAGATACATGTTCCCACTGTGATAAGCTATTCATGTGTTCCCTACCATAAAGGACTGTATCTTCATAAACTGTGAGCCAAAATTCAATCTTTCCTCCCTTAATCCGCATCTGTCAGCTACTTAATCATAGCAACAGGAAAGGTAACTAGAACAGATAATTGCAGAACTAGAAACTGAACTACTGCAAGAAACAACAGCATGGATAACAATATTCAGGTGTTTGTTGCCTGAGTTCCTATGGACATTTCACAGAACTTGTAGAAATCTAAAACAATCATGAATATTGAGTAATATATGTCTCAAAACAGGCATGAGCTGATGGTATATACCACGTTACAACAGTAAACAACCCTGTTCTCTTAAAATGGGTGAAAAGTAATAAACACATCATATATGATTCTTCACCTTGTTTTCTGGAGTTGCTCCTTCCAGAATTCCAGGGGTAAGCATACCAAGGTAAAAATAAAGGCATAATGGAAGATGCACTTGTAGTTGTGTGCTGGTAGGTTTCAGTATCAACTCGCCACAGCCTACAATCAGCTGGGAAGAGAGAGCATCAACTGTGGAAATATTAAGACATGCCAATCTGTAGGAATGTCTCTTGCGCATTGTCTTGATTGTTAATTGGTGTAGGAAGACTCATCTGTTGTGTGCAGTACCATTTATCTGGATTGGTCCTGAACTAGATAGGACAATGATGACATACTAGATGAGAGCAAGAAACAAGTAGTCATCAGAGGTATGTTTATTTCTCTTATCTTTGTGGGCATGTGGAAGTCAATCTTGTGAAGGAAACAGTGAGAAAAAATGTATTTCTGAATACAGGAACACATTTACAGGGCCCCCAATATAGGAGCTAGAGAAAGTACCCAAGAGCTGAAGGGGTCTGCAACCCTATAGGTGGAACAGCAAAATGAACTAACCAGTACCCCCAGAGTTCGTGTCTCTAGCTGCATATGTAGCAGAAGATGGCCTAGCTGGCCATCATTGGGAAGAGAGGCCCCTTGGTCTAGCAAACTTTATATGCCCCAGAACAGGGGAATGCCAGGGCCAAGAAGTGGGAGTGAGTGGGTAGGGGAGCAGGGAGGGGGGTATAGGGGACTTTTGGGATAGCATTTGAAATGTAAATAAAGAAAATATCTAAAAGAAAGAAAGAGAAAGAAAGAAAGGAAGGAAGGAAGGAAGGAAGGAAGGAAGGAAGGAAGGAAGAAAGGAAGGAGAGAGAGAGGGAAATAAAGAGAGAGAAAGAAAGAAAGAAAGAAAGAAAGAAAGAAAGAAAGGAAGGAAGGAAGGAAGGAAGGAAGGAAGGAAGGAAGGAAGGGGAAGGGAAGGGAAGGGAAGGGAAGGGAAGGGAAGGGAAGGGAAGGGAAGGGAAGAAGGAAGGAAGGTGTGGTTGGGCACATGTCATTCAAGTACCTGAACACAGAGAGAGCTACAGAGTCACTGGGCAAACACAAGAGACTGTTATAGGTACATACATACATACATACATACATACATACATACATACATACATTAAACTAGAAAACTGCTATGAAGATTGTAACTGGATATACTTAATAGAGTACCAGTTGGCCATACACACACACACACACACACACACACACAAACACACAAACACTGGGGGTGGGGGGGGAGAAACAAAGAAAAGAGGATCCACTTTTGCTTTGGTGTTCCATGAGTGTTGTTACTGTATTTATCATGTACTCAACAGAGTCCAACTGTCACAGTAGATTAGAAATAGAACATTCATATTCTGTAAAGTTCATTTGCTTTTCAATTAAATGAAAGGAGTTTCAACTTTAAGCAATGCCCTTGCAAATGCAGATGGCATTCACATGGGCATGTAAGAGTTGAGGGAAAGCAGTCCTGGTACAAGAAAGATGGAAGAGAAGCAGGCATGACATGACTCTCCCTTTATAATCTCCAATGATGGAGGCCTCTTTCTATTCTTCACTGTTTTCCCTTGGAGACTCAGCATTCCACATACCAGGAGTTAAAAGAGAAATGTATCTCCTTAGACAATGAACCAAACAAAGTTGCCTAGCAAGCTTTAACTGCCAAGCCAATAACTGCTGCAACACTCTACAGTGACCAAAACAGATAAAATTGTTGTGAGAGAAAAGCAAATACTGATCATGCTTTGAAAAGTGTTTGATAGATCTATGTGGCCTGACTACAATTCTAAATAAATATTTATTCTAAATAAATAGTGTGTACATACATGTGCATGAAATGGTCAATGTCTTAGTCAGGGTTTCTATTCCTGCACAAACATCATGACCAAGAAGCAAGTTGGGGAGGAAAGGGTTTATTTGGCTTACACTTCCATGTTGCTGTTCATCACCAAAGGAAGTCAGGACTGGAACTCAAGGAGGTCAGAAAGCAGGAGCTGATGCAGAGGCCATGAGGGATGTTCTTTACTGGCTTGCCTCCCCTGGCTTGCTCAGCCTGCTCTCTTATAGAACCAAGACTACCAGCCCAGAGATAGTCCCACCCACAAGGGGCCTTTCCCCCTTGATCACTAATTGAGAAAATGCCTTACAGCTGGATCTCCTGGAGGCATTTCCCCAACTGAAGCTCCTTTCTCTCTGATAACCCCAGCTGTGTCAAGTTGACACAAAACTAGCCAGTACAGTCAATAATATCAGATTTGCTGTTAATGTCTTATCCATCCTTTTGCTAGCCAACCTGCTTGGTTCTTATCTCAGACACTTCCCACCATGAAGAGAGATATCACCAAGTGTAGAATGTTGAGGAAACAGGGCCAGTGTTTCTCAGAGAAAGATTGCAAAGACATCTGGATTGGCTTATGGACATCCCTCCTGGCACATTTCCTTCTGCCCCTCTGCGCAGAGGCTGGAAGTTGTCTTCATCTTCTTGAATGTAATGTCAAACAGAATGGAGTTTTGGATTTGTTAATCTCCCTTCTCTACCCACTGTGTGAACTTAGGAGAACCATTGCCTTCTGTGTCCATTGGCTTTTTCCTCTACATAGTAACAGATTGGAGGGAAAAAACTCTGAGGGCCTTTCTAACTCTAAATGTGATGCACTGCACTAAGTAAGAATGCTTTCCCAAGGACACTTCAGCTGGAGGGTGCTATGCATGTTACTTGAGAAGAATAGAATTCATCAAACTCACCTAGCTATGACAATAACTGACAACAAATCCTGTCAAGGGCATGGGGACAAGGGGACTTCTCATTTGCTCTTGGTGGGACTGCAAAGTTGTACTTCCATTATGGAAACGACTGTGGAGAATCTCAGAAAGCTAAAAGTAGGACCAACTTCTAATGTTGATAAACCAGAAACTGCACAGAAGAAAACAGCAACCAAGTATGGTCATCTTATTCGATGTTGACTCAAATTTTAAATTAAGCCAAAGCCAAAACAAAGTGTGAAATGTTGCACTGTAGGAGCCAATGGAGTTTTCTCATGTTTATATCATTAGGTGTGGAACCATGAAAGGTAGCATGGTCCCCAGTTTAGCTAAGAGTTGAAGCCCCGGAAACCCTGAAGGGATGGTAGGCGCTTTGTCTGTTCCCAGGCACCAGGCCCCTGTCACTAGCTGCAGCTCTCCATACATTTGTGGCCATCAGTCACGTAAGGGCAACACCAAAAGCCCCTCCACATATAGAGGGCTTGACAGATCTCCATTTTAATTAGGTACCTATGGTCTGCAGGGCTTAGCCAATAAGCTTTCCTTCCCAGATATTCCTCCCTACAAAAGGTATTTAATCTCAAGCCCACCATGAGAAGTGGGGTATGGTTTTTCACATCCACTTCTCACCATGACAATAAATGCCTAAAAACCATGGACTGCCTCTCTGCATGGGGAGCCATGGAGAAGGCCTTCACCTATAGAGCCGCCATCTAATCTCCTGTAGAAGGCCTCCCTGTGCTTCCAGCCATAACTGCTACCAAACCAAGCTCAAGTCTGAAGCTGTCAAGCCAGTGACTCTCCCTGTCAGGAGCAGCTGGAGGTCCCCCTTTCCCCCTGGCTCCAGGCTACAACCAGCCTTCAGGCCCCCACTCTGTTTTCAGCTCTTCCACAGCTCCCAGCAAGCACCTGTCTTGAGCACATGTCTGAGAGCCTGAGAAACAGATTGTCCTGGCCTCGCTGCAGGCCAGGGGCCTCCCAAACCAGCTCCAGCTCCCTTGGGCCTCAGACTGTGCTTCCCTATCCCAAAGTGCTCTCCTGGGCTTCCCTACATCCCAACACCCTTCCAGCAACAGTGTGGGGGTAAGCATAGTCAACTTCCCACCCCATATCCTGCCTCCCAGAGAAGCCAAGCCCTGTGGCAGAACAGATGTGGGACCCTATAACCCCACATTTAGGAATGGATGTTTTTAGTCAGTGGAAGGAGAGAAAGTCCTATTAGTACCTGTGCATATTATACTGACTTATAAGCCCTTGGCACTTAAAAATCTTTCACTATTTCAAGGAATAGACCTATTCCATCTCCTGTATTCCCTGTTACTACAATAAAAAGTGTCAATAAAGAAGGAAGGTGTGTCTTTACTGTCTGTTTTAGTAATTAAAATGAAAACAACATTTGAATACTTAGTGAAACACAAAGAAAATAAAAGTCATTATACAGTGTCTGATAAATTTTTGAAGGTCGTTGAGATCAGTTAAATAGATGCTATCCTAAAGTGGTCTATGACATACTGACTATCTTTGAAATTCCATGCAGGTGTTGAGATAAACATGCATTCTTCAGTTTGCATCTCTTTACTGACAGGATTTTCTATTAGCTCTTCTTCCATAATTTAGCAAAACCCTTTCCTAGAAAGAGATACAAAGGTATTTCCAAGACCCATGGCACATATTTGTCTCAAAAATGTTTGTATTCAGAATCGATAAATGGGACCTCATAAAATTGCAAAGCTTCTGCAAAGCAAAAGACACCGTCAATAAGACAAAAAGGCCACCAACAGATTGGGAAAGGATCTTTACCTATCCCAAATCGGATAGAGGACTAATATCCAATATATATAAAGAACTCAAGAAGGTGGACTCCAGAAAATCAAATAACCCCATTAAAAAATGGGGCTCAGAGCTGAACAAAGAATTCTCACCTGAGGAATACCTAATGGCAGAGAAACACCTGAAAAAATGTTCAACATCCTTAATCATCAGGGAAATGCAAATCAAAACAACACTGAAATTCCACTTCACTCCAGTCAGAATGGCTAAGATCAAAAACTCAGGTGACAGCAGATGCTGGCGAGGATGTGGAGAAAGGGGAACACTCCTCCATTGTTGGTGGGATTGCAAGCTTGTACAACCACTCTGGAAATCAGTCTGGCGGTTCCTCAGAAAATTGGACATACTACTACCGGAGGATCCCGCAATACCTCTCCTGGGCATATATCCAGAAGATTGTGGGAAGCCACATGTGCCGTTGCAGAGTGGCACTGACTACTGCTGGCTACCATGCATAAGATTGGACAAACAACCAATGTGTACATATGTAGTAAAGTTTTTTGCAAAGACACTGCCTGGCCCAGGCATGATAATGAGGTTCTGTAAGGTACTGAGAGTATAACCAATCAGATGTGAGACATGCAAATGAGGTATGATAATGAGGTTCTGTAAGGTACTGAGAGAGAGTAGCCAATCAGATGAGGAACATGCAAATGAGGCTTAGTGCATAACCAATCCGGGTGTGAGACACGCCCCTCCTAGGCCTATAAAAGCAGCACCAGTTCTGGGCTCGAAGTCTTTTCGCCTCTACAATCAAGCTCTCCCAATAAACGTGTGCAGAAGGATCCTGTTGCAGCGTCGTTCTTCCTGGCCAGTCGAGCGCGCGCAAGAGAAGATGTCCCAACCGGTAAGAAGAACACATGCTCCACTATGTTCATAGCAGCCTTGTTTATAATAGCCAGAAGCTGGAAAGAACCCAGATGCCCCTCAACAGAGGAATGGATACAGAAAATGTGGTACATTTACACAATGGAATACTACTCAGCTATTAAAAAAATGAATTTATGAAATTCCTAGGCAAATGGATGGACCTGGAGGGTATCATCCTGAGTGAAGTAACCCAATCACAAAGGAACTCGCACAATATGTACTCACTGATAAGTGGATAATAGCCCAGAAACTTAGGATACCCAAGATATAAGATACAACTTGCCAAACGCATGAAATTCAAGAAGAACGAAGACCAAAGTGTGGACACTTTACCCTTTCTTAGAAATGGGAACAAAACACCCATAGAAGGAGTTACAGAGACAAAATTTGGAGCTGTGACGAAAGGATGGACCATCTAGTGACTGCCATATGCAGGGATCAATCCCATAATCAGCTTCCAAATGCTGACACCATTGCATATACTAGCAAGATTTCGCTGAAAGGACCCAGATATAGCTCTCTCTTGTGAGACTATGCCAGGGCCTAGCAAACACAGAAGTGGATGATCACAGTCAGCTATTGGATGGGTCACACGGCCCCTAATGGAGGAGCTAGAGAAATTACCCAAGGAGCTAAAGGGAACTGCAACCCTATAGGTGGAACAACAATATGAACTAACCAGTACCCGGGAGCTCTTGTCTTTAGCTGCATATGTATCAAAAGATGGCCTAGTCGGCCATCACTGCAAAGAGAGGCCCATTGGACTTGCAAACTTTATATGCCCCAGTACAGGGGAACGCCAGGGCCAAAAAGGGGGAGTGGGTGGGTAGGGGATTGGGGGTGGATGGGTATGGGGGACCTTTGGGATAGCATTGAAAATGTAAATGAGGAAAATACCTAATTTAAAAAAAATGTTTGTATTCATGTACTTTATGGAGTCAAATAAACCTGAGAGCCAATGGAGCGTCTGTTCTTCTTCTGGCTCAGTAGGAAGGTCACGTGCCCGAAACTCCAGCTACGTGTGAGATTGAGGTAGAAGGATGGCAAATTTGAAGCAATCCTGGGCAACTTTAACAAGAGCTTGTCTCAAAATAAAAGATTAGAAGGAAATAAATAAGCAATGCAGCTCTATGGTAGAGTACTTGGATCACTTGCATAATCTTATAGGCTGAGTCACCAGCAGCAGGTTCACACATAATAGCAACACTAATAAACCTAGCACCTTCTTGGAAATGTATGGGACTGTTGGCATATCAAAGTCTCAGACTGATCCTGCCTTACATTTTTAAGGTATCAACACTTCCCAACATCCCTGACTTTTTAGATAAAAGCCTTTTATGGCCCACTACCAATGCCTACATACTTTGGGAAACACTGGTGTTTTTCAAATACTGCAGAGGATTGTGGGCACAGGTAGAACTCATAAAGCAGGCCTTAGCCCTTTCCTTCAGTTGTTCCTATATGTGGCTTACTTACCTTCAGATTCTCCAGTATGTTGACCCTGAAAAAGAATTTGTATTTGATGGGGTTTGAGGCCTGTTCCAGGTCTTGTCCTCTGTGATGTGTACCCTACCCATTTTAATTGAAAATACATTTATTTTTTAATCAACATATTCTGATCACAGTTTCCCATATCTCCTCCGAGATCCTCCCCACTTCCCCAACTCCACAACTTCTTTCTCTCTTTTAAGGAAACAAGCAGGCAAAAAAAATTTTATGGAAAAAATTGGGCATAAAAGACACATACACTGAAAGAGAAAAGAAAGGCATGGGAAACATACATATAAGCCATGAGTGTATACACTCACACACACACACACACACACACAATTAAGGTTAAAAAAAGTCTAATGTCTTATGAAACAAACAAGCAAATCACAAATAAAAATCTCTAAAGCTAAGCTAGCACTGAGTTAATGTGTGTTGGTCACCTACTATAGGACCTGGGGCCTGCACTTAAATAGTGTTTGTATACCCAGTAAAACTCCATTGGGGAATACTAATTTTTCCTTTGTGAGTAGTTATCAATTGTTGATAGCTTCTGGGTTAGAGATGTGAGCTTGTGTCTAATTACCCTCTCAGGGCTGGGAACTGATATTGCTTAGACCTGTGAAGGCCTCCTGCATGCTGCCACAGTCTCTGTGAGTTCATATGTGTGTCATGTCACGTCTTGTTTTGTCTAGAATGTCTTGTTTTATTGGTGTTTTCCATCCCCACTGGCTCTTACAATCCTTTTGCATCCTCTTCCACGTAGTTTTCTGAGCCCTGATGGGAGAAGTTTGATGGAGAAATCTCGTTTAGGACCAAGCAATCCAAAGTCTCTCACTTTCTTCACATTTTCCAATTGTAGGTTACTGTGTTAGAAGCCATATCTTGCAGAAGGAAGCTTCTCTGTTGTTGACTGAGCAAGACAATGATCCATGGATATAGCAGAATGCTATTTTATTGATACATACTTTTAGTAGAACAATAGTATTTGGTTTCCCCTCAGGCCTATGGCCTATTTAGTCTCAGGTACTTGACTATCCAAGCAGTGTCAAGTATATGTTCCACTTCATGGACTGGATATTAAATCCAGTAAGATAGTGGTTGGTTACTTCTACAATTTCTGTGCCACTACTGTACCTGTGTACCATGCAGACAGGTCACTGCTGTAGATTGAAGAGTTTGTACCTGGGTTAGTGGTTACCTTTCTCCTCTGGTACTAAGCTACAACTTCAATTAGACACCAGCTGAGTCTCCATGTTCAATGAGATGTGTAGGTGTTATCTTCAGCAATAAGACCTTATTATCAGTTTGTAAAGAACAACCAATAGCCTTGGCAAGATCCTGTGATATTTGGGTGTTTTCATGGTGCCTGTTTGGCCAAAAATTCCATTCGATGTAATCCATCTGGCACTGGAGGCTTCATTTGCTGGTGTGAGATGTCTTGTTGAGGCTTTGTCTACCCTGTTATTTGGTGATTCCATTTAGATCTTTTTCATGTATGTATATGTTTTAAGTAGCTTGTTCTGAGGTTGTCCATTAGTGTTAGCTGTTTCTCTCCATATTGCCTCCCTTAATTCCCCCCTGCCCCGTTCTCCATTTAATCCTCCCATTTTAGTTTCACCCTCCATTTCTTCAAGACTATATTTTATTTCTGCATGACACTGTATTTTATTTCCCCATGACAGTATATTTTGTTTCCTCTACTTAGGGAGTTTCTTCCCCTGTCCAGTCTTTACTCCATACTAATCCACTTAAGCTCTGTGGTTAGGTGGATTGTAGCATGCCTATGGAAGGCTTAACTGCCAGCACCTGCATATAACATAATACATACCATATTTGTCTATTTGGGCCACAATTACCTTACTCAGGAAGTTTTTATTCTATCTTCATCTATTTACCTGCAAATGATTTCTTTTAAACAAGTGAGTAACATTTCATTGTATAAATGCACCATACTGTAAACCTGACTGTTGTTTTGATTTGTGTTGCTCCAATGACATGGAGAGGTGAGTAAGCACAGTTGTGTATTAACAGATAGATCATCACCCCTAGGTATTAAGTGTCTGATTATCAAACATTGTTCATTTGGCAGATGTTAAGCTACACGCCTCCTTCAAGATATTTCAGCTGAACTTGATGTCTGGCAGCTGAGTCTTCCTACCCTAGTTTATTAAACTATCTATCTGTCATTCATCTAGACCAGTGTCCCACAGAAGAAACATAAAGTATGCTGTCATCAGGACAAAGCAGGTAGCAAATCAAGTAGTCTGAGTGCATTTGCAGAAGTGTAAACAAGAAAAACCACAGATGTGAGCTTCACGACTTGGCCCCACAGTGGCTGTTGTTCATTCCACAGAGTCTTGTGTTCATTCTCCACCTGAGGCCTCAGAGAGATCCCAGTGCCTTCATGATGTGGGCCAGACGAGCACCTGCCTCCTTGTGTTCTAATACAAGTCTCCTGTCTATTCTGCTTGTTTTTTCCAAGGAAGCTAGTAAATACATCTTCCAGAGTCCCTCCAAAGTGACTTCCATAAACAACTTGGGGTTTCATCCCAAGGGAAGAAAAATCAAACATGTCTGACCAATTGTGTCGACTCACCCATCAGTCCTTCTTCTGTCCCACTAACATGCAAAGAAAATGTAGGTTGATATGCCATCTCTGTCAGGTGCCATTCGTTTCTGTACCCTGGAGTCTGACTTGCTGGATGAGTACAGAGACAAGAGTTAATGTGTTGATAATATTCCCACAGAACAATCCTAGAAGTAGTTCTTCTACCTCATCATGATATCAACATTGAACATAGGGAGTTATTCTGAGAGACAAATGAAATATGAACGCTGTTGAAACCCATACAGAAACAGTGTTTAAGATGTGGCATTTCCAAGTCACAAGGACTTAGCTATTTAATCGTACATGCCAATTTCAATGTATCTCTGTACTGAAAACAAATAATGAAATTAATAAAAGAAACAATTTCACAACGTGGAAGATGACATCATTCAATAACTCATAGATATAAGTTGTTGGTAAAACTTATACTGACCAGT
Source organism: Mus musculus (assembly GCF_000001635.26). Taxonomy (NCBI): domain Eukaryota; kingdom Metazoa; phylum Chordata; class Mammalia; order Rodentia; family Muridae; genus Mus; species Mus musculus. Next base: position 29,048,321 of record NC_000069.6, on the reverse strand, counting down.
GTATTTTAGAAGGCGATAGCCTGGTAGATTCTCTGATGATGAATACCCAACCTGGAAAGACTTGAAGCATGAAGATATCCAGGCTCTATGTCAAAGCAACTAAACTACAATCACTTTTCCTTCTTTGGAAGGCAGCTATGCTCACCACTACATAACCAACACAGGTTACTTTTTCCTTTTCTGAAAACAATAAAGTCACATAAAAGAAACAAAGAGAGATTCATACAAAATTTGAATGATTTAAGATTCAAGCTCTTACAATAAATCAAGACTCTTTACACAAATGAATAATTATGGGGAGATGATTTAATTATATTGTAATCTCAAAAATAAAATAAAAATTAATTAATTAAAAATAAAGGAATTATTACTATAAGGTCATATGTAGTTGCTAATAGTATCTTGGGGGCTGGAGGGATTAAATATGATTGGATAGAGTCTTCATTTCGTTTTTTGAGAGGAAAATCATGAAGAACATCTGCCACCTATCCAAGGGTTTGCCTCCCCTTGGCACTCTCAAAGACTGGGTTGGTTTCTTGCAGGAGTCTGTGCCCCCCGAAGGCAGCTAGCTCTGCACGCTAGCACCCGCGTCTGCTCCCATCAGGCAACTGATAGCACAGAAACGCGAGGTACATCTTCCTCACACTTCGATTGGCCTAAACACCAGCTCACTCGGGAACACAGATGCTGAGATAGAAATAGTCTAATTTCTCTGGCTCCAAGAAGCAGATGACAAACGGGGATGACAGGGCTGAAGCAGGGGAGAAGTGCTGCTGGAGGTGGCATGCCAGCAACAATGTATGGCATCACTGCTGCTCAGAAACCTGTCCAAAATAAACGGAGAGCCAGAGAAGAGGAAGAGCTTGGCTGTTTCTTCCTCTTCTCCCGTGACTCTATAAGGATAGATGTGACAGCAGATGTGCTTACTCCCCTGAGAAAGTCATTTCAGCACTAGCTTTTCCCCAAGGAGGAAGCAGATGGAGAGAAACTAGGCGGCAGTAGCCGCTGCTGCTGCTGCTGCTGCTGCTGCTGCTGCTGCTGCTGCTGCTGCTGCTGCTGCTGCTGCTGCTGCTACTGCTGACCCTGGATCATCAGGAGAAACAGGACTATGGAGCAGGGAGGTGATTATCAGAAGACTCTTAGACCTGTTGCCCCAAAACCCTCACTCAACACTCTGAAATGTCATCTAAAGATAGTGGCAACACGCTGCATTTTGTATGAAAGAATTATACCTCCGGACCCCCTTATAAACAGGACAACTCGGCAGGAGACAGGGAAGGCAGCCACAGAGATGAATAGCACAGGGATTTTGGCCACTAAGTGACAGTCCAGTCCTCCATCCAGGCTGTGTTTTGACATAATCACCAGCATTCTTTCTTCTTAGAGATGGTGCCCTTCCCACCTACGTATCACCTCACAGAAAAGTATCTGTTCCATTCAGGCTGCATTATCCAGGAAAGCAGCATAATTGGGTGAAAGCAAAGAAAAAGAGGAGAGAGAGGGGGGAGAGAGAGAGAAAGATCTGCTGCCTTTCTTCTGACTTTACTGAAGATTTAAGCCTGGAGGATATGGTGAACTCTTGTAATGGATAAAACATTTCCTTGAAAGATAGAGATTCTCCCTTTTCCAAAGTAAGGATGACACACGAAAGGGAGAGGGTGAGCAGAGGGCTTAATGAGGAAGGGAAGACAGGGCCAAGCCTGTTAAAGGCATAGGGAACACAAAACATTCCCAGCAAAGGGCAACTGTGACATTGTTCGAGCATTCAGGAGCTGAAGGGTAGCTGAGTTTTTGTCCTTGGATCAGCAGCCTGCACTTGAGACAATGCCAGAAGTTCCTCTCATGGCAGCTGCATCCACAGAGAATGTAACTTCATGAGCAGTCAGCATTCTGACCAGCGACCACCCAGCCATGCACATCTTTCTAGATCTAGAGACTTAGCCTTTTCAGGACTCACACACAATGTTGCTACATTCCACAAAAGAATAGTGGTACCCGGCAGCCGAAAAGCCCTTGGACCTGCTGCTCAGCAGTACTTAGGCAAGCAGAATAAAATCTGTCAAGATTATCCCTGAGCCAAGAACCTGGTAAATATATATGTGTATATACATATATATATATATATATAATTATAGATGATACAGAAAGCATAATTAATATAAGTATCAACATTTTTTGCGAGAAAAGAGAAAGAGGACCTGAACTTAAATTTGGGAGTCAAGAGAATATTGACTTCATGAAAAAGTTGCTATGAGGGGCTGGCTCATCTAGAAAAGTGAGCAGTGGAAAGATCCAGAAGGTAAATGTAGCACAGAAACAGGGTGTACTGGTTAGTGTCAACTGTCAACAGATTGGCCTTGAATCACTGGGGGGGGGGGGGGGGGAGTTTTAATTGAGTCTTAATTGAGTAACTCTTTATCAGGTTGGTCTGAGCATGCTTGTGAAGGGTTGTCATGATTTCTGTTAATTGCTGGAAGAGGATAAAAATCACTGTGGGTGGTACCACTCCCTGTGAGCGCCCGACTGGCCAGCAAGAACGACGTCACAATAGGATCCTTTTGCACACGTTTATTGGGAGAGCATTGACTGTGTAGGCGAAAGACCCTGAGCCCAGAAATGGTGTTGTTTATATAGGCCTAGGAGTGACGTGTCCATACCTGATTGGTTATGTTACCAGTACCTCATTATTATGCGTCAGGCCAGGCAGTGACTCAGCAAAAAAACTCTTATGCACATGCGCACATTGGTTGTTTACCCATAATCATGGGCGGTGGCCAGTGGTAGCCAGCGCCATCTTGTAATGGCATTTGCGGCTTCCCACATCTACTTAGGTGATTCTAGGGGCATCTAAGGAATCTAGCAGAGCATGAACCTGAACCAGCCAAAAGTGAGTCAACAGGTTTCTTTTTCTGCTTTAAGATTCTGCTTAAGTCCCTGCCCTGGATTTCTCAAGGATGGGCTGTGACTTGGAAGCAGAAGTCAAACAAACCCTTTCCTGTATTTAGTTGTTTTGGTCAGTGTGGTAACATCTGCAGAAAGCAAAGTGGGGCAGAAAGTGAAGAAGGGTGGGCTGGAGGTAGAAACAAGGGCAAACCAGAGCAACAGAAATACACAAACCCACAGTGCCAGCCACTACCCAGACTCATTTTAGAGGCTTAGTACTAAATGGCAAGAAAAGCAAAAGTTCTGATGTATCAATTTAGAAAAAGCTGTTATCAAGTACTAAATGTCCCTTAAGGAAAATTAAGGGAAATTGGAATAGAAATTCAATATATTGCACAAATAGAAAATTATGTGGGAGGCATAAAAGGAATGTCTTAGAACTTACCTAAGCTTTAACGATTAGGAAAACCGTACTGAACCTTTTCTTTAGTACTTGCTAGGGACTATATAAAGCAGTGGTCCCCAACCTTCCTAATGCTGTGGCCCTTTAGTACAGTTGTGGCAACCCCCAACCATAAAGCTATTTCATAAATATGATTTTGCCACTGTTGTGAATCATCATGTAAACATCTGATATGGAGAATATCTGATATGTGACCCCCCCCCAAAAAAAAACCACAAATTGCAACCCGTAGGTTGAGAACCACTGATTTAAAGCAACTATAACTGAGGACCTATGTGAGAACTGAGATGCACTTAAGACTAGCTGCTTTTGGAATTTCCCCCAGCTGAGGAAGGGCATGGGGATAACTCCCTTCATCAAGGCAGATAATGTTACTGCGCTCCTCTGAGAGAACCCTGAACCTGGTTACCGGTTTTAGTGCCCATTATTTATTACAAAGGCAGACCAGTATCACAAAGGTAAGAACTCCCTGGGTCAGAATGTTATGTCTCCAGCCCAGAGTTTGAAACCACACTTTTTCCGCTTGAGGGTTTTTTTTAATAAATAAATAAATAATATCAAGGAATACTTTAGAACATGGCTTTTGTTTCTTACAGGTAAATATTTGAGTACCTGCAGCTGCAGATCAAAAGGATTCCATCCTCACTTATACCAAGTATGATTTTGATTGTAAAAAGATCCAAAATACTTTCCGTTCCTCCCGTTTGTTCTATTGGAATAATTGGGAAGCAGGAATTTTCTTAACAAGTAGAAAGCTGGCCAGGGAAAATATTCCAACACTGTACTGTAGTAATGCCAATAGCACATCCCGTTTGGATCTAACATTCCCTGAATCTTTTAGCGAGCTCCATTACTGGCATCTTTTAATTTGCCCATAGACTCGACCAACAACTTATCCCCATGGTTAAATGGCTTGTCCAAGATCAGGAAGAACAGTTGTGGAGATCGTCAGTCAGACCCGGCACAGTTGCTGCTGCTGCAGGTTTCTGTAGTTTAACAGCAGATTGGGACAGTATTATATACCATCGCACCCATGGAGCTAGAATCTAGGCCACTCAGCCAAACCAAGTGGGTTGCGGTGTCAGCTGGAATTTTCCTGCACTATCTGTGTTCCATCCTGCCACACTGAGTGTGGCTCAGACAGGTACAACTGACACAACTCACCTGGGGATCTTTGATATTCAGATAATAAAGGAGTCATTCCTTCACTTTAGTGTTGTTTTCCACTCTGTCTCCTTCATTTCAATAAGTCAATCTCAGTTTTCAAACTTAAAAACACAATGTACTTGTGTAAAACGCAAAACAATATACCACAACTTTTCCATATTCCCAAGTTGGAATTCAAACCATTTTCCATCAGTTTATATCCCCCACAAGATATTTTATACCATTGGCAGTTAAATAGCGAATAATTTATGTATTTTAGATAGGCAAGAGGCATGCCAAGGAATGTATGCAGAGATCAGAGAATTAAGTCCAGGAATCACATTTCTCCTTCCACCATGGCTTCCGGGAATCAAACTCAGAATGTCAGACTTGGCAGCAAGTGCCATGACCTGTGGAGGCATCTTGCCAGCCTACTGAATAACTTTTAAAATGCATATCATATTAGACTCTACCTAGAGTGTGTAAAATGTCATTGTAAGGTGGAGCCTGCCAATTGCCAATATTTAGCCTATTTTCCCATGTAAACAGAATGCTGATTCAGAGTCCAGCTAGAAGTTGGTTTTCTAAGTATTTATTTATTTATATTATTTATATGAGTCTTCAGACACACCAGAAGAGGTTATCGGATCTCATAACAGATAGTTGTGAGCCACCACGTGGATGGTGGGAATTGAACTCAGGACCTTTAGGAAGAGTAGTCAGTGCTTCCACTGAGCCATCTCTCCAGTCCTAGAAGTTGGTTTTCAAGATAGAGTAGTTATCTGGTACCATGCAGCTCCTGAAATGTAAGCAGGAGACGCCGGGGACCATAAGGGAAAGGTTCACTCTCCAGACAAGGGCAGCACCTCTTGGCCTGTTCGTTCTTTCTATCTGCAGAGCTCCGAAAGGCCAGAGGTGGAGCATGTTGGCTCCATGAGGTGAAAATCACATCTGCAGATGGATTTTCAGAAGAAAGGCATCCCTGCTCCCATCGCTCTGAGAACCACTGTCAGAGTCCCGGATGAATGCAAGTTGGACCTAATGAGAGCAAATAACCCTTGTTTGAATAATCAAATATTGACCGTCCCATATTATTGGAAGCTAACTTGTTTAACACACCATGTTAATACAGATATAACAGCATAATCTAACCTATTGGTACAATGACTTGGGAAAAATCTAATAACGAAACCGGTGAAGATTGCAGTAGGCAAGCACACACTGAGGCTTCTGTGGTGTGAGTTTACACCACAGAAGATGAGAAGTCAGGGATGATTCCTTCGGAAAGAGAAGACATTCGCTGGCAAGAAATCCAATCAATAGAGAAAGCACAAAGGTATTAACTGAAAGCAATGGGTGGCATCATTTCTTTGCATGCTTAGCCTGCTCCAGGCAGAATTCTATTGGTAAGCAGAGCTGTGATGTGGAGACTTCATTGATTCTCCTCAGTCATTGACATCACTCTGCTGAACTACTTGGTGTGTGTTTAGTGTGTGTGTGTGTGTGTTGTATGAGCATATTATGTGCATATGTGTTTACATGTGTACAGGCAGAACATTGGATGACATACCTTTTCACTCTCCTGCTTATACATTTAAGGGATGGTCTCTCTTCATCTGAATCTGGAGCGAGTTTTGTGGCCATCAATCTCCAGTATTATGTGTGAGCACCAATTACATGGATGCTTGGATTTGAACACAGGTCCTCATATTATCCTCATGGATAATTATGCATTGCTTCACAGACATGAACTCTGGCACAGCCAAAGAACCGCTAGCATTTATTTGTCTTGTTTTTCTATGCATCAATACATGATTAGGCTGAATAAGCCTAACATATTAACTAGGAAATATGTTGCTGCTCTATGAAATGTCTATGCTTTGAGTAAGATTTGGGGGCTTGGCTCATCTCAGGAGTGCCACGGTGGGCCTGTAAGACCTGCTCTTTCTACAGAATCCTCCCTGTTTCCAAGACAAGGAATTGTCACAGAGCTGTAGCTCAGTGGATACCAAATAGACAATCTCTTGAGGATATGTAGGAAGGGTGTGCTGAGCTTTGTCTGACCTCACAGTGGCACAGTGTGACCAATCCAACCTTAGCTTGGATTTAATAGCATTTAATGAAGAGCTTCAAAATGCAGCTCCTATAATCCTAAGTATGGTTCTTCACTGACTTCTACACTGCATTCTTATACTTAGTTGTAGAGCTCCTTGGGAAACAGGGATTAGGGTAGAGAAGCTTTCACATTAGAGAAGCTTTCACATCTGTTTAATTGAAACATACTGCTTAGATGACTATGTTGTGTGACTATTCACATAGGATGTTAAAAGACAAACAAGCAAACAAAAACATGGTATTTCCCCACAACTGAGGTTAACTTGATTATTTTTACCAGACTTCCATATATACTTTGTAGGCATAAATTTTTCTCACCCTGCCTTAATAAGCATTCAACCTCCGCCTCTAACCCACCACACATCAGAGGTAGTGGAAAAGAAAAGTTATTAGGACATGAGGGGAAGTAGACCTGTTTAGAAATATTTCTAATGAGTCCAGTCTTCATTGTCATGATATGAGCAGTTCAGGTCAGTAGCAAACACCAAATATGAATCAGCAGCTGCAGTCCAGTCCTCTTGGCAGATACCACTCATGAACCAGCAAGGGCCGTTCAATCCAAAAGGAACCACAAGGCTTGCAGCAACCACTTGAGACATTCTTTGGCGTCACTCCAAGTGGAGCTCAGCAATGAAATGTAAGGCAAACCAATACATGTGTGTTGTTAGCGAAAATAGTGACGTAGACCCAAGCAAACCAATGCTCAAGTTCCCACTGTCTGTGGCATCATATTTATACTCCTTGTGAACATCATGTGTCCTTTCACATGTCTGCTATAGCAAAACACCCTTTCACCTGTGTCTGCTTCAGGACAACATTCTTCTATGTGTCGGCTTTAGCAAACTATTCTTTCAGCTATGTGCCCCAGCAAGACATCATTTGACATAACTGACTTTCCAAAGAAACTGGAAATTTCCACTTCAACGTTTCTTTTCCAAACAAGGCCTGAACAATCAGATTTCACAAGCCCAACTTAATGTTTATCTGAGAAAAGGGTTTTTGATGTTTGGTTCTTTTGTGTTTCTAAGCCTTTATTTTTCGATTGATTAGTAGATGGAAAATTTGAACACTCAAGTCACAATGACAGATGATTTTTTTAAAAAAAATCAAAAGATTCTAATTCCATGTGCATTTTCTTCATAACTTTTTGTAATGGTATCAATTTTATCTCTCGTTCCCACCTGTTCTCCTTTTGGAGCATGAAATCAACATTTGCTGAAGTAGAGTTCCCATGAACAATTACACTTAATGCATGTTTTCTCTTCTTCTGTCTCATAGTTATTGAAGTTATGGATTCAGACAGAATCTCTTTGCAAATGTGGACAGCACGCTTCACTCTGTCTTTTCATGCTGTCACATTCCTTTGTTGATATCTCTGTCTTAAGATGCATTTGCCCCATGCATCACCAGTTGCCTTTGTTTTCACGCAGCAGGAAGACTGGGCTAATCCATGTGTCACAGTGAAGCTTCAGGCCTCTCTAGTTGACAGGTAGCAAGCTTGACAGCAATCTATTGAAAACGCATTTTAAGACGATCATTGTTCCAGTCTAATTTGCTCTTAATAAAATGACGTTGAAGACAAGGGGTCTACTCTGTGCGGTTTGCTGAGTTCAGATAATTGCGTTTTGAGAGAGACACACTGACAGTTTTCACAAATACAAAACGATGAAACTCCCTCAGGAATAAAATGAGATATCTTCACGATAAATGGCTCCTTTAGCCTAAGTGACCCCAAGGCACCTTGGAAGCTGTGGACATTCAGATGACTCCCAGGAAGTAGAGAAGCAGTCAGAGGTCGTATAAGTTGACCAGTACCCACATGCTACAATTGCCAACACCACAAATGCATGTTTACATTGTCTCATGAGACATACATTCATGTATGATCATGAGACAATGTATACACATGAAACTAGCAGTATCACCTTGTTCTTAAACATGTCCCCACTTCTAAGGAGGGGCACAGTGTCCACACTTCAGTCTTCATCCTTCTTGAGTTTCATGTGTATAGGAAATTGTATCTTATATCTTGGGTATCCTAAGTTTTGGGCTAATATCCACTTATCAGTGAGTACATATTGTGTGAGTTCTTTGTGATTGTGTTACCTCACTCAGGATGATGCCCTCCAGGTCCATCCATTTGGCTAGGAATCTCATAAATTCATTCTTTTTAATAGCTGAACAAAACACCCATGGAAGGAGTTACAGAGACAAAGTTTGGAGCTGAGACGAAAGGATGGACCATCTAGAGACTGCCGTACCAGGGGATCCATCCCATAATCAGCCTCCAAACGCTGACACCACTGCATACACTAGCAAGATTGTGCTGAAAGGACCCTGATATAGCTGTCTCTTGTGAGACCATGCTGGGGCCTAGCAAATACAGAAGTGGATGCTCACAGTCAGCTATTGGATGGATCACAGGGCTCCCAATGGAGGAGCTAGAGAAAGTACCCAAGGAGCTAAAGGGATCTGCAACCCTATAGGTGGAACATTATGAACTAACCAGTACCTCGGAGCTCTTGATTCTAGCTGCATATGTATCAAAAGATGGCCTAGTCGGCCATCAATGGAAAGAGAGGCCCATTGGACACGCAAACTTTATATGCCCCAGTACAGGGGAATGCCAGGGCCAAAAAAAAAAAAAAAAAAATGGGAATGGGTGGGTAGGGAAGTGGGGGGGGTATGGGGGACTTTTGGGATAGCATTGGAAATGTAATTGAGGAAAATATGTAATAAAAATATTAAAAAAAAAAACATGGCCCCTTTTCCTCAATTCATCTGCTCCACACTTGTTTCGATACTGTCTTCATCTCCTCAGGAAGAAACACAATGCAGATTAATGTTCACTGTTTCTTTAGAATCAGCTAGCCTGGCAATGCAGCTCTCATATGGATTTGTTGCTGTTGTTGGTTCCTCTGTTTGATTGAGACCATGTCCTATGGAGCCCAGGCTAACCCCTGCAGACTCTGTAGCTGAGAGCTGACAATGTTCTTCTGGTCCTATTGCCCCCAGCTCCTGTGTGCTGAATTAGAGGAGGATGCACAACCATACCTGGCTTCAAATTTGAAATAACAATTTTTTGAAGATTTTCCTTTCCACAATATTTTTATGAGTTCTCCCCCTCCAAATTTACAAATAGGTGATATGTCATTATAATATCACTAGAATTTTTTAAGTCATCAAAGTTTCTTAAACTATCACATGGTCATCACTGACTGCTAACCTAACAAAAAGTTATATTAAACTGACAACCATAACAACAAAACAGCTGCCTAGTCTATAGTTTAAAAATAAAGGTGAGAAGGTCTATTTTCACGGATTTTATTAACTGTTGTAATAATTGAAACCATTGTCCATGCTGATTATAGCAATAATATAACTAAATTTCAAATGATAGAAGAATGATAATTGCATCTTAAAGTAAGAGAAGTCGGTTGATTGTGTTTCTGGGTTTCACTAGGATGCTGGAGTCTGAGGTGGTTCCCATTTGTACAGTCACTGGCTCAGAGGAAGCTATCACATTCTTATCCTAGGTAAAGCAAAGGCTGTGACAAGGAGAGCCTCTGTGCAGGGCACAGTGTCTGGGCCCTGGGAACTGCTTCACTTTGAAGTGTCCCACGGTCCTCTGGTCTGAGCCTACAGAGGAAGAAATCCGATCAAGCAAATAACAAAAATCATTCTTTTTCTTTTCATTAGATATTTTCTTTATTACATTTCAAATGTTATGCCTTTTCCTAGTTTCCCCTCCGGATACCCCTTATTCTTTCCTTCCTACCCCTACTTCTCAACCCACCCACTCCCAATTTCTAGCCCTGGCATCCACTATACCGGGGCACAGAACCTTCACAGGACCAAGGGCCTCTCCTCCCATTGACTAGACTATCCTCTGCTACATATCCAGCTAGAGCCATGAATCCCACCATGTGTATTCTTTGGTTGGGGGTTTAGTCCCAGGAATTTCTGGGGGTACTGGTTAGTTCATATTGTTGTTCGTCCTATGGGACTGCAAACCCCTTCAGCTCCTTGTATACTTTCTCTAGCTCCTTCACTGGGGACCCTGTGCTCCATTCAATGGATGGCTGTGAGCATCCACTTCAGCCTTATTTATAATAGCCAGAAGCTGGAAAGAACCCAGATGTCCCTCAACAGAGGAATGGATACAGAAAATGTGGTACATTTACACAATGGAATACTACTCAGCTATTAAAAACAATGGACGGATGTATGAAGATCTTAGGCAAATGGATATATCTGGAGGATATAATCCTGAGTGAGGTAACCCAATCACAAAAGAATACACATGATATGCACTCACTGATAAGTGGATATTATCCCTGAAGCTTGGAATATCCAAGAAACAGTTCACAAAACACATGAAACTCAAGAAGAAGGAAGAGCAAAGTGTGGATACTTCATTCCTTCTTAGAAGGGGGAACAAAATACCCATGGAAGGAGTTACAGAGACAAAGTGTGGAGCAAAGACTAAAGGAATGACTATCCAGAGACTGCCCCACTTGGGGATCCATCCCATAAACAACCACCAAACCCAGAAACTAGTGTGGATGCCAACAAGGGCTTGCTGACAGGAGCCTGAAATAGCTGTCTCCTGAGAGGCTCTGCCAGTGCCTGACAAATACAAAAATCATTCTTAACAGGGGTTCCCTCTTCCCAACCCTGGCCTGTGCTCTCCTTTTTTCCTCACTCCAATCTCTTCCTTTCACCTCTTCTTCTTTTTTTTTTTAATTTAATTTTATTTACTTATTCACTTTACATCTTGCTCACTACCCACTTCCTATCACACCCTCCCACAATCCTTCCCCCACCCCACTCCTATCCCCTCTCCCCTTCCTCCCTGAGTATAGTCCCTGCTCCAGTTGTTTGGGACCCATATGAAGACCAGCCTGCCCATCTGCTACATATATGCTGGGGGCCTAGGTCCAGCCCCTGTAGGTTCTATGGATCCTTTCACTTCTTTTTGTCTTTTGCACCACCCCCCATCTCTATCTTTTTAGTCTTCCCTCCCTCCTGTCCTTCTCTCCCATTTTCTCTTTTCAGCTCTTTCTTTCTATTCCCCTTCTCCCTCCTTCTCTTTTTATTTCTCCCCCTTCCCCTTTCTATCTGAATCCCTATGTTTTTCTCCCCCTCCTACTCTGTCTCCTCTCTCCCCTTTTCTTTCTTTTCTGCCCCCCCACTCCCATAAACCCAATATGTACTGGGAAGATGAAGTGTGAACTTTAATGCACACTGAGCTAATCTGGAGCTGTGCATAAAATTTTCACAATTATAAAAGATATCCAGTCCCCTGAACACACAATTCCGGTGCGCTGTATTGGAATGTAGTGTTTTAGCGCCATCTGGTGTGTTGTTTTCAGATTTGCAACTTCACTTGATCCAAAGAAAAAGAAGCAAAAGAGGAAAGGGACTATGATGGGTCTTCCTACTGTGGTGGGAGCCACAGGGTCTGGCAGGGATTTGGTAGGCAGGTAGTTGAGGAGGGGAATCAGGACAATGTGAGTTATCCAGGAAGGACTATCAGGAGTGCAACAGAACAGAGCAGCAGCCTGGCAGAATCCCAGAATCTGAATCCAGACATTTCTGTCAAGGTGACAAGCCCAACACAAGTGAGTGGCCCACCACCCTGGCAGTTAGTGGGTTCAGGGACTTTATAAGGAGAGGTAAAATCTCAGGCCAAAAGCATCGGTGAATACTCTGGAAAGATTATTTCTTTTTATAGAACAAGAGTTGAGCACAAAAAGGGAAAACGTCAAGGTGGGATATTGACAGAAATAGAATCAAAGTTAAAGCTCCCAAACTCCTCGAAGGTTTGAACTTACCTTAACTCGGGTACCTGGACTTCCTTACCAACAACGACTCAAACACACTTGCAGCCAGCTCATTCTGCATGGATGCTAGCTTACCTAGTTTGAGAACTGCAACAGGGTGTGAACTTCTGATGATCCCACTTCCCATGACCTGCATGCATCAGCCCAATGTCTCGCCAGCAGTGTCTCCATCACTGCTCTCTGGCTCAGGCATCTACTGCCTGCCATGTTTGACGCACTCATTTACACTTCTCAGCATCCTTCTCATGCCTCCATTGCCTGCCACCTCTCCCATTTACAATTTGCCCTTAGGCTTAAGAAAAAGCTCTACAACTGACTACATTTTCATTTTCATCCTTTCTCCCCACTCTTTCCTTTCTTGAACACTAAGCATTAACCACTCCATAGCATGCAATTCTTTTCTTTTGATGGGCAAGGTCTCATGTATCATTGACCGACTTGAGACTCTCTACGTAACTGGCACATGACCTCGAACATCTGGTCCTTCTCCTCTACCTACCATGCTTTGGGGTTATAAACAAGAATCATATATTTCTAACAGAGTGGCCCCATCCCTTTGGACTTCTGGTAAACCAATTTGCCCTAAGGAGAGCAATTGGCAAGACAGTCAACAAAGAATGAAAAAGACAGAATCAAGTTTCAATTTTTTTTTTTTTGTGAGTATACCTCCAGTGAGCCAAGGACCTCACCCCAAGGCATACACACTAATGGTTCATAACTCTCCTCAATGATGTTACATTGACAACCAAGTTTTTAATACCTTGGGGAATTCAACAACCAAACTATCAGATGACAAACTCTCTTTCTTGCTCTGTTATTTAAATCAGCACTGTCTCTTTCACGAACTCATCTTTGTCCCCTTCATAAAAGACTACCCATATTAGGTTAATTTAGCCTGGGTTTCCCCATTCTTACTCCATGAGCACATGCACAACACTTAAGCCAGAATACATAACAAGTAGCAAGTCTTACCTAGAGTTTCATGCTATAAAAGGATGCTTAGCTGTATGTCTAGTACAATGTGCCTAATTGGGAAGTACATTTAAATGCTTGTCCATGATCCTCTCTACATTGTGATTCTGCACTGTAGTAACAATGGCGACAAGGAAGGGTTTAGAAACCTATAAGTCAGTCAAAAGGACAACAAACAGCTAAGGTGACAGAAAGCAAGACTGAAAAAGAAACGGAGGACTGCAGGTCAGCAAGTGGCTTGCATTCTGGGGAGATTCAGAGTGAGGACCTCAGAGACACACAGACCTGGCCAAGGAGCAAGCAACTGGAGCCCATCATTCCACTGAGCACAGCAATATCTCATGGCAGTGACAGACCAGAGAAAACCTCCCAGACCCTCCTTTCCTATGGGAAAAACTACATTTCGAGCCAAAAAAGAAAGAAAGAAATCTAAGTTTAAATGAAATTTGGAGTTTTGGGGTATGTAATACCTTATTTTTAGAATCCAGGTTGTCTTACTCGGGGTTTCTATTCCTGCACAAACATCATGACCAAGAAGCAGGGGAGGAAAGGGTTTATTCAGCTTACACTTCCATGCTGCTGTTCATCACCAAGGAAGTCAGGACTGGAACTCAAGCAGGTCAGGGAGCAGGAGCTGATGCAGAGGCCATGGAGGGATGTTCTTTACTGGCTTGCTTCCCCTGGCTTGCTCAGCCTGCTCTCTTATAGAACCCAAGACTACCAGCCCAGAGATGGTCCCACCCACAAGGGGCCTTTCCCCATTGATCACTAATTGAGAAAATGCCTTACAGTTGGATCTCATGGAGGCATTTCCTCAAGTGAAGCTCCTTTCTCTGTGATAACCCCAGCTGTGTCAAATTGACACAAAACTAGCCAGTACACAGGTCATGTTTGCAAACTTGAGTATCTGCAAAAAAAAGTTTTTGTAATTAAAACATAGCAGAAAAGACATGGGTTAACCTGTGTTTCCAATTAGCAGCAGGAAAAGATTTCCCTAGGGGACAAAATTGTAAAAGGCAGCAAGAATGAGACATAGCAGCACAGCTATTAAACTAGCAGGGTATAGGTAGGAGGATAATGAGTCTGAGGCCAGCCTTGCCTATGCAACAGGACTGTCTCAGAAAGACCAAAGGTCAGGGACATAGCTCAGTGGAGGAGTGTTTGCCAAAAACCCCTGATTGCTTTCAAAAATAAATAGGTAGATAAATTAAATAAATGCCCAGATGAGAGAAAAACTACAGAAATCTTCTGATTATAGCTCACCATTCCCACTTTATCACACACACACAAACACACAAGCTGATTCCTTACACAAGATGTCTTTCAGAGTCTGGTTTATTCCACCTAACATGATGCCCACCCCACCCATTTACTTGTGGGTCACTTCATGTTCTCACTCCTCTCCTGAATGGTGTATGCTTGACACTCTTCCCCCTTACTTGTACATCTCTTCCCAGTGTAGATGAGTAACTTTGCTGTTATAAACAGTGCTGCAGTAAGCAGGTATGTTCAGGAATCCTTGCTCTTGCTGGCCTTGATCCCTTCATACATATATCCAAAGTGGCACAGCTTGACTTCGGGGTGGTTTTGTTTTCTATTTCTAAAGAAAGAATCTCCATTCTGATGGATGTAGCAGCTGGACTCTTTCCACTCTCCCCACAGTGCCTGAACAGACCTTTCGCTGTGTATCCTCACTAGCTCTCTCTGCTCTCTTGACTGAGATGAGGGGGGATTTCAGTGTAGTTTTGACTTCTATCCCCTGCAATGGTCTCAGGTATGAATGTGCAGCAGAATGTCTGTGGAAGTCAGAGGGCTGCCTCCGTGTCGGTACCTGACTGTCTTTGCTTGAGGGGAGGTCTCCCGTTGCTGGCCTCTGTGTTGGTCAGGCTAGCTGGCTTGCGAACTGCTGAGATATTCCTGTCCCCATCTTTCACGACAGCATAGGAACACTTGGATTACCAGAGTGTGTGACTCTGTGTATCCCCAGGAACCATACTCAGGGACTTACTCACAGGTGTGTAGCTGAGCTCAGCCATGTCCCCATTTCCTCGAGTGACAATCTTGCTTTAATTTTCTGGGCTGCTGGTATTCTTTCTGGAAAGTCCTTAAACATTTTCTCTTATTCTCCTAAAGCATCCTCAAGATTTCTGGGCTTACAGCAAAGTGAATGGCTCTTCACTACTGTAATTCTAGCACCCGTGAGGCAGCAACGAGGGGATCAGGAGTTCAAAGCCAACCTCAGCCACACATGGAATTCAAGGCCAGCCTGGGTGACCTAAGACTGTCTCAAATAACTAAAATAAACCAATAAACACCACAGAGTTAATGAAGTATAATAAGAGACCCAGAAATTAACTCATATAAGCACAGCCATTTGATTCTCAGTAAAAGTACCAAAAATACACATTAGAGAAAAGACAGTTCTTAGACAAATATGCAGGAAACCTTGACGTCCTCATAAAGAAAAATAAAGTTAGATCAATATCTAACCTTGTGCAAAGAAGAAAAAAGTGCATGAATCCTTTATAGATTCATAGATTCACGGACTTTCCTAGTAGCACCCCTGCAAAGGCTAGGGGATAAAACAGCTCCTTCCTAGCTCTCTAGAAGGCCCATTCTATCCTCTCCTGCCTGCAGGGACCCAGGAGTGAAGCTCTGGGACCCACGAACTTTTCTTCCTAAGACTTGGAAAACCCCTTTTACTCAGGAGAATGGCACCTGTTCCACAGACTGGGATGAGAGGTAGTTTATATAAAAAGGTGGATTTCAGTCCCTCTTAAAAATTGGAAATTTGAGCTTCCTGGGCTCACAGGATGAGAATGCAGAAAAAGTCCAGGCAGGTGTGTCAGCCACCACCCTTACAGGCCAAATGCTGTCGAGCTCACCAGTGACCCCTTGTGGCCTATCCTCCTTTCACTTGATCGGCCATGGCTGGCTCTCCATGGTTCAATTGGCAAATGTTGGCTTATGATTGGGAGCCAGGAGCCAGAGAAGGTTGATGGGGGCATATTTGGAGAGGTCCACAATCCTTTCCAGTCCTAGATGACAGGGAAAACTATCAATGCGAGAGAAAAAATTCTCAAAATACGATTCATCATGTGACTTGTTTTTTTGTTTTGTTTTTTGGGTTTTTTTTTTTTTGGTTTTTTGTTTTTGTTTTTTTTTAAAGACTTATTTGTGTATAGGAGTACACTGTAGCTGTCTTCAGACACACCAGAAGAGGGCATTGGATCCCATTGTAATGGTTGTGAGTCACCATGTGACTGCTGGGAATTGAACTTAGGACCTCTGGAAGAGCAGTGAGTGCTCTTAACTTCTGAGCCATCTCTTCAGTCCATCTTGTGACTTTCTTAATCAGGATAATTTCATACATGAGTAGTATAATATCATTTGAACCCCCCTCTCTCCTCTCTAATTCCTCTGGTACTCCCACTCCATTCCAAAATCTTTATCTCTCCTTTTAAAAATCATTATTGTTACACATATGCATCTATATATCCTATATATGTGTGTATGTATACATATACGTACACATATATACACAAACACATAACCTACTGAGTCCACTAAGTGTTGCATATTCATACATTTATTTAAGGCTGAGACCCTTCTTATACAACTGAAGTTTTATTCTGAGTGCGTGGCTGCCTTTCTGCCACTATTTATGTTCAGCATCTTGTCTTGCACTGACTAGGCCAGTCATAAAGATTTGCTCAGTCAGGCTACTTCCCAGATTCCAAGAAAGTTCACCTAGGAATCCCCATGCTCAACGCCCATGCTTGAACACAGAGACTCGGTTCGTTCTATCAGTTTAGATTGTATCACACTCCGAGGCACTAATAAGCAAGCTAGCTGTGGCCATCTGGGAAATGCAAACTACACAAGTGAGGAGAGCACTCTTGATTGATAGCTAAATCATTAGTTCTCGGGGCTTGCAAACATTATTAAAAGGGAGTCATTAAAAAGCTGTCACTTTATCCCAGCTGTGCCATCCACACAGATGCAATCCACACCAAGTGGCAAAGCCTTCTCGAGAGTTACCCAGGGAAACTCAGAAACCTGCTGTTTCCTCTGGGTAACAATTCTATCGACCTGTCAATAAAAGAAGGGTTTATGCTCCTTGGCTGAATTTTCAAAGGAATTGAACTCATTTATACCTGACCCATGGAAGAGCAAATGGAGACAAGGAGGGCCTGGGAACAGGAAAACTCTAACACGAAAATGAATGAATGGATTCATTGACCTCACCGCTCATTGTAGGTCACTCCTCTATAAGTTTTCTTTAACTCAGGCCTTTGCTGCTGGTCTGGCCCATGAGTAAAACATACAAAAAATTTTCCTTCTCCTTTTACATTTTCCATATGATTACGTGCTTCCAGATCTGAGCGTAAGGTCACAGGTACAAAAACTGGTCCCATTTTTTTTTCAGGTATCACCTGCTTTTTGGAAGTTTAGAACCTTTCACAGAATTTATGTGGCCTGTGGAAAGGGTTGCCAGGAGAATAAACACCACCCTCGGTTAGCTATCAAGTGCTAGATGTTCTGCATGTATTTATACATGATCTCACTGGTCAGGTTCCACAACAATCTATGCTTCACAAAGTGGTACCAAAGGCTACAGGTTAAAAGTATCCCCTATTTTTTTAAGCTATGGTGTTGTAACTTTCCTGGCAGGAATGAAGACACCTTGAAGAAATACTTATGTTCCTCTCCTTGGCTGTCAGAAAATTGAAACAGTGGATCACAAGTCCTAGGGATTTCCCAAACAATTGGATGCTAGGAGAAGATAAAGGCTGATGCTGTGCCGGAAAAGACGCTTGTCCCAGGAAAGAGAGTTCACAGCTCTGACATTCGTTAGACTGCTCCAGGAGAAAGTGGAGCTAAGCCAGTGTTGACAGGTGAAGCCCTTCCCAATCAGGACTTCTTAGTTATGCATGGCTCTGGCCTTCTGTTTAAGCCTAACTTTATGGCAGGATGTCAAAGATGAATCTCGGAATGCTTATCATACCTCTTTACTCCTCTTTCCAGTGTGAGCACATTGATTCAAATCCTCCTTTTCTGCTTTCAGCTCCTACTTTGTCTATTAACTTGGTCTATTGAAGAAAGGTAGCTGAGCCTAGCTTTTAGGGTTCCCAGGCTCTGACCCCAATAACCATAGGAAGAGTACATACGTTACCAGGTACCCTTAAAACCAAGACCTCACTACTGCCTTTAAAACAGGGAGGTTTGGAGCAGTCTCATCGAATTGAGATTTGGGATGAAGAGTAAGAGGATGCCTTGTTCATCTATTTGCAAGTAGAAAGAAATCTGAAGTGAAAGATCCAGAGGACTTATTACAAAAAACAAGACAAACACACAAACAAACAAACAAACAAACAGCACTTTGCATCTGAGCAACCCATCTAAGCATCTCCTGATGTCAGTCTCAAGCTGCACAGGTGACCACGTTTGTGTTGCACGGAAAGCACGGAGTGCTTTCATCTAATGATTTTAAAGCCCATACTAGCATCATCTGACTCAGGAAAATGATTTAGAATTATGTATGAGTGGGGATTTTAAGGCTAGAAATGGGGAGAAAATGGTCCCAATAGAGATTTAAATGCAAACATTGAAATGTTTCTAAGTTTGGAGAGGGTCCCTGGGAGTAGGGAGGTAGATGGTTTTTTCACATGTAAATTTATATTGAGCATTTATGAATTGGGGATATTGAAAGGAGGATGAGCCTGGTAAAATGTAGAACATTTGTTTAGGCTAGATAAAGTTGCTTCTTCCCATGAGGGAAAATAAATAAAGTAATATAAAGCATTTTCTCCAGATCCTTGCCTGTGAGCACCTGTGCTGGTCTTCCGGGAGTACTTATCAGAAAGCCATCTGCCCAAGCTGCATCCCGAGTGCCCAGCATCTAAATCTCAGAGAAGGGCCCAGGAAGCTGGTGTCCCCCCTCCCGGCCCAGGCTCCCCTCCCCACTCCTCCCTCTCTCTCTCTCTCTCTCTCTCTCTCTCTCTGTGTGTGTGTGTGTGTGTGTGTGTGTGTGTGTGTGCGAGAGAGAGAGAGAGAGAGAGAGAGAGAGAGGCAGAGAGACAGAGACAGAAATAAAGAAAGAGAGAGCAGAGAGAGGGACAGGGAGACAGAGACAGGCAAAGAGAGACACATACATGCAGAGAAACAGAGACAAACATACAGATCACAATAGGTGCTCTTTTCTGTTATTGATTTCCACATTATCTTTTAAATCAGGGTGTCTCACCAAACTTGGTACTCACTCATGGTCCTAGACTGGCTGGGACTAAGCTTCAGAGATCACTCCTTCTGTCTCTGCAGGCCCTGCACTAAGGTTGCAACCACAGTCATATAGGACCATGCTCAGATTTTCTTTTCTTTTACACGGGGTCCAGGGATCTGGATTTACATGGTGATCCTTGTGCAAAGGGCACTTTACCAGTTCAGCCAAGACTCCAGCCATGAAGCTGGTTTCTTAGCAGAGCCTTCCAAGAAAACAAAACAAAACAAAACAAAACAGTCAACTCTAGCACCAGGTTCTTGCAATCTCTGTACCAAAATGGGGAGGACAAAGAAGTTCTGGAATTCACTCGCACTCAGCCTGGCCAAACCAGCCAACTCCAGATCTTATATGTGCCTTCATCTTAACAACAACAACAAAAAAGGCAGAAAATGTAAAAAAAATAGCACGGCATTTTTACTCATGTCCCCCCTTGTTCAAATATCTACTGGTTGGAATGACTTGTTTCAAAATCACGTTTTAACACAATCGAAAAGTTATTGTCAGTGATAACTAACATGTTCAAATCAGAGTTTTAAAATAAGCATGGTATTGTGAATAGTTTTCATTATCAGTGACTATTTTTAATGGCAATTACTGTGCTATGTGGCAAACACAACGAAAGCTCATGAGCAGACATGTGTCAGTGGCTAAGAGAAGATGGACCTACCTGTGGTTGCAAGAGGCCACTTGCCAGCTGCCTACTGTGTCTGTCTGTGATGGTCCCATGCACTTGGCCAGCCCAGGGCCTAGCTCCTTAGTCAAATCTTCTTCACTGTCCAAGAGCATCATCTGAGGAGCAGTGACCAAATAATAAACGTGATACCTTGCACATAGGAGCCATGTAAGTGCCAAAAGAGTCCTCTGTGGCAGAATAAAGTATCAGCCCATTTATGTGACAAGAAACTAAAAATTATATATAAAACAAAACTTAAAAAAAAACCTAATTCACTCATACAGAGTACATAAAGTTTGGTTCTCAGCTCAAGTTTTTCCTGGATTCATATTTAAAGAAAAGTTTCTCCCTAAAATAATTATTTTCTTTGCTATGCATTGTTCTTTATCCCAAGCCACATACCATCTCCAAACTCCCACCATCTAGAATTCTTTTGGGAGAGCAAGACAGATCATTAATCAAAATGTCAGAATTCCCTCTTTGTACTAATATTCTGTCAGGAGGGGATATGAGATACCAATCCCTCCCTTAACTGGTGTTTGGACTCATTAGTGGGTTCGGAGAAACTCACTGAACTGTCTGACGGGAAAGGTCTTGGGCAGTGTAGCCTTGTGGCTGGGCTCCAAAGCACGGGGCCATTATTTCCGAGAGATACTTTAAGGCTCTGCATGTTTATGGTACAGAAAAATGGGGCTTCTTGTTGGAAAGAACAGTACTGTCCACAGTTGGTTTTGGTTGAAACAAAGTAATGATCTTCATTCAATCAGGCTGTCAAAAGAGGGGTCTAAGAGTCAGCTTAGTCACACTCCAGATGGGCAGTAGTTGTTCCTTATCTGTACCTATTGTCCAGCCTTGTACTGGTACTTAGGTTTCTTTATGTCTGCATAACTGTCAACAGCCCTGCGAGTCCATAGCCCTGTCGCTTATAAGACATCATGGGAATAAATGGCTTTCTTAAACCTTACTATAATGTACCTGTTCATTCAACCTTACTCTTATGGTTTTCTAATTTTATGTCATTTTCTCTCTACTGTTCCTCACATCCTATACTCTAAAACAGGGAAGAGAAGAGTTCCCATGCCTGCCTCTCCATTACTTCATTGTTTTGCCTTTCACCCTACAGCACTACCACAGCCAAACCTTTCAACCTTAACCTGCAGAGAGTATGAGACTTTTTCCAAGTAAACTTTTACGTAATAGAGTTAGATTCCGACAAGAACTATTAATTTATAGAGCTAAGGAGAGTATAGAAGGAGGCACTGTAATTCTAAAAACTTAATGGAGCCCTCAGAAAGGTCCAAGTTGTGGGTCACATGGTCTGTATTGAGACTCCCTTGACTACTTATTAGATAAATAATTTGGGGTTAATCCTCCACTCACCCAGAGCATCATGGAAAGTTGGCATCAGTCTCATTTGTCTACAGTGTCTTTTTCCATAATCTCCAGTAATAAAAATTTTCACTTTCAAAATATCAGTCAATAGACAGAAATTTTCCCTAACCAATTCATTTCCTCTTCTATAATAGGCTTTAAAACAACAACAACAACAACAACAACAAAAACACAAAAAAGCAAACAAAAACAAAAACTTCTCCATTCTGGGCACATAAACTGACTTCACATGTGCAAAGTGCATCATCTAATATATGGTAATGCAGTA
This sequence comes from Mus musculus, assembly GCF_000001635.26. Taxonomy (NCBI): domain Eukaryota; kingdom Metazoa; phylum Chordata; class Mammalia; order Rodentia; family Muridae; genus Mus; species Mus musculus. The sequence continues at coordinate 29,026,280 of NC_000069.6, read as the reverse complement.
TAAATTTGTGATATTTCTTATTAGGAATAGAGGTGATTAGGAGTAAAATGTAGATTTAAAAATGAGAAGGAAGTGGCAAGTGACTGTGTTGTGTCAGGGTGCCACTTGTGTCTAGTTTACTCTTGGGACTAGGGTGCAGCTTATACTGTGTCTTTAAAACTCATCAATGGAAAGAGAAAGCATATGTGTACAACATAGTAACTATGGTGAGAGAAGCAACCACTGTCTTTACAAGGTAGATTTCCGGGTGTATTTAATGAACAAAGGTCACCTTACCTGGGTAGAACTTGTTCTCCAACCCATCTGTTTAGCACGCTAAGGTAGATATTTGACTAGCATTTGTTCCCCCAAAATGCTAAGGTGACTGCAGCAGATCCCAGGTTGAGCAGAGGAAAACAACCAAACTCTGCAGCTGATCCCAGGATGGGCATACTGAGACAACCATACTCTGCTTAGTGTGTCATATAGGCTGGGAATACTTCTTCCAAAATGCATCTTTTAAACACAAATTTGAGATTTTATTTAAGTTCTTCATATCAATTTATCTGAACAGCCTGGTAAATTGTATCTGAATATGTATACACACAGAGAGAGAGAGAGAGAGAGAGAGAGACAGAGACAGACACAAAGAGAGAGACAGAGAGAGAGACACACACACAGTGAAAGAGAGAGAGAGAGAGAGAGAGAGAGAGAGAGAGAGAGAGAGAGATTCCTAAGCATCTTTTGAGCAGGCTGTGCTACATCCACTCCAGTAGTGACTCGAGTGAAAGGCCAAGAATCCTGAAAGCAGTCCCGAGGCGAAGAGTTTCATGGAAACTTAGCCTTCTGGAACCTTGGCATTTCCATAGCACGTATGCTCCAAACCTGTCCCCGAGTTAGTCTGGTGTATGAATCTGTCTACTCTCTTTCAGTATTGTTCTATTATAAGTGCCTTTAAGGATTGATTTTGACATATAGGTAAGTTAGATTAAGCCTCCACCGGTGTTCCAATGTTCTAGGAAGTCCTTGGAGCTGACCCTGAGCTTGGAATTCAGTAAGAATGTTACCTACTCAGTAACATTTAAATTTACCTCGAGTAGAGACAGTGAAAGAAATCAGGCATTACAATTTACTTGAATAGAGCTAGAAAGCTCAGGGCTAGTCTACATAGTAATTACTTAGAACAATAGCTGAGTCACACCCATACACAGGAATATACAATGGCTGAGGAAATAGGTGGGTTGTGGTTTTAGGAGGAACTGTAGTATATTCATGAAAGGGCTAGTAGAACAGAATTCCCCTGGTACAGGTTTTTCACTAGGCCCAGAGGAATAGCATAATCAGGTATTTACTAAAGGACCCCTGATGGTGGGTTTAACAATAGACTAGCATTGCATCAGACCACTCACCTGGCTCCTGTGTTTAGCAGATCTTAATTAAGGGTTGTTCCTATTCTCAGTTGTAAACACAGCCTGGCTCCCTCTGGCTTTTTATATATGCATTTTCTTTGTTTTGTGTCGATGTGCCTTGGTGGATGTCTTCGCCTAGCTTTTTTGCTTTTCTTCTGTATTATAAGACTGGTGCTCATTTTGAGAAATTACATTCAGATACACAGTCTTTCTGTGCCTGTATCTGTTTGTCACCCTTCAAGTCAACTCCTTGCTCTCCTGTAACCCCGAGGTTTCCTGCAGATTGGGGACCTGACTGAGGTTCCTCTGCAGCAAGGTTGTTTCATGCACTTGTAGAATTTAGGTCGTTTCTACGGCTAGGTTCTGGGTAGAACTCACTTTCCCTGACCGATGATACTGAAAGACTCCAAGATGTTAGACTTGTATTACTCTTTGATAAACAGTTTTAAAGCACCTTCCTATCATTGTAGAGGAAAAAAATTTCCCCTAGAGACAAAGAATATTACTAGCATGAAAGCTGGAAGGTACTGTGATTTAAAAATAGAAACCGTGGTTAGAAGACCCATATTGCAAGCCTGAATCTCACTACACACATAATAGCTGTGAGTTTAGCCACCTGTCCCCACAACTCAGCTCAGCTCACTCATTTACATATGTTTTGTGTGCCCACAGCAATTGGATGCTGTGGATTCGGCCTTGAAGCTTAGTGTTTGGAGATAAGGTACACTAATGGCAAAGATGAGACTTTGCAAAAATGATTTATGGAAAAGCATGAATTCTGTACAGGTGACAATTTCAATAATTTTTCTTCTCTGATCCCAGATTACTCCACTTTTCTCAGAGTAACCTTTCTGACAATGCCTTCTACTGCTTGCCCTGTTAATTAAGGTCAAACTCTACCATTGCTTGGGTTTTTGGATTTCTGAGTTCGAGACCAGCCTGATATTTACAGAGTCAGTTCCAGGACAGCCAAGGCTACACAAAGAAACCCTGTCTCGAAAAACAAAAAAAGAAACAAACAAACAAACAACAACAACAACAACAAAAAGAAGAACCTTTCCAGCAGGCACCTGAGATTCCTGAAATGCTCCTCCATGCAAACAAAGCATCCACAGAACTTTTATACTCTATCCATTGATTTTTCATTAACCCTGAAAATTCCTTACCACTCTGCAAAGTCCATAGCTATCCCTTCTTCATCCTGAATAAAGTGTATGCCTACAACACCACCCTGAATAAATATGCACAAGCTAAGATCATTTCAGAGCACTGTTTCATTGGAGATCATCAGAGAAGACCTTTGCCTAAGATCCTAGGAGGTCTCCCCACCCCTGCCTGCATCCACTCACAGCTGCACCAGGATCCTGTAGCGCTCTCATGTTCCAGACTCCACTTCATCCTTCCAGCCCAGTATGTAACAGCATCTGAACACCCTGAGAAGGAGAAAGCAGAGGATGCAGAGCCATAGCTGGACCCCAAAATGTATACCATATTGCTTTTGTCTTAGAATAAATTTTCTTGGAAATGATGGTATTGTTATTCCCAGTGGTGGCTTGTTTGAACATGTTTATAAACTGCTGCAGGTTTCCACAAAAACATCTCAAGTCAGATGTATATGCCCCACTGGCCCAGCTTCATCTTTGGTTTTCATGGTCTTACAAACACTGACCTCAGCAGTTTAAGGGGCTGTTATTCTCCCCTAAGCATCCTTTGTATTCTTATATGGGAACAATGTGCTTTTCCTCTTCTTTTCAAGAATCTATGTGTTGCTCTCTGTGCACCTTGTGCTCCCGGGGACTGAGGCTTTGTTTCCTGAGGAATTGAACCTTCCTAACACTTGACACTAGATCTGTTCAAAAGTGGATAGAAGCCTACTCAGGGGCCAAACTGTCCATTGCCCATGTGGTAAGAGTTTTTCCTAGTTGATTAGGAAAACATTAAAAAAAAACAAAACAAAACAAAACAAAACCCCAGCAATATTGTATTATACTTGAAATTGACACTGCAGCAACCACTAAATACATGGCTATTGGGATGCTGCCATTGTCTGTTGTCGGTGGCTACCTTGCTCTACAGCAATGTTCTTTCTCTTTCCATCAACTGCTTTCAGGGTTTTATTTGTTCTTATTTTCCCAAGGTCTTAAAGAATATAATTAAGTTAGCTACTTGAGATCTTTATGATTATTTTTATGTAAGTGCTTAATAATATAAACATTGCTTGGAGGACTGCCTGAATTGTATACAATAAATTTTTATTTTCTTTAAATCTTCAGTGACCCATTCATTCATTGTTCAACAGTTTATTGTTTAATCTCCATAAATGTGTGGGCTTTCTATAGTTTCTCTTATTGATATATAGCTGTATTCCATGGTGTGAGACAGGATAGAGGGGGTTATTTCCACTTTCCAATGTTTGTTTTTTGTCCTGTGGAATGCTGAGAAGAATTTTTTTTAATGTATGGGTGGAATATTCCATAGGTGTCTTTTAGAACCATCTGTCTAATGATGCTATTTAATTCCATTATTTGTGTTTATTTATGTATATATGATCTGTCTGTGCATGGTTATTGGTTATAACATGGTTTTGAGCTCACCAAGAATTACTGTATTGTGCTTAACCTGTGGGGATTATCTGTTTTATGAAATTTATGGGGTTTTTTTTCTGAGTTATTTTTTAATTTTCTGAATCCTTTTAATTGGTGTAAAATACTTTTTAAGAAGTGTTATACATCACAGCCATCAGTGCAATGCAGATTTTAAACAACTGTAAGATTCCTTGTCACAATATTCATGATGGCAGTCACCAAGACAAATAATAATGAATGCTGGCATGCATGCAATGAAGAGAAAGTCCTTCTATATTGTTTGTGGTACAATAAACTAGCACAATTACTTTGCAAATCAGTCTAGAGGTTCCTCAAAAACCTAAAAATACAAGTCCCATATGACTCAGTTATACCACTCCTGGGCACATACTTTGTAGAACTTTGTAGTAAAAAGATACTCACACACCCATATTCACAATAGCTAAGAAATAGAAGCAGTCTAGATGTCTAACAATGAGTGAATGAGTAACAAAAATGTGGGTCATCTACAACACAACATTTAATCAGCTCCAAAGAACAGTGAAATTTCCAGATAAATGTAGTTCTCATCCCGCATCAAGGACCTTCCTCTTTCAACAAACAGAGTCCAATGCACAAATCTACAACTGGTAAAATGCAGAGAACAACTGACCATATGGTTCCCAGCCTCAGACATCTACAACAAAGGGCAAGTAGTCTATGCCAGCAGATAGGAGAACTGACAAGGTTGAGTGATCTCAGACCCTGGAAGTCTCAAGAGACTTGAGATCAGCAGGATCAAGCCAGTCCCTACCCATTTCTATAGCTACTCTGGGACACATAACCACAATACCCCAATGAGGACCATAGCAATGAGTCACATGTCATAAAAACCAGGTGTTCTCCATGCCTATGAGGTACCCAGATAGCCCACCAACCCCAGCATTCAGACAGTGAGCTTTCCTTCATTAGCATCCCTTTCTGCAAAAGGTATTTAAGCCCTGGTTCACCCTGAGTAAGGTGCATGCATTCACATGCACTATCAAATAAAGCAGTTTGAACAAGCAAGGATCAATTTTTCCTCAAGTGTCACCAAGGAGATGACTTTCATCTTTTTTATTTTTTCAATTTTTTTTATTAGATATTTTCTTCATTTATATTTCACATGCAATCCCGAAAGTCCCCTATACCCTCCCCGCCCTGCTCCCCAACAGCGCTTCTTGGCCATGGTGTTCCCCTGTACTGAGGCATATAAAGTTTGCAAGACCAAGGGGCCTCTCTTCCCAATGATGGCCAACTAGGCCATCTTCTGATACATATGCAGCTAGAGACACAAGCTCTGGGGTTACTGGTTAGTTCATATTGTTGTTCCACCTTTAGGGTTGCAGACCCTTTCAGCGCCTTGGGTACTTTCTCTAGCTCATCCATTGGGAGCCCTGTGTTCCATCCAATAGCTGACTGTGAACATCCACTTCTGTATTTGCCAGGAACTGGCATAGCCTCACAAGAGACAGCTATACCAGGGTCCTTTCAGCAAAATCTTGTTGGCATATGCAATAGGGTCTGTGTTTAGTGGCTGGTTATGGGATGGATCCCTGGGTAGAGTAGTCTCTGGATGGTCCATTCTTTCATCTTAGCCCCAGACTTTGTCTCTGTAACTCCTTTCATGGGTATTTTGTTCCCTATTCTAAGGAAGAGTGAAGTATCCACATGTTGGTCTTCCTTCTTCTTGATTTTCTTGTGTTTTGCACATTGTACCTGGGTATTCTAAGTTTCAGGGCTAATATCCACTTATCAGTGAGTGCATATCAAGTGAGTTCTTTTGTTATTGGGTTACCTCACTCAGGATGATATCCTGCAGATACATACATTTGCCCAAGAATTTAATAAATTCATTGTTTTTAATAGCTGAGTAGTACTCCATTGTGTAAATGTACCACATTTTCTGTATCCATTCCTCTATTGAGAGACATCTGGGTTCTTTCCAGCTTCTGACTATTATAAATAAGGCTTCTATGAACATAGTGGAGCATGTGTCCTTATTACCAGTTGGAACATCTTCTGGATATATGCCCAGGAGAGCTATTGCGGGATCCTCCGGTAGTACTATGTCCAATTTTTAAGGAACCGCCAGACTGATTTCCAGAGTGGTTGTACCAGCTTGCAATCCCACCAGCAATGGAGGAATGTTCCTCTTTCTCCACATCCTTGCCAGCATCTGCGGTCACCTGAAATTTTTTATTTTATCTTAGCCATTCTGACTGGCGTGAGGGTTGTTTTGATTTGCATTTCCCTGATGATTAAGGATGTTGAACATTTTTAAGTGCTTCTCAGCCCTTAGGTATTCCTCAGCTGAGAATTCTATGTCTAGCTCTGTACCCCATTTTTTAAATGGGGTTATTTGAATTTCTGCAGTCCAGCTTCTTGAGCTCTTTATATATATTGGATATTGGTCCCCTATCAAATTTAGGATTGGTAAAAATCCTTTCCAAATCTGTTGGTAGCCTTTTTGTCTTATTGACAGTATCTTTTGCCTTATAGAAGCTTTGCAATTTTATGAGGTCCCATTTGTTGATTCTTGATCTTATAGCACAAGCCATTGCTGTTCTGTTCAGGAATTTTTCCCCTGTGCCCATATCCTCAAGACTTTTCCCTACTTTCTCCTATATAAATTTCAGTGTCCCCTGTTTTATGTGGAGGTCTTTGATCCCCTTAGACTTGAACTTTGTACAAGGAGATAAGAATGGATCAATTCGAATTCTTCTACATGATAACAGCCAGTTGTGCCAGCACCATTTGTTGAAAATGCTGTCTTTTTTCCACTGGATGGTTTTAGCTCCCTTGTCAAAGAGCAAGTGACCATAGGTGTGTGGGTTCATTTCTGGATCTTTAATTCTATTCCATTGATCTACCTGTCTGTCACTGTACCAGTAACATGCAGTGTTTTGTTTGTTTGTTTTGTTTTTTGTTTGGTTTTGGTTTTTTGTTTGTGTTTTTTATCATAATTGCTTTGTAGTACAGCGTGACATCAGGCATGATGATAAGATGATTCCACCAGAAGTTCTTTTATTATTGTGAATAGTTTTTTCTATCCTAGGGTTTGTTTTTTTTTTTTTTTTTTTTTTCATTCCAGATGAATTTGCCCTTTCTAACTCAGTGAAGAATTGAGTTGGAATTTTGACGGAGATTGCATTGAATCTGTAGATTGCTTTCAGCAGCATGGCCATTTTTACTATATTAATCCTGCCATTCCATGAGCATGGGAGATCTTTCCCTCTTCTGAGATCTTCAATTACTTTATTCAGAGACTTGAAGTTCTTTTTTTTTATTTGTTTGTTTGTTTTTTGTTTTTTGTTTTTGTTTTTTTTCCATTTTTTATTAGGTATTTAGCTCATTTACATTTCCAATGCTATAACAAAAGTCCCCCATACCCACCCACCCCCACTCCCCTACCCACCCACTCCCCCTTTTTGGCCCTGGCGTTCCCCTGTACTGGGGCATATAAAGTTTGCGTGTCCAATGGGCCTCTCTTTCCAGTGATGGCCGACTAGGCCATCTTTTGATACATATGCAGCTAGAGTCAAGAGCTCCTGGGTACTGGTTAGTTCACAGAGACTTGAAGTTCTTATCATACAGATCTTTCACTTCCTTAGTTAGAGTCACGCCAAGATATTTTATATTATTTGTGACTATTGTGAAGGGTGTTGTTTCCCTAATTTCTTTCTCAGTCTGTTTATCTTTTGTGTAGAGAAAGTCCACTGATTTGTTTGAGTTAATTTTATATCCAGCTACTGCACTGAAACTGTTTATCAGTTTTAGGAGTTCTCCGGTGGAATTTTTAGGGTCACTTATATATACTATCATAGCACCTGCAAACAGTGATATATTGACTTCTTCCTTTCCAATTTGTACCAACCTGATCTCCTTTTGTTGTCGAATTGCTCTGGCTAGGACTTCAAGTACTATATTGAATAGTAGGGAGAAAGTGGGCAGCCTTGTGTAGTCCCTGATCTTAGTAGGATTGCTTCAAGTTTCTCTCCATTTAGTTTGATGTTGGCTACTGGTTTGCTGTATATTGCTTTTATTATGTCTAGGTATGGGCCTTAAATTCCTGATCTTTCCATGACTTTTATCATGAATGGGTGTTGGATTTTGTCAAATGCTTTCTCAGCATCGAACAAAATGATCATGTGATTTTTGTCTTGAGTTTGTTTATATAGTGGATTACATTGATGGACTTCCATATATTAAACCATCCCTGCATCACTGGGTTGAAGCCTACTTGGTCATGATGGATGATCATTTTGATGTGTTCTTGGATTCGGTTAGTGAGATTTTTATTGAGCATTTTTGCATTGGTATTCATAAGGAAAATTGATCTGAAGTTCTCTTTCTTTGTTGGATCTTTGTGTGGTTTAGGTATCAGAGTAATTGTGGCTTCATAGAATGAATTGGGTAGAGTACCTTCTGTTTCTATTTTGTGGAATAGTTTGAGGAGAGTTGAAATTAGGTCTCCTTGAAGGTCTGATAGAACTCTGAACTAAACCCATCTGGTCCTGGGCTTTTTTTGGTTGGGAGACTATTAATGACTTCTTCTATTTCTTTAGGGGAAATGGGACTGTTAAGATCGTTAGATCCTGATTTAAATTTGGTACCTGATATCTGTCTAGGAAGTTGTCCATTTCATCCAGGTTTTTCAGTTTTGTTGAGTATAGCTTTTTGTAGTAGGATCTGATGATGTTTTGGATTCCCTCCAGTTCTTTTGTTTTGTCTCCTTTTTAATTTCTGATATTGTTAATAAGGATATTGTCCCTGTGTCCTCTAGTTAGTCTGGCTAAGGGTTTATCTATCTTTTTGTTTTTCTCAAAGAACCAGCTACTGGTTTAGTTAATTCTTTGAATAGTTCTTTTTGTTTCCACTTGGTTGATTTCACCGCTGAGTTTGATTATTTCCTGCCATCTACTCCTCTTGAGTGAATTTGCTTCCTTTCATTCTAGAGCTTCTAGGTGTGCGGTCAGGCTGCTAGTATATGCTCTCTCTGGTTTCTTTTTGGAGGCACACAGGGCTGAGTTTTCCTCTTAGGTCTGCTTTCATTGTGTCCCATAAGTTTGAGTATGTTGTGGCTTCATTTTTATTAAACTCTAAAAAGTCTTTAATTTCTTTTTTTATTTCTTCCTTGACCAAGGTATCATTGAGTAGAGGGTTGTCCAGTTTCCACATGAATGTTGGCTTTATATTATTTATGCTGTTATTGAAGATCAGCCTTAGTCCAGGGTAATCTGATAGGAAGCATGGGATAATTTCAATATTTTTGTATCTGTTGTGGCCTGTTTTGTAACTGGTCATATGGACAATTTTGAAGGAGGTACCATAGGTGCCAAGAAGAAGCTATATCCTTTAGTTTTAGGATAAAATGTTCTGTAGATACCTGTTAAATACATTTGTTTCATAACTTTTGTTTGTGACCGTGTGTCTCTGTTTAGTTTCTGTTTCCATGATCTGTCTTTTAGTGAGAGTGGGGTGTTAAAGTCTCCCTCTATTATTGTGTGAGGTACAATGTGTGCTTCAAGCTTTACTAAAGTTTCTTTAATGAATGTGGCTGCCCTTGTATTTGGAGCATACATATTCAGAATTGAGAGTTCATCTTGGTAGATTTTACCTTTGATAAAAGTAAAGTGCCCCTCCTTGTCTTGTTTGATAACTTTGGTTTGGAAGTCCATTTTATTCAATATTAGAATGGCTACTCCAGCTTGTTTCTTCAGACGATTTGCTTGGGAAATTGTTTTCCAGCCTTTAACTCTGAAGTAGTGTCTGTCTTTGTCCCTGATGTGGGTTTCCTGTAAGCAGCAAAATGTTGGGTTCTGTTTGTGTAGCCAGTCTATTAGTCTATGTCTTTTTATTGGGGAATTGAGTCCATTGATGTTAAGAGAAATTATAGAAAAGTAGTTGTCCCTTCCTGTTATTTTTGTTCTTAAAATTGGGATTCTGTTCTTGTGGCTATCTTCTTTTAGGTTTGTTGAAGAATTACTTTCTTGCTTTTTCTAGGGTGTAGTTTCCATGCTTGTGTTGGTGTTTTCCCTTTATTATCTTTTGAAGGGCTGGATTCATAGAAAGATATTGTGTGAATTTGGTTTTGTCATGGAATACTTTCGTTTCTCCATCTATTGTAATTGAGAGTTTGGCTGGGTATAGTAGCCTGGGCTGGCATTTGTGTTCTCTCTTAGTGTCTGTATAATATCTTTTCAGTATCTTCTGGCTTTCATAGTCTCTGACGAGAATTCTGGAGTAATTCTAATATGCCTGCCTTTATATGTTACTTGACCTTTTTCCCTTACTGCTTTTAATATTCTTCATTTAGTGCATTTGTTGTTCTGATTATTATGTGTCAGGAGGAATTTCTTTTCTGGTCCAGTCTATTTGGAGTTCTGTAGACTTCGTGCATGTTCGTGGGTATCTCTTTCTTTAGGTATGGGAAGTTTTCTTCTATAATTTTTGTTGAAGATATTTGCTGGCCCTTTAAGTTGAAAATCTTCATTCTCATCTACTCCTATTATCCGTAGGTTTGGTCTTCTCATTGTGTCCTGGATATCCTGGATGTTTTGAGTTAGGATCTTTTTGCAGTTTGCATTTTCTTTAATTGTCTTGTCCATTCAATTCCATCACCTGTTTGGTTGTGTTTTCCTGTAATTTTTTAAAGGGATTTTTGTGTTTCCTCTTTAAGGACTTCTACCTGTTCAGCAGTGTTTTCCTGTAATTCTTTAAGGGCTTCTACCTGCTTAGCAGTGTTCTCCTGTATTTCTTTAAGTGAGTTATTAATGCCCTTCTTAAAATGTTCTACCACCATCATGAGATATGATTTTATATCCAAGTCTTGCTTTTTGGGTGTGTTGGGGTATCCAGGACTCACTGTGGCAGGCGTACTGGGTTTTGATGATGCCCAGTGTTCTTGGTTTCTTTTAGTAAGATCCTTAAGTTTGCCTTTCACCATCTGGTAATCTCTGGTGTTAATGTTCTAGCTGTCTCTGGCTGGAGCTTGATCCTCCTGTGATTCTTTTAGCCTCTGTCAGAACTCCTGGGTGTCCAACTCTCACCTGAGTCCCAGTGGTCGGGCACTCTCTGCAGACAAGCTCTTCTTTTGCAGGGCAGGTGTCCAGAAGTCTCAAGCTCTGATCCCCCTCCCAAGTTCTGAGGTCAGAGCCCTGAGTCCTGGGGTCAGAGCCTCCCATGTAGGTCTACTCTCCTCTGGCAAGGAAGATGCCCAGGGGTTTGGGTCTCAGCTCTGCCTCCTGGCTAAGGATAAGGCCCAAAGGGACCCTGTTCAAGAAGCTCTGTTCCTTCTGTCACCTACATGCTCTCCAGTGATCATGAAGTCCTGGGTGGTTCTGAGGTGTGAAGAATCCTCTGAGGTCCTTGGTGCCCTCAGCTGGGTTCATGCAGAAGATGGCAGGCCTGGCCCCGACTAGAAGGGATCCCAGCCTCTGGTAGGCCAGGTTTTTTTCCCTGTTCCTGCTGGCACAAGACCCTCCAGGATTCTTTGGAGCTAATGTTGCGTTCCACTCATGATCACAAGGTGGCAGCCTCCATTGGGTTCAGGCAGAAGATTGTTGGCTGATGGCTTTCATCTTAATGAGCAGCTTCACCTAATCTCCCTGAGAAGGCCTGCTCTCCTCCAGTTTGAAGATCTAAATAAACAGGAATTGACCCGAAGATTCCTGCTTGGTTTTTAAAGTTCTGAAAGGTACACTGTAGATAGCTAGAGGAGAAGAGTCACCAACAATCTTACCAAGCTGTGAACCCTACCAACTACAAGCCTAACCTTCCAGGTGTGCAACCTAAACAATAGTGGGATGTCTGTTATGCAGCCAACCAACTTATTGGACGTGTAGCCTGCTCTTGCAGGAGAAAACTAGTTCTATAGTTCTGGGAAACCACTCATGCCTAGAGAAGTCATAGTCCCAAGGGTGAACTTATTACCATTGTTAAATTAAGCTGAAATAGCATTAAGTTGCCCTTCAAATATTTATTATTATACCTGTAGACAAAGCTACCCTCAGTGTTGATCATAAAAGTCTCCCTTTGACTCGAGCCCCGGGCTACCTTGCCAGCAGAGTCTCGCCCAACACCCGCAAGGGCCCACACAGGATTCCCCACGGGATCCTAAGACCTCTGGTGAGAGGAACACAGCGCCTGCCCCAATCCAATCACGCGGAACCTGAGACTGAGGTACATAGGGAAGCAGGCTACCCGGGCCTGATCTGGGGCACAAGCCCCTTCCACTCCACTCGAGCCCTGGGCTACCTTGCCAGCAGAGTCTTGCCCAACACCCGCAAGGGCCCACACAGGACTCCCCACGGGATCCTAAGACCTCTGGTGAGTGGAACACAACTTCTGCCAGGAGTCTGGTTCGAACACCAGATATCTGGGTACCTTCCCTACAAGAGGAGAGCTTGCATGCAGAGAATACTCTGCCCACTGAAACTAAGGAGAGTGCTACCCTCCAGGTCTGCTTATAGAGGCTAACAGAGTCTCCTGAAGAACAAGCTCTTAACAGTGACAACTATAACAGCTAGCTTCAGAGATTACCAGATGGCGAAAGGCAAACGTAAGACTCCTACTAACAGAAATCAAGACCACTCACCATCATCAGAACGCAGCACTCCCACCCCACCTAGTCCTGGGCACCCCAACACAACCGAAAATCTAGACCCAGATTTAAAAGCATTTTTCATGATGATGATAGAGGACATCAAGAAGGACTTTCATAAGTCACTTAAAGAATTACAGGAGAGCACTGCTAAAGAGTTACAGGCCCTTAAAGAAAAGCAGGAAAACACAGCCAAACAGGTAGAAGTCCTTAAAGAAAAACAGGAAAACACATCCAAACAGGTAATGGAAATGAACAAAACCATACTAGAACTAAAAAGGGAAGTAGACACAGTAAAGAAAACCCAAAGCAAGGCAACGCTGGAGATAGAAACCCTAGGAAAGAGATCTGGAACCATAGATGCGAGCATCAGCAACAGAATACAAGAAATGGAAGAGAGAATCTCAGGTGCAGAAGATTCCATAGAGAACATCGACACAACAGTCAAAGAAAATACAAAATGCAAAAGGATCCTAACTCAAAACATCCAGGAAATCCAGGACACAATGAGAAGACCAAACCTACGCATAATAGGAGTGGATGAGAATGAAGATTTTCAACTCAAAGGACCAGCAAACATCTTCAACAAAATAATTGAAGAAAACTTCCCAAACATAAAGAAAGAGATGCCCATGATCATACAAGAAGCCTACAGAACTCCAAATAGACTGGACCAGAAAAGAAATTCCTCCCGACACATAATAATCAGAACAACAAATGCTCTAAATAAAGATAGAATATTAAAAGCAGTAAGGGAGAAAGGTCAAGTAACATATAAAGGAAGGCCTATCAGAATTACACCAGACTTTTCACCAGAGACTATGAAAGCCAGAAGAGCCTGGACAGATGTTATACAGACACTAAGAGAACACAAATGCCAGCCCAGGCTACTATACCCGGCCAAACTCTCAATTACCATAGATGGAGAAACCAAAGTATTCCACCACAAAACCAAATTCACACAATATCTTTCCAAGAATCCAGCCCTTCAAAGGATAATAACAGAAAAGAAGCAATACAAGGACGGAAATCACGCCCTAGAACAAACAAGAAAGTAATCACTCAACAAACCAAAAAGAAGACAGCCACAAGAACAGAATGCCAACTCTAACAACAAAAATAAAAGGAAGCAACAATTACTTTTCCTTAATATCTCTTGATATTAATGGACTCAATTCCCCAATAAAAAAGACATAGACTAACAGACTGGCTACACAAACAGGACCCAACATTCTGCTGCTTACAGGAAACCCATCTCAGGGAAAAAGACAGACACTACCTCAGAGTGAAAGGCTGGAAAACAATTTTCCAAGCAAATGGTCTGAAGAAACAAGCTGGAGTAGCCATTCTAATATCGGATAAAATCGACTTCCAACCCAAAGTTATCAAAAAAGACAAGGAGGGACACTTCATACTCATCAAAGGTAAAATCCTCCAAGAGGAACTCTCAATTCTGAATATCTACGCTCCAAATGCAAGGGCAGCCACATTCATTAAAGACATTTTAGTAAAGCTCAAAGCACACATTGCACCTCACACAATTATAGTGGGAGACTTCAACACACCACTTTCATCAAGGGACAGATCATGGAAACAGAAACTAAACAGGGACACAGTGAAACTAACAGAAGTTATGAAACAAATGGATCTGACAGATATCTACAGAACATTTTATCCAAAAACAAAAGGATATACCTTCTTCTCAGCACCTCACGGGACCTTCTCCAAAATTGACCATATAATTGGTCACAAAACAGGCCTCAACAGATACAAAAATATTGAAATTGTCCCATGTATCCTATCAGATACCATGGCCTAAGACTGATCTTCAATAACAACATAAATAATGGAAAGCCAACATTCACGTGGAAACTGAACAACACTCTTCTCAATGATACCTTGGTCAAGGAAGGAATAAAGAAAGAAATTAAAGACTTTTTAGAGTTTAATGAAAATGAAGCCACAATGTACCCAAACTTATGGGACACAATGAAAGCATTTCTAAGAGGGAAACTCATAACTCTGAGTGCCTCCAAGAAGAAATGGGAGAGAACACATACTAGCAGCTTGACAACACATCTAAAAGCCCTAGAAAAAAAGGAAGCAAATTCACCCAAGAGGAGTAGACAGCAGGAAATAATCAAACTCAGGGGTGAAATCAACCAAGTGGAAACAAGAAGAACTATTCAAAGAATTAACCAAACGAGGAGTTGGTTCTTTGAGAAAATCAACAAGATAGATAAACCCTTAGCTAGACTCACTAAAGGGCACAGGGACAGCATCCTAATTAACAAAATCAGAAATGAAAAGGGAGACATAACAACAGATCCTGAAGAAATCCAAAACACCATCAGATCCTTCTACAAAAGGTTATACTCAACAAAACTGGAAAACCTGGACGAAATGGACAAATTTCTGGACAGATACCAGGTACCAAAGTTGAATCAGGATCAAGTTGACCATCTAAACAGTCCCATATCACCTAAAGAAATAGAAGCAGTTATTAATAGTCTCCCAGCCAAAAAAAGCCCAGGACCAGACGGGTTTAGTGCAGAGTTCTATCAGACCTTCAAAGAAGATCTAATTCCAGTTCTGCACAAACTATTTCACAAAATAGAAGTAGAAGGTACTCTACCCAACTCATTTTATGAAGCCACTATTACTCTGATACCTAAACCACAGAAAGACCCAACAAAGATAGAGAACTTCAGACCAATTTCTCTTATGAATATCGATGCAAAAATCCTCAATAAAATTCTTGCTAACCGAATCCAAGAACACATTAAAGCAATCATCCATCCTGACCAAGTAGGTTTTATTCCAGGGATGCAGGGATGGTTTAATATACGAAAATCCATCAATGTAATCCATTATATAAACAAACTCAAAGACAAAAACCACATGATCATCCCGTTAGATGCAGAAAAAGCATTTGACACGATCCAACACCCATTCATGATAAAAGTTTTGGAAAGATCAGGAATTCAAGGCCCATACCTAACCATGATAAAAGCAATCTACAGCAAACCAGTAGCCAACATCAAAGTAAATGGAGAGAAGCTGGAAGCAATCCCACTAAAATCAGGGACTAGACAAGGCTGCCCACTTTCTCCCTACCTTTTCAACATAGTACTTGAAGTATTAGCCAGAGCAATTCGACAACAAAAGGAGATCAAGGGGATACAAATTGGAAAAGAGGAAGTCAAAATATCACTTTTTGCAGATGATATGATAGTATATATAAGTGACCCTAAAAATTCTACCAGAGAACTCCTAAACCTGATAAACAGCTTCGGTGAAGTAGCTGGATATAAAATAAACTCAAACAAGTCTTTCTCTATACAAAGCCTTTCTCTATACAAAGAATAAACAGGCTGAGAAAGAAATTAGGGAAACAACACCCTTCTCAATAGTCATAAATAATATAAAATATCTTGGCATGACTCTAACTAAGGAAGTGAAAGATCTGTATGATAAAAACTTCAAATCTCTGAAGAAAGAAATTAAAGAAGATCTCAGAAGATGGAAAGATCTCCCATGCTCATGGATTGGCAGGATCAACATTGTAAAAATGGCTATCTTGCCAAAAGCAATCTACAGATTCAATGCAATCCCCATCAAAATTCCAACTCAATTCTTCAACGCATTGGAAGGAGCAATTTGCAAATTCGTCTGGAATAACAAAAAACCTAGGATAGCAAAAAGTCTTCTCAAGGATAAAAGAACTTCTGGTGGAATCACCATGCCAGACCTAAAGCTTTACTACAGAGCAATTGTGATAAAAACTGCATGGTACTGGTATAGAGACAGACAAGTAGACCAATGGAATAGAATTGAAGACCCAGAAATGAACCCACACACCTATGGTCACTTGATCTTCGACAAGGGAGCTAAAACCATCCAGTGGAAGAAAGACAGCATTTTCAACAATTGGTGCTGGCACAACTGGTTGTTATCGTGTAGAAGAATGCGAATCGATCCATACTTATCTCCTTGTACTAAGGTCAAATCTAAGTGGATCAAGGAACTTCACATAAAACCAGAGACACTGAAACTTATAGAGGAGAAAGTGGGGAAAAGCCTTGAAGATATGGGCACAGGGGAAAAATTCCTGAACAGAACAGCAATGCCTTGTGCTGTAAGATCGAGAATTGACAAATGGGACCTAATGAAACTCCAAAGTTTCTGCAAGGCAAAAGACACCGTCAATAAGACAAAAAGACCACCAACAGATTGGGAAAGGATCTTTACCTATCCTAAATCAGATAGGGGACTAATATCCAACATATATAAAGAACTCAAGAAGGTGGACTTCAGAAAATCAAATAACCCCATTAAAAAATGGGGCTCAGAACTGAACAAAGAATTCTCACCTGAGGAATACCGAATGGCAGAGAAGCACCTGAAAAAATGTTCAACATCCTTAATCATCAGGGAAATGCAAATCAAAACAACCCTGAGATTCCCCCTCACACCAGTCAGAATGGCTAAGATCAAAAATTCAGGTGACAGCAGATGCTGGCGTGGATGTGGAGAAAGAGGAACACTCCTCCATTGTTGGTGGGATTGCAGGCTTGTACAACCACTCTGGAAATCAGTCTGGCGGTTCCTCAGAAAATTGGACATAGTACTACCGGAGGATCCAGCAATACCTCTCCTGGGCATATATCCAGAAGATGCCCCAACTGGTAAGAAGGACACATGCTCCACTATGTTCATAGCAGCCTTATTTATAATAGCCAGAAGCTGGAAAGAACCCAGATGCCCCTCAACAGAGGAATGGATACAGAAAATGTGGTACATCTACACAATGGAGTACTACTCAGCTATTAAAAAGAATGAATTTATGAAATTCCTAGCCAAATGGATGGACCTGGAGGGCATCATACTGAGTGAGGTAACACATTCACAAAGGAACTCACACAATATGTACTCACTGATAAGTGGATATTAGCCCCAAACCTAGGATTCCCAAGATATAAGGTACAATTTGCTAAACACATGAAATCAAGAAGAATGAAGACTGAAGTGTGGACACTATGCCCCTCCTTAGAATTGGGAACAAAACACCCATGGAAGGAGTTACAGAGACAAAGTTTGGAGCTGAGATGAAAGGATGGACCATGTAGAGACTGCCATATCCAGGGATCCACCCCATAATCAGCATCCAAACGCTAACACCATTGCATACCCTAGCAAGATTTTATTGAAAGGACCCAGATGTAGCTATCTCTTGTGAGACTATGCCGGGGTCTAGCAAACACAGAAGTGGATGCTCACAGTCAGCTAATGGATGGATCACAAGGCTCCCAATGGAGGAGCTAGAGAAAGAACCCAAGGAGCTAAAGGGATCTGCAACCCTGTAGGTGGAACAACATTATGAACTAACCAGTACCCCGGAGCTCTTGACTCTAGCTGCATATGTATCAAAAGATGGCCTAGTCGGCCATCACTGGAAAGAGAGGCCCATTGGACACGCAAACTTTGTATGCCCCAGTACAGGGGAACGCCAGGGCCAAAAAGGGGGAGTGGGTGGGTAGGGGAGTGGGGGTGGGTGGGTATGGGGGACTTTTGGTATAGCATTGGAAATGTAAATGAGCTAAATACCTAATAAAAAATGGAAAAAAAAGTCTCCCTTTGAAGTGAATAGTGATGAATGCAGACCTATAGCTGCCCTATGTGCTGAGAATACACGAGGTTTGTGGACATAACCCTAAAGCAGACATTTAACTAGTCTCTCTAGCTCAAGGAACATTATGGAAGAGAGGGCGAGAAGACCGTAATAGCCAGCTGCAACCCAGGCATCAACATCAGTGCCACAGAATTTCATACTCTAAACACATGTAACTATTGCAACCATGAGCTCACAGTGGTGGTAGTTACTCACAGGGAACCTGTAAAAGTCTGGCACTGTCAACCATCAGTCATATATGGAGCAAGAAATGATGGGGCCCTAGTGCTTCCTGATCAATTACTGACTTTGATAGATCTTCAGTGAGGAAAAGCCATTGTCTTCCATTGTGTGTCCACTGCTACACCGAGAAGGCTTTAATGAAGGCTACAAGCCCATTGCCATTCACACTGTCCTGCCAAACTCAATAAATCACAAAACAAAACAAATAGACAGAAATGTGAAAAAACATTGTAGGAAAGTACAGGGCAATCTGGGTTTGGGGGATAAGCATAATCAACATCTATCATATACACACATGATGCTATCAGAACTAATTTAATTTGTAAAACAGGCACCACTTGTTGAGGATAGCCAAGTATGAAAAAAGAAACCCACTCGATTCACTCCTGACTTTGAAATTGTTCTTAGGTGGTTGCTTGTTGTGGTGTTTTTGTCAATTTGACTAGGATCAGTTAGGAAAATGGAACAGCAATTGAAGAATTTCCATCTTCGGTCGCATTGGCCTGTGACCATGTCTGTGGGGAAATTTTCTTGATTAATGATTGATGTGGGAGAGCCTGACCAACTGGACAATGCCATCTCCAGGCAGGTGGTCCTGGGTTGTATGAAAACGCCAGTGAGCAAACCATGAAAACCAAGCCAGTGTGCAGTGCTCCTCTGTGGTTTCTACTTTATATCTGGTTTCTGCCCTGACTTCCCTCAATGGTAGACTACACCATAGAAGTGTAAGCCAAACAAACCTTTTCCTTCCCCAGTTGTTTTTGGCCAGGATATTTATCACAGCAACAGAATGCAAAGCAGGACCCTTGCCTCTTTAAAACCAGCTTGCTAATGTGGAATCTGCTGGAGACTACATAGAAAACTGCCCCTTGTGTCCAAAACCCACAACTCCACAAATGTCTTCTCAAGTAATACAGACTATATCTCCTTTCCATTTTGTTTCTTTCATTTTGTTTTGAGACTGGGTTTCTTCACTCTGTGGCCCAGCTATGGCTCTCCTGCCTCTGTCTGCCTTCCTATCCAGAGCTGGGATTGCAAGCATGCACTACTACATGTAGCTACTTCTTCGGAGACAGGGTCCCATGAATCACAGACTGGCCTCAAAGCTCAGCTCACTACATATATAGGAAAGATGACCTTCAACTCTGGATCCTTCTAACTCTACCAATCAAATGCTGGGATTCCTGGCATGTACCACCATACCTATGGTTTCCTTTGTATTCTCTACATCTTACTCTTCTTTCTACCATCTTGGAATTCCTCTGTGACTTATTGGTTCACTTGCCCAGGTTATGAATATATATATATATACATATATATATATATATATATACACACACACAATTATTTTTGTCTATGATGTCACTTTGTCTTTGATATCTTTAGACCTATATGTGTATATATATATATATATATATATATATATATATATATATATATATATTGCCTAAACATGGGCACATCATCTTATCTTTATAAAGTAAATTAAAAGAAATTGGCAAGTTCTATTTAATTACTTTATTTTATATATTTTCTATGCATCTTAAACCCTATCTCCCAATACCAGGAGATAAAAATTTACTTCAACTTCCAAATTGGTATTTAGAGGAATTTGTGTTTTTCTTTCTTTGTGAATAAAAGAGTTCTATTTTGCCTAATACATGTACATATATGAAATCATAAAACTCAAATATTTTATTCTAGTAGTCTGTGATGTGGTTTGTATAGCACAAACTTATGACTCAGCACACATACTTACAGAAATTATGATAGTTTTCTTTTAAATTATAATTATAGTTTAAAAGACCTAATTGCTATTAAACCTAGATATATTATATGCTTGACTCAATATACATCTTTAAGATATTTCCAAGGATTAAAATAAATTATAATTCATAGTGTCTAATTTTACTCTAATTATGTACTTCTGTAACTGACTTCCAAATTTACTTTCTTTTAACATTGCAAACCACTTCCCTCTCCCATAATTTCCTTTGCTTGTTTAATGTGGGTAAAACTGAAATGATGAGACTTTAAATCTTTCTAATGTTCTTAATATTCCTACAAATGGAATGCATAGTTAGAAATTTTAATTCAACTCAAAAGTAGATAAGCATGGTTAAACTTGTCCCTACCTTGTTACTCCTATGACATGATCAAGATTTGATGTGAACAAATGCACTTGTTTATTAAAGAACATTTACTTCTGTGTTTGCCAGGGCCCGGCATAGCCTCACAAGAGACAACTATATCAGGGTTCTTTCAGAAAAATCTTGCTAGTGTATGCAATGGTGTCAGCGTTTGGAGGCTGGTTATGGGATGGATCCCCGGGTATGGCCGTCTCTAGATGATCCATCCTTTTGTCTCAGCTCCAAACTTTGTCTCTGTAACTCCTTCCGTGGGTGTTTTGTTTCCAATTCTAAGAAGGGGCAAAGTGTCCACACTTTGATCTTCGGTCTTCTTGAGTTTCATGTGTTTTGCAAATTGTATCTTGTATCTTGGGTATTCTAAGTTTCTGGGCTAATATCCACTTATTAGTGAGTACATATCATGTGAGTTCTTTTGTGATTGGGTTACCTCACTCAGGATGATGCCCTCCAGGTCCATCCATCAGCTATTGGATGGAACACAGGGCCCCCAATGGAGGAGCTAGAGAAAGTACCCAAGGAGATAAAGGGGTCTGCAACCCTATAGGTGGAACAACAATATGAACTAACCAGTACCCCCGGAGCTCGTGTCTCTAGTTGCATATGTATCAGAAGATGGCCTAGTCGGCCATCATTGGGAAGAAAGGCCCCTTGGTCTTGCAAACTTTATATGCCTCAGTACGGGGGAACGCCAGGGCCAAGAATTGGGAGTGAGTGGGTAGGAGAGTAGTGGGGGCTGGGGGACTTTTGGGATAGCATTTGAAATGTAAATGAAGAAAATTCCTAATTTAAAAAAAAAGAACATTTATCAGTAAGGTTGTGAGTTTGCACATCTGTGCTGACAAACCTGAATTTACTTCTGATACTAACTTTGTTAGTTCATTTACTTGGGCTTTGAATCCACTAAAAGCTGCTGTACTTGTAATTATGACTTATCATAGGAAAAAATATATATAGTGTTTTTATCAGCTCATTGGAAACAGTACAAGAAAGTGTCAAACATGGGGCTTGTCTCCATGGGTTCTAGATTCATTACATTTCTGAAATGGATGAGTGGAGTTTTGCCAACCAAGGAAATCTGCTCCAACCTTGCCATTAGGAATTTTTACTGAGTTACTAAGTTTTCTCTGTGTTATACAGAGATAATTGACACTCCATATAACTGCTCACAGTCTCCAGGCTGTTGGACACAAGATAATGCAAAGTCCTCTACCCTAAATAACTTAGGTGGTTTATATGGTATGTTCAAATGCCACCCGAATCCCATCTGGATGTATTAAACAATCTAGGGAACCAATAAGCAGGCAAACAATACAAAATCAGGCTTGACATTGGAAAGAGTACCCAGAAACTAAAGCCAAAGCCACATTTATTGGGGGAAGCAAGATTAAATTCTTCACAATTCTCCAAGGATTGAGACCAGAGAAGAATGAAACATTCATGCTGACTCTAGCTGTTCCCAGACGTGCTGCCTAGGGGAAGGGAAGGAACCATCATTTTCTTAACCCTCTGTAGAACAGGAATGATATGAGGGTTGATACTACTTATATTTTGCTTTGGTTTGTCACCTTAGGTCATCAATGTCACCATTGCTCTCACTACATTACCTTGCTCCTTGCTCTGCCTCCTCTAATCTGGTGTTGTTAGATGTGATTGTTAAACTTCCATTCTGAGTTAGAGATCTTCTGCACAAACACCCATAGAAGTAGGCAGAAGGCGATTCTCCCACTTGACACTGGTTCAACATATGGGATATTGAAAAATATCTTTCTTTACTAGGAAGAATATGTAATCCATTCATTCTCAATTGAGCCCTCTCTTTCTTGAAATGCACAAACGACTCGAAATGTCTTACTACAGAATGCAGGAAAAGCTTTCTGCTCCAGTGAAGTCGATGGTTTAGGGACACTGCAACTTGGCCTTGGTTCTTAATCTGAGAGTCACAAGTGTGGGTGGTACTGGTGTTCTGAAGTAGATCTTCAGAGGGAGGAGAGCATTCTTGACTCTAAATGATGGTTTTCTGGTGAGAATGATAGAACAGTCTACTAAACAACAAGAAATCTGAAATTGCCCCATTAGCTCATTTATTCAAGTCGGTTAACATAGGATAAAACGGATCATGTCAGCATGCACTGCTAGGTAACATTTAGTACATTCAGGCATGGTGGAGCCACCATGCCCGCGTACTTGCAAAACAAGCCCATTGCTTCTAGATAAAAGTCTGTAACTACTATGCAGCTACTCCCCATTCACACCAGCATAGAAACAAAAATGATTGCTTTCTATGTCTGTAGATTTATCTTTTCTGGATATTTCCTATAAATGGAATCATGTCAATAAGTAACCTTTTATGACTTGCTTTAGTTATCATTCAGATTTAAATAAAGTTATGATGTTAAAGACAAAAGGACAACACTGGGCTATACAAACCGTAAAAACACACATTAGTGTGAATGCTACCTACTAACTGCAAGGCAGCAGTCCCTAGCTTAATCCATAGAGCATTAGAAGAGGCCCCCATGAGAAGCCTGAGAAAGGAGAGACTTGAGGAAGATGTCTGGGAGAACAAGGAATTTATTCATAAACTCAAGCAGAGCCAGCCGTAAGGGTCTGTAGAACACCTTTGATGTACCATGGGTTAGATAACAAAGTTCAATTTCTAGAAAGGTCCAGAAAATATAGACTAGAGAATTGTTCTATGGCATGGGCAGATAATAGATTCCAGAATCATCAGAAATGGAGAAAAGGCCATAGGGTGGTACAACAATGTTAACAATGATACTGATTGAAGTGCAACCAGACATATTCTAGTCTGTTTCTGTCAGGAAACTATACAATTATCCCTTTTCACTTGACTGTTGCTATAGTTACAGATACTGTTTATACAATATCTGGAACTCTTTTAACCATTGTGAGGCTTGGGAATCCTAGGAGTGAACTCATGCTAAAATAGGTATCGTGGAGGTGAGATCAGTATCAGCAGAGTTTGAACTGATCATGGGATGGAATTGGCCCTTTGGACTGCTCTCTCATTCCATGTTGGGTGAAGTAGAAAATCATGTATTCCTCAGAGTTTAGTTGACCCACCACATGAAAGCAAAATTGCCAGTATTTCAGCACTTGGAGATGGATCCTTAATTTATCCCCACAGTAGTTTTATTCATTGTAAAGGAGACAGATGGAGAGTGTGACCTCCATAATCCTGCAGAGCTGTGGAAATGGCAGCTGCTGGAGAGAATAAGCTGCAGATATTACACTGCCAACTGGATAGGCCTCAATTTATAAGGACAACTTCTGGGTAGGATCAATGAAGCCAATTTTTGTGTGTTCATAAAGTCTTCAAAGGCAGCTAGAAGGTGAAGATCCAAAATCATCTATTGATATGACAGAATTTATATTGTTGTCTGTCATGTGGTTTTAGTGATTATCTCAATTTTAAGGAAAAACAGAAAATTAGGTCAACACTTTCATAAGACAAATAATATTTTAATCCACGCAAATTCAGTTTTATATCATGTAGAAAAACTATTAAACGCTTAAGACCAAGGCTACCACATAATCATAACTGAAGGCTGGAATTTTTAATATAAGTCAAAATAAGGAGACAATCACTGTCAATTTTCCTGTATAATTGGGTGCTGTTACTAAAAACAAACACCTGGCATGCTTTCTAGAAACAACAGTTTGCTGATAGTCAACTTGAAATAGTTGATTAAAAGTAGTAATTCAAAAGAACTTAATTTGTTACAGAAAAATCAATTCTAAAATTCATTTGTTTCTAGTACATGTGGTGTTCTGGTCAGGGGTTGTGTTCCTGTGATAAATCATGCCGATCAAAGGCAACAGTGGAGGAAAATCTTCTTTGAGTACAGTCTACTGTCTGTGTAGCTCAGTGGCTACTCATGCTACAGTCCATCATTAAGGGAAGCCAAGGAAGGAACTCAAGTCTGGAACTGAAGCAAAGGCCATGGAGAAACACTGCTTACTAGTTGGCTCGTGGTTGGCTCAGCTTGCTTTTTTACCCAATCCATGATCAGCTGCCCAGAGCTGGAGAGTCTACAGCGGACTAACCCCTCCTATATCAGTAATGTATATTTCCCTACAGACTTGTTGAGGTTCCTTGTCCTAGATGATTCTAGCTTCTATAGAGTAGACAAAAAGCTAACCAGCTCATGTGGCTTTTCAGGAAGTTCTTTTAATGGAGATTTAATGAGCCCCTGATTTTGGAACAAGTCTTATGCAAGACTCTTTGAAGTCCATGGATGATGGAAGACTAGAAAGAGTGAAGTCTTCATTTGGCTGATCCACAGATTGGTTGCTGTATGAAACAGGACTTTGGAGGTGAGCATGGAGCAGCGTTTTCAACAACAGAGTATTTGCTCCTGGAGGCAAAGAAAATGATAGATAGATAGATAGATAGATAGATAGATAGATAGATAGATAGATAGGTAGGTAGGTAGATAGATAGATAGATAGATAGATAGATAGATAGATAGATAGATAATGGTTTTAACTATTTTCGTTATAAATTAAGTCAATTCTCCCTTTACACTGTGAGTGTATAGTGTTCTTTTTATGTATATATGGGTAATAGAAAAAAGTATTCAAAACAACAAATGATGGTAAAGTTTTATATAACATGCCAAAATTTATGAAAATAGTATGACTGATATATGTGTGGCATAGAATTTCAGTGAAAAATCAGACTTATTCCTTAAGCACACATACACTTAGAAGGTTCTGGCCATGACAGTTGAGTCTTGGATATCTACCTACCAAAAGGGAGGAAGGGCATGAGTGTTGTTTACTAGGTTATTTGCATCTTGGTTAGGATTTTACTTTAATTCCTATAAATATAAAGATCGCCGATAGTAAACAGAAAATTATGCCATTTTCCCCAGGCTCCAATAAGAAGCAAACAATGTCCAGAATGAGATGTCACATTCTCATTACCTAGAGAGAGTCAGAGTATGTACCAGTCTCTACATCATGTAGAGATATTTTTTCATTTTCTTTGTAAGCTTGCACCTTTTAAACTGAAAGCTGTATCTTAAATTCTATTTTATTAACTTAATTCTACCTAGTTATTTCTATTGAAAACAGTTAACTAGGCCATATTATTATTGCTACTACTGTCACTTTGTGGGGATTGACTCTGTCACCTTGGGTCAACTTGGGAAGCAATCTAACAGTGAATTCTACATCTTTAACTTTCTTTCTACGTTTGATTTTGAGATGGTGTCACTAGAGTGCCCAGGCTGGACTTGAACTCACTCTATGTTCCTTTAACTTGTGATCTTTCTAACTTAAGTTCCTGAGTAGCTAAAATTATAGGCATGTACCACCAGGCCTAGTCTATATTCATTCTAAATCAAAACTGAAGTCAAAAGAATGAGACCTACAGTGGATTCTATAGAATGACAGAGGATGTAGGGATGAGGGGCTTAAGAGGGTTGTGGTGTTAGGCAGCATCTTATGCCGACAGGTGGCTGGAGATGGGTCTGACTTCCTAACTAGAAATTACAGACAAATAATTACTTGCACACTGAAAAGATGGATCAAATCTTATGTAGTACCAGTTCATCAAAAATTGAACTGGAATATATCTAGACCATATTCGTGTGTGTGTGTGTGTGTGTGCGCGTGCGTGCGTGCGTGCGTGCGTGCGTGCGTGTGTGTAATGACTATTTTGCTATCACATGGTACACATTAAGTAGTCAAACACTGTGTGGTTTTCAAGCTAAAATATTTCCTCTATTGCCTTGACTAACAAGTATAGTAGTCCTTGTCCTTCAAAATTAGGGTTTAAGGGTTTTAAGGCAATGGGTATCATCAGGAGTATTTTCAATGTTTATGCATACATACATTTATTTATTCATATTAATTTTACATGGTTACACAAATATATTTTAATGTTTCCACTATGCATTTTCATTATTTTTTTTTATTTTCATGTCCATGGGTTGACCGATCTAAGTTATACAAGTAATTTTACTTTGCCATAGTTTAGTTTTCATATGAGTAAGTTGCTTCGTATCCAATGCTTCCCGAAAATGTTAGCATATAAAAGGGTCTTGACTATGATCAAGCTTTGACATGAATTGATTACTGCACATTTATTCCTCCATAAGACTTTAGAGTTATTTAGGAGTAAAGATACACCTTCAAAGACGTATCATTAACCAGAGAATAAAGCATGTTTGCTTCTGCTCCATCTTAAGTAGAGATCAAGAACAACTGCTTTGTAACATATTTAGAAGAACAGACTAGATAGAGGAATGTCAACAAAGTTTTTTTTAAAAAGATCTTTCTGTGATCTTCTTGAGCTTTAAAGAAGGCTGAACAGGAAGTGAAGGGACACTGTGTGCGCTGTATGTGGTGGACACTCATTGTTAGCACAGCTCCTGGGACCTAAACTTTAAAGTCTGCCTTACTTCCAGGTACAGCCCTGGATCTAAGGGTGAACCTGATCATCAGCTGCAACTGTTCCTCTAACCATAGAAATGAGAAGAGATGAGAAGCTGGGGAGAAATATCCTGGGGTACATCAATGGTGCTGCCCAGATAAGGGAGTCCCAGATTGTGTTGCTGACTGAGTCACCTGTTTTAATGTGAGTACGTCCTTGTGATGCTGGGACATTGTACTTCCCTGATATTTATTACTTAGGAGGGTCAATTAGCTTACCTTGAAAAGTATTTGACAATACCTTAATTTTCAAGTACTTGTGGGTGTCTGTTGTGAAGATTAACCTTCATTCAACCTAACTGGATTTAGAATCATAGAAATCCAGCTCTGGATTTTGAGAAAGGTTTAATTGAACACTAACCCCAAATGACATCACCCCATGTGCTGGAGTGTCCCACTGAAAGGGAAGAGTGGTGGAGCACCAGAAGCCATCTCTCTCTCCTCCTAACAGTGAAGATGGTGGGACAGTCCCTCCCATTCCTGCACTTGTGCTTCTGCCATCATTCTGGACTATTGTGTTGCTAAATAAGGTCGCAGTCTACCATGACCTGATAGCTTCTCTGAGCTTGGTGCAAAATGGAGGACTCCCTTTATCAGCTGGACTTCTCCATCTCTAACCTTCTCCGGAGATCCCAATGCCCCATACCCTCTACTTGGAGAAGATTGGGTAGTCCTTGGCACACCTACAAGTTCATCTTCCTCTTTTCCTGATAAGAACCTTCCCCGCAAGTACCTAGGGTTCCTGGAATGCCTCTCCATACAGATGTGACATTCACGGGACTTTAAACTCCAGCCAATGATTTCATTTAAACTCCTTCCCACTCTCCAAAGTCCATATATAGCCCTGGCTCACCCTGAATATAGCATATCAACACAAGCCCACCCCAAGTAAAAAAAAATATGCAAAGCTAAGATTGTCTCAGAGCGCTGTTCACTGAAACTCATTGGAGAAAGCCTTCATCTTTAAAAAGCTGTAATACTAAGATACTCAGAGAAAACTGTCTTAGGGTTTTCACTGCTGTTAAGAGATCCTTGATCTTGGCAACTCCTATAAAGTACAACATTTAATTAGAGATGGATTACTGGTTCTGAGGTTCAGTCCATTATCATCATGGTCAGAAGCATGGCAGTGTCCAAACAGGCATGGTGCTTGAGGAGCTGAGAGCCCTACATCTTATTCTGAAGGCAAACAGTGACACATTTCCTCCAAAAGGCCACACCTATTCTAACAAGGCCAGACCTAATGATAGTGTTACTCCCTATAGGCTAAGCAGTCAAACACACTAGTCTATGGGGGCCAAACCTATTCAAACCGCTACAAAGGCCTTGTCTCTCCCTGCTGGCACTCACTCCCAGCCAGAATTCTCCAGACTCCACCCACTCTGGACTCCACTTCATCCTTCCAGTCAGGTGTACAATGGTATCTGGACATCCTGAGAGGGAGGAATCAGAGGATGCAGACCCACAGCTGGACCCCAGCACCCAAACCACAGACTGTGTATTTTCAAACTGTGAGCCAAAGTGATCACTTACTTAAACTGCTTTTATCTGGTCCTCATTACAAAACAGTAAAAATAAAGAGTGCAGTTATCATAGCTTCACAAACTGTCTTTTTCTTGATATGAAATATATTCATTGACCTAATTTGATATATTTTTTAAAAAATAGAATCTACTATGAAACCTGTCCTCTATCCTCCCTAGAACTTTGTATCTATTATCAAGAACAATGCTGACTTGAGCCACGGGCTACCTTGCCAGCAGAGTCTTGCCCAACACCCGCAAGGGCCCACACAGGACTCCCCACGGGACCCTAAGACCTCTGGTGAGTGGAACACAGCGCCTGCCCCAATCCAATCGCGCGGAACCTGAGACTGCAGTACATAGGGAAGCAGGCTACCCGGGCCTGATCTGGGGCACAAGTCCCTTCCGCTCCACTCGAGCCCCGGGCTACCTTGCCAGCAGAGTCTTGCCCAACACCCGCAAGGGCCCACACAGGACTCCCCAAGGGATGCTAAGACCTCTAGTGAGTGGAACACAACTTCTGCCAGGAGTCTGGTTCGAACACCAGATATCTGGGTACCTGCCCTGCAAGAAGAGAGCTTGCCTGCAGAGAATACTCTGCCCACTGAAACTAAGGAGAGTGCTACCCTCCAGGTCTGCTTATAGAGGCTAACAGAGTCACCTGAAGAACAAGCTCTTAACAGTGACAACTAAAACAGCTAGCTTCAGAGGTTACCAGATGGCGAAAGGCAAACGTAAGAATCCTACTAACAGAAATCAAGACCACTCACCATCATCAGAACGCAGCACTCCCACCCCACCTAGTCCTGGGCACCCCAACACAACCGAAAATCTAGACACAGATTTAACAACATTTCTCATGATGATGATAGAGGACATCAAGAAGGACTTTCATAAGTCACTTAAAGAATTACAGGAGAGCACTGCTAAAGAGTTACAGGCCCTTAAAGAAAAGCAGGAAAACACAGCCAAACAGGTAGAAATCATTAAAGAAAAACAGGAAAACACATCCAAACAGGTGATGGAAATGAACAAAACCATACTAGAACTAAAAGGGGAAGTAGACACAATAAAGAAAACCCAAAGCGAGGCAACGCTGGAGATAGAAACCCTAGGAAAGAGATCTGGAACCATAGATGCGAGCATCAGCAACAGAATACAAGAAATGGAAGAGAGAATCTCAGGTGCAGAAGATTCCATAGAGAACATCGACACAACAGTCAAAGAAAATACAAAATGCAAAAGGATTCTAACTCAAAACATCCAGGTAATCCAGGACACAATGAGAAGACCAAACCTACGGATAATAGGAATTGATGAGAATGAAGATTTTCAACTTAAAGGGCCAGCTAATATCTTCAACAAAATAATAGAAGAAAACTTCCCAAACATAAAAAAAGAGATGCCCATGATCATACAAGAAGCCTACAGAACTCCAAATAGACTGGACCAGAAAAGAAATTCCTCCCGACACATAATAATCAGAACAACAAATGCACTAAATAAAAATAGAATATTAAAAGCAGTAAGGGAGAAAGGTCAAGTAACATATAAAGGAAGGCCTATCAGAATTACACCAGACTTTTCACCAGAGACTATGAAAGCCAGAAGAGCCTGGACAGATGTTATACAGACACTAAGAGAACACAAATGCCAGCCCAGGCTACTATACCCGGCCAAACTCTCAATTACCATACATGGAGAAACCAAAATATTCCACGACAAAACCAAATTCACACAATATCTTTCCACGAATCCAGCCCTTCAAAGAATAATGACAGAAAAGAAGCAATACAAGGACGGAAATCACGCCCTAGAACAACCAAGAAAGTAATCATTCAACAAACCAAAAATAAGACAGCCACAAGAACAGAATGCCAACTCTAACAACAAAAATAAAAAAAAGCAACAATTACTTTTCCTTAATATCTCTTAATATCAATGGACTCAATTCCCCAATAAAAAGACATAGACTAACAGACTGGCTACACAAACAGGACCCAACATTCTGCTGCTTACAGGAAACCGATCTCAGGGAAAAAGACAGACACTACCTCAGAGTGAAAGGCTGGAAAACAATTTTCCAAGCAAATGGACTGAAGAAACAAGCTGGAGTAGCCATTTTAATATCGGATAAAATCGACTTCCAACCCAAAGTTATCAAAAAAGACAAGGAGGGACACTTCATACTCATCAAAGGTAAAATCCTCCAAGAGGAACTCTCAATTCTGAATATCTACGCTCCAAATGCAAGGGCGGCCACATTCATTAGAGACACTTTAGTAAAGCTCAAAGCATACATTGCACCTCACACAATAATAGTGGGAGACTTCAACACACCACTTTCTTCAATGGACAGATCATGGAAACAGAAACTAAACAGGGACACAGTGAAACTAACAGAAGTTATGAAACAAATGGACCTGACAGATATCTACAGAACATTTTATCCTAAAACAAAAGGATATACCTTCTTCTCAGCACCTCACGGGACCTTCTCCAAAATTGACCATATAATTGGTCACAAAACAGGCCTCAACAGATACAAAAATATTGAAATTGTCCCATGTATCCTATCAGACCACCATGGCCTAAGACTGATCTTCAATAACAACATAAATAATGGAAAGCCAACATTCACGTGGAAACTGAATAACACTCTTCTCAATGATACCTTGGTCAAGGAAGGAATAAAGAAAGAAATTAAAGACTTTTTAAAGTTTAATGAAAATGAAGCCACAACGTACCCAAACCTATGGGACACAATGAAAGCATTTCTAAGAGGGAAACTCATAGCTCTGAGTGCCTCCAAGAAGAAACGGGAGAGAGCACATACTAGCAGCTTGACAACACATCTAAAAGCCCTAGAAAAAAAGGAAGCAAATTCACCCAAGAGGAGTAGACGGCAGGAAATAATCAAACTCAGGGGTGAAATCAACCAAGTGGAAACAAGAAGAACTATTCAAAGAATTAACCAAACGAGGAGTTGGTTCTTTGAGAAAATCAACAAGATAGATAAACCCTTAGCTAGACTCACTAAAGGGCACAGGGACAAAATCCTAATTAAAAAAATCAGAAATGAAAAGGGAGACATAACAACAGATCCTGAAGAAATCCAAAACACCATCAGATCCTTCTACAAAAGGCTATACTCAACAAAACTGGAAAACCTGGACGAAATGGACAAATTTCTGGACAGATACCAAGTACCAAAGTTGAATCAAGATCAAGTTGACCATCTAAACAGTCCCATATCACCTAAAGAAATAGAAGCAGTTATTAATAGTCTCCCAACCAAAAAAAGCCCAGGACCAGATGGGTTTAGTGCAGAGTTCTATCAGACCTTCAAAGAAGATCTAATTCCAGTTCTGCACAAACTATTTCACAAAATAGAAGTAGAAGGTACTCTACCCAACTCATTTTATGAAGCTACTATTACTCTGATACCTAAACCACAGAAAGACCCAACAAAGATAGAGAACTTCAGACCAATTTCTCTTATGAATATCGATGCAAAAATCCTCAATAAAATTCTCGCTAACCGAATCCAAGAACACATTAAAGCAATCATCCATCCTGACCAAGTAGGTTTTATTCCAGGGATGCAGGGATGGTTTAATATACGAAAATCCATCAATGTAATCCATTATATAAACAAACTCAAAGACAAAAACCACATGATCATCTCGTTAGATGCAGAAAAAGCATTTGACAAGATCCAACACCCATTCATGATAAAAGTTTTGGAAAGATCAGGAATTCAAGGCCCATACCTAAACATGATAAAAGCAATATACAGCAAACCAGTAGCCAACATCAAAGTAAATGGAGAGAAGCTGGAAGCAATCCCACTAAAATCAGGGACTAGACAAGGCTGCCCACTTTCTCCCTACCTTTTCAACATAGTACTTGAAGTATTAGCCAGAGCAATTCGACAACAAAAGGAGATCAAGGGGATACAAATTGGAAAAGAGGAAGTCAAAATATCACTTTTTGCAGATGATATGATAGTATATATAAGTGACCCTAAAAATTCTACCAGAGAACTCCTAAGCCTGATAAACAGCTTCGGTGAAGTAGCTGGATATAAAATAAACTCAAACAAGTCAATGGCCTTTCTCTATACAAAGAATAAACAGGCTGAGAAAGAAATTAGGGAAACAACACCCTTCTCAATAGTCACAAATAATATAAAATATCTTGGCGTGACTCTAACTAAGGAAGTGAAAGATCTGTATGATAAAAACTTCAAATCTCTGAAGAAAGAAATTAAAGAAGATCTCAGAAGATGGAAAAATCTCCCATGCTCATGGATTGGCAGGATCAACATTGTAAAAATGGCTATCTTGCCAAAAGCAATCTACAGATTCAATGCAATCCCCATCAAAATTCCAACTCAATTCTTCAACGAATTGGAAGGAGCAATTTGCAAATTCGTCTGGAATAACAAAAAACCTAGGATAGCAAAAAGTCTCAAGGATAAAAGAACTTCTGGTGGAATCACCATGCCAGACCTAAAGCTTTACTACAGAGCAATTGTGATAAAAACTGCATGGTACTGGTATAGAGACAGACAAGTAGACCAATGGAACAGAATTGAAGACCCAGAAATGAACCCACACACCTATGGTCACTTGATCTTCGACAAGGGAGCTAAAACCATCCAGTGGAAGAAAGACAGCATTTTCAACAATTGGTGCTGGCACAACTGGTTGTTATCATGTAGAAGAATGCGAATCGATCCATACTTATCTCCTTGTACTAAGGTCAAATCTAAGTGGATCAAGGAACTTCACATAAAACCAGAGACACTGAAACTTATAGAGGAGAAAGTGGGGAAAAGCCTTGAAGATATGGGCACAGGGGAAAAATTCCTGAACAGAACAGCAATGGCTTGTGCTGTAAGATCGAGAATTGACAAATGGGACCTAATGAAACTCCAAAGTTTCTGCAAGGCAAAAGACACCGTCAATAAGACAAAAAGACCACCAACAGATTGGGAAAGGATCTTTACCTATCCTAAATCAGATAGGGGACTAATATCCAACATATATAAAGAACTCAAGAAGGTGGACTTCAGAAAATCAGATAACCCCATTAAAAAATGGGCCTCAGAACTGAACAAAGAATTCTCACCTGAGGAATACCGAATGGCAGAGAAGCACCTGAAAAAATGTTCAACATCCTTAATCATCAGGGAAATGCAAATCAAAACAACCCTGAGATTCCACCTCACACCAGTCAGAATGGCTAAGATCAAAAATTCAGTTGACAGCAGATGCTGGCGTGGATGTGGAGAAAGAGGAACACTCCTCCATTGTTGGTGGGATTGCAGGCTTGTACAACCACTCTGGAAATCAGTCTGGCGGTTCCTCAGAAAATTGGACATAGTACTACCGGAGGATCCAGCAATACCTCTCCTGGGCATATATCCACAAGATGCCCCAACTGGTAAGAAGGACACATGCTCCACTATGTTCATAGCAGCCTTATTTATAATAGCCAGAAGCTGGAAAGAACCCAGATGCCCCTCAACAGAGGAATGGATACAGAAAATGTGGTACATCTACACAATGGAGTACTACTCAGCTATTAAAAAGAATGAATTTATGAAATTCCTAGGCAAATGGATGGACCTGGAGGGCATCATCCTGAGTGAGGTAACACATTCACAAAGGAACTCACACAATATGTACTCACTGATAAGTGGATATTAGCCCCAAACCTAGGATACCCAAGATATAAGATACAATTTGCTAAACACATGAAACTCAAGAAGAATGAAGACTGAAGTGTGGACACTATGCCCCTCCTTAGAATTGGGAACAAAACACCCATGGAAGGAGTTACAAAGACAAAGTTTGGAGCTGAGATGAAAGGATGGACCATGTAGAGACTGCCATATCCAGGGATCCACCCCATAATCAGCATCCAAACACTGACACCATTGCATACACTAGCAAGATTTTGCTGAAAGGACCCAGATGTAGCTGTCTCTTGTGAGACTATGCCGGGGCCTAGCAAACACAGAAGTGGATGCTCATAGTCAGCTAATGGATGGATCACAGGGCTCCCAATGGAGGAGCTAGAGAAAGTACCCAAGGAGCTAAAGGGATCTGCAACCCTATAGGTGGAACAACATTATAAACTAATCAGTACCCCGGAGCTCTTGACTCTAGCTGCATATGTATCAAAAGATGGCCTAGTCAGCCATCACTGGAAAGAAAGGCCCATTGGACACGCAAACTTTATATGCCCCAGTACAGGGGAACGCCAGGGCCAAAAAGGGGGAGTGGGTGGGTAGGGGAGTGGGGGTGGGTGGGTATGGGGGACTTTTGGTATAGCATTGGAAATGTAAATGAGGTAAATACCTAATAAAAATGGGAAAAAAAAAGAAAATGTTGAGGCACATAAATAAATGCCAACTGACCAATGATCAAAGGGAAACAGACAATAGACTCAGGAATAGAGATGTTTACAGTGTTGGAAATACCAAAGTGGAACTGTGAAATGACTGTGATGTATGTTAAAGGATAAAATACTCTTATCAAAGCAATGCTGCATCTGCAGAGTTATACACAGGGCTTGTGGGTTTGAAGAGGACATGTTGCAATGATGGAAATTCCTCTAAGTTACTCAGTAACTTTGATATAATAACCAATTAAAATGCTATCTGTCTGGCCAAAAAAAAAAAAAAAAGAACAATGCTGAAGTCATTGTGTGAGCACCCTGTAGGTGATCTCATTCCTTTTATTCCAAACTCTGTACTTCTGCAAATTCAGCTACAAGTCAGAGTGAATTATTCAGTTTTGCTAAATAGAATCTCTCTCCTGTTGATCATATACTTATCCAAGGCAATCATGTTTTTTAATATCTAATGCCTCAGACACCCAATTATTTTGTCATTTTCTGACCCAGATGTACCAATTTATACTTGACACTAACATATTTGATACCATTAATTGACACATGTCTCCCATTTGACAAGATATTTTTAGGTTAATAATAATTACATAGTACGGATGTGCTAGAAAGCATGTTGGATACCATTTACATTTTGTATTTACTTTCACAGTACTCTTACAAGAAATAGGTTTATCTGTCCTCACCTGCTTCTCCTTTGTCTCACATGCTTCCCAGGACAAATATTGTTTTCTAGAATTCATTTTTTATTATGTGTGGGTATGTGCTTGTGAGTGCAGATGCCCATGGATGCTAAAGTCCATGGCAGATGCTCCCTGGAGCTGGAGCTATATAGGTTGTATATAGGTTGTTGACAACTACCAGATGTGTGCTGGGAACTAAATACAGATCCACTGCAAGAACTGTATGTACTTTTACCTACTGAGAAAATTTTCTGGGCCCTGAACCCATTTCTTAAATTTCATTTATTAATGGAGGTACGTCTTAATCTTGTCATGATAAGTGCACAGATATAAATAACTGTATGGAAAGAACAGAAAGTAAAAATATCTAAATAAAAGGTATGTTTTTGTTCAAACTATGTAACAATAATAAATGAGAAAATATAAGGAAGAAGGTTATAAAGAGGATGCAATTGGACCAGAGTTACAAAGCCAACATGAGAGGAAGCTGACTTGAAAGACCCAACCTGAGGACTATGGAGATATCTCAGTGACTTAGATAACTAGAACCAAAATACAAATGTGAGGACTGATGCCATTCTCATGTGATCCCCAACCCAGGAAAAGTGTGTGGAGGAAGGTGCCAAGGGCCCTGGCTGGCCAGCTTAGCTGTCAGTAAGCCATCCCATCTCAAGAGAAAGACAAAGTGAATGGCATCCTGGAATGACACCCGAAGTTGGCCTCTGATCTTCACAAGTCAGAGTGCACGAACATGTATACACTTAAACACATGCATACATGCACATGCATACACACAGACACACAAAGTCAGGTTGACTGAAAATCCATTTAACAAAATGACTGCTTCCTGAAGATCCATTTTCTTGATCATCAAGTTGTCTAATTATATGGGTTTTGTCTTTGTATCATTGGCTATAAAGGGAAATACTGTATAGAAAAGACCTAATGGCAACCTGCTCAAACATGCTCTAAACCTGATGTCTCTGCATTTCTTACTCAAATCCCTCTGGCTGAAGCTACTTTATTGAGATATTTCTACTCTGCTTTTCTCATACATCCTCTCAAAGAAAACTTAAGACTGCACCAATTTTTTGCTTATATTCAACTACATTGTACCTACCTCTTGCTTTTTAAGAGAGAGCTCAGTTAGTCTTTCAAAAGGTCTAACCTTTCTGGAAAACCATGTCAAATACTTCCCTAGGCTGACACAAGATGGTCTTTGTCCAGCCATCTGGCAAATCAGCCTGCAGGATCATTTTCAAAGGAAAAAATTCAAAATTTCTATACATAAAAGTGATTTTGGATCCTGTACTCATTCTATTCCCGTGCTCCATGTTCTTTAGAAAGGTAAATGTGGACTGCAGAGATGGCTCTGTGGTTAAGAGCACTGACTGCTCTTCCAAAGTTCCTGAGTTCAAAGCTCACAACCATCTGTAATGAGATCTGACATCCTCTTCTGGAGTGTCTGAAGACAGTTACAGTGTGCTTACATATAATAAATAAAAAAGAAAGAAAGGTAAATGTGCAAACATAATAAACATAGAATTATAATTCATTCAGGAGCATAATTAGTTGTTACACTGAATTTTAAATGACATTGCTGAGATTACTTCCTTATTTGAACCAAATACAATCACAGGAGCAACTGCAAACATGGACCCTTTTATAGCTATGTGTGGTATGTACAGATGAACACATCACATGTACCAAGTAGACTGTTGTGTGCTTTCCCAGATAACCTTATGGAGCACTGATCTTTTCTGCCAGGGACTGCCATCATCACTTGTCACTAGTTACTGTGTTGCACTGTTAAAGAAATGTTGCAAATAAGTTCTGTCCTCCTAATTTATTCAGATACCAGTTGTCATATATTTTTCTGATTGTATGCTTATTCATTGAGACTATTGAAAAGGTTAGGAGAATACTAAATTCCAAAAGTATTTTTAACTTCTGGATATTTGTTATCTAATATGAACTAGATAACTAAATGAAAGTATGGTCTCTATTTTCACAGGATTTTGTTTACCACCTGTTTGGGTGCGACTTATGTCACATACTTAGTAAAATTTAAATCAAGAAACAATATTGATATAGTACTCCAAAGATACTTGAAACATGCCTTCAAGACGCCATTTAAAACAAATGTGTGGGGATGTGGACCTCGAGAGGAAGCCTGGTAAGGTTGAGCTGAGTTGGAAGCCCCAGGGACCCAAAAGGGATGGTAGGAGTTTACCTGCTCCTGACACCAGGACCCTGTCATGTAGCCACAGCTCCCCATAAAAAGAGTTGTGGCCACACAGAAACAGCACCCCTAAGCTCCTCCACATCTCTAACATCTTAGACCAAGCCAATAGGAAGCACCTTCTCTCAGACCCCAACCCACTACAAACCTGTATATCAGATCCTATCCAGAAATATTAAAGGGTATGTGAGAATAACTGCATTTTCCGAAAACATCTGTTGTATAAGAACTGTAACAATTCCTGGGAAGAGAATGCTCTCCCAAAGCTTTCGCTGCTAGAAGCTCCCCTGAACCTCTGCTTGCTATGGAGTCCTCTATTAGCTCATCTCTGCACAGGGGAGCAGTTCAGCCCTCCAGGGACAGCAGCAGCAGCACCAGAGCAGTGTAGCAGATGCTAGTCCCCCGCCCTGCTCTCACACTTTCTCCATCACTAGAGTAATCTCAATGGAGAAAAATGTTTCCTTTAAATTACTTTCAGGAAATGAACTTGTATTTTAAAAATGTGTGGAGTCTTTTTATTATTATTATTATTATTATTATTAGTTATTGATGTGAGTGGGCCCAGCCCACTGTGAGATAAGAAGCCCTGGGTTGTGCAAGAAAGCAACCGAGTAAGCCATGGAGAGCAGACCAGTAAGCAGCACTTGTCCTTGACATCAGCTTCACTTCTCGGGAATGAGATGATAATGACAGGGTAAAGGAGAATGACCAAATAGATGTCACACCTGTAAGGAAAGGGTAGAATCAGAAGGAAGAGAGTCAATTGCTCATCCCTAAAAGGGAGAGAAAGTTTTTAGAGAAATAAACACCCAATACTATGGAGATGATGGCATAGCTCAGGCTTTTATTTCTTAGCATTAGGGGTAGGATGCTTTACTCGGTATAACTGTAGGGATTATATATCACTCAACAATATATCTCAGTGATGTTTCCCTCCTAGTTTTCTTAGCTCTGTGCAAAAGATTTCATTATAAGTAAACCATCAAGTAATGATGATTAGAACCTACTGTTTGAAGAACAGTATTTGACTGTGTCCAGTTCACAACAGACCTGTTTGGACAATGTAAAAATCTCTAGAACTGACAATACCTGCTTTCAAGTCCAAAGCTGAATGGCTTT
Organism: Mus musculus; assembly: GCF_000001635.26. Lineage (NCBI taxonomy): Eukaryota > Metazoa > Chordata > Mammalia > Rodentia > Muridae > Mus > Mus musculus. The sequence goes on along the minus strand of NC_000069.6, from coordinate 28,987,168 downwards.
AGCTAATGCTTAGGTAACTAAAAGTCTTGGTTGACACTGAAAAATCCCATTAGTCAAAGCAAAGAAAAAAAGGAAGCCAAAAGAAATTATATTTCATAGTTGCAAACGGAGATACCAAAGAAGCCGAGAGAGGGGCATCCAGAAGATTAAGTTTATGAGAGTGAAGAGAATGGAGCAAATACATGTGATTGATAGTATAACATAATAGGTATGGAATGAAGCACACAGTTGAGTGTAAGATCAAGAGGACGTCCAAAAGGGACAGAAAGGGAAGTTTAGAAATATAAATTGATAATTGAGGACGTAGAATTGGGGAAGTGAAGAGAATTCTTAAGCATAATAGGAAGAGGAATCACAAGGTGAAGAAGATAATATTTTTTAATGATTATCATTCTAACTTTAAGTAATAGATTATTTTAAAGAGGGACTGGGAGAACATCAAAATGCAAGTAATTCTGGGGATATTGACCCATGGTGGTGTGCTTGTAAGACACCAAGTTCAGTTTCCAGTACAGAAAAGGAGAGAGCCAAAAAAAAAAAAAAAAAAAAAAAAAACTCGTAAGCCAACATACATCCTAGGTCAGTTCCTAGCACTAATTTAGTTCCTAATGAAAGAAAGAAACTATAGATTAATATCTAAAACTAGAAGGCAAAGAGAGAAGGTGAGAGACTAGGCAATGAGTACCTTCTAGCTGTGATAAGAACAGGAAGATCTGGGGCTGGTGAGATGGCTCAGTGGGTAAGAGCACCCGACTGCTCTTCCGAAGGTCCAGAGTTCAAATCCCAGCAACCACATGGTGGCTCACAACCATCCGTAACAAGATCTGACTCCCTCTTCTGGTGTGTCTGAAGACAGCTACAGTGTACTTACATATAATAATAAAATAAATCTTTAAAAAAAAAAAAAAAAAAAAAAAAAAAAAAGAACAGGAAGATCTGGTTTTCTGTGGCAGAGAAAGGCAGGTAACAATAGTAAAACATTACATATCTGAAAAGAGATTTTTAAAAGTAATTTGAATGTAATTACCAAATTGGAAATTATGATAATTTATAGAGATAAATACGCTAATTATCCTGACTGACCAGTAAGCAATGGAAATAAATCAAAACACTGGCATGTAACCAAATATGCATCGATGTTACTTGTACAAATATTTTAGGGCCAGAGAGTTGACTCAGGAGGAAAAGGTGCTTGCCTCAACCCTGAGAACCCATGTAATGGTGGATGGAGAACCAACTCCACGAACCTGTCCTTGGACCTCTGTGCACATGCCACAGTACACACACCCTCCAATAATAATATATAACACAACTGATGCAAACACAGAACAATACATATCAGCATGTGTTTTAAAATAAGTAAATTATTAAATATTCAAATTTGTTACAAAATATGTTTTCAAGTTTTGAAAACTACTTTTGGAATAGAAACCAAGTAAGATCATTATTATTGTACACTTGAAACTTAGACAAAACCAGAAAATAGTGTATTTTAAACACTGACTTCTTCATGCCTTGACTGCAGATAAGTACAGGACATACATTAAATTAATGATTTGGGGGAGTGGGAGAGATGACTCAGTGGTTAAGAGCACTTTTTGTTCTAGAAGAGGACTAAAATTCAATTGTGGCACCCATGTTTTGTGGCCCACAACTGCTTGTAACTCTAACTCACAGGGATGGTAGGGATAGTGCCCTTTTCTAGACTTCATGTATACTGCACACACATGGCAAGCACACTCACACAAAGCATGCACACACACACATTCACACTCACACACACATACTCACACATACACACTCACACACTCCCCCCACCACATACGCACACCCATACCTGTAAATAAGGGCTAAAGAGATAGCTCAGCCATTAAACACTATTGCCTTATTGTTTTATTGCTTTGAAGAGACACCGTGACCAAGGCAACTCTTACAAAGGGCAATATTTAATTGGGGCTGGCTTATATTTTCAGAGGTTCGACCCATGATTATCTTGTTTTTGTTCTACATCTTGTTTTGAAGGGAAATAGGAGAAGACTACTGTCTTCCAGGCAGCCAGGAGGAGGGTCTCAAAACCCACCCCACAGTGGCACACATTGTCCTACAACATCACACCTCCTAATCATGTCACTCCCCTGGCCAAGCATATTCAAACCTCCACTGCAAGTCTCAAAATAAAAGCTAAAATAAATATTTAAATACTTAAAATTAAAGGTTTACCAGTTAGTCGATAATTCTTACATAAGGATTTTGATGAACTTCCACAACTTTTTCAAGTTTTTTTTTTCTGGTTCTTTTTTTAACTAGACAAACAAAGCTTTTGGATTCTTCTGTCTTTATGGTATTGGTTTCACAGTTTCTACTTTATTTGAAGTTTTCTTTTTAAAGATAATTTACAAATAAGAACTGGAAAAGGGATCAAAAAGGGAAGTCATAATTCAAAGGTTTAGATAGATGTACATCTTAATCTTGGTCTAGAGAAAAGGTCTCTCTCTAAGAGTCCACAACACATATCTCTAAAACACAGTCATACCCCAAGTGATCACACCTTGAAAGAGTCTATATTCCAATGCTCATTTATAAGAAAGGGGAAGATGCCAGCCCAGGCTACTATACCCAGCCAAACTTTCAATTACCTTAGACGGAGAAAGTATTACATGACAGAACCAAATTCACACATTATCTTTCCACGAATCCCGCCCTTCAAAGGATAATAACAGAAAAAAACCAATACACGGACGGAAAACACATCCTAGAAAAAGCAAGAAGGTAATCCCTCAACAAACCTAAAAGAAGACAGCCACAAGAACAGAATGCCAACTTTAACAACAAAAAAATAGGAAGCAACAATTACTTTTCCTTAATATCTCTTAATATCAATGGACTCAACTCCCCAATAAAAAGACATAGACTAACAGACTGGCTACACAAACAGGACCCAACATTTTGCTGCTTACAGGAAACTCATCTCAGGGAAAAAGATAGACACTACCTCAGAATGAAAGGCTGGAAAACAATTTTCCAAGCAAATGGTCTGAAGAAACAAGCTGGAGTAGCCATTCTAATATCTAATAAAATTGACTTCCAACCCAAAGTCATCAAAAAAGACAAGGAGGGGCACTTCATACTCATCAAAGGTAAAATCTTCCAAGAGGAACTTTCAATTCTGAATATCTATGCTCCAAATACAAGGGCAGCCACATTTATTAAAGAAACTTTAGTAAATCTCAAAGTACACATTGCACCTCACACAATAGTAGTGGGAGACTTCAACACCCCACTCTCACCAATGGACAGATCATGGAAACAGAAACTAAACAGGAACACAGTGAAACTAACAGAAGTTATAAAACAAATGGACCTAGCAGATATCTACAGAACATTTTATCCTAAAACAAAAGGATATACCTTCTTCTCGGCACCTCATGGTACCTTCTCCAAAACTGACCACATAATTGGTCACAAAACAAGCCTCAACATACACAAAAATATTGAAATTGTTCCATGCATCCTATCAGATTACCACAGACTAAGGCTGATCTTCAATAACAAAATAAATAATAGAAAGTCAACATTCACGTGGAAATTGAACAACACTCTTCTCAATGATACCTTGGTCAAGGAAGGAATAAAGAAAGAAATTAAGGACTTTTTGGAGTTTAATGAAAATGAAACCACAACATACCCAAACTTATGGGACACGATGAAAGAATTTCTAAGAGGAAAACTCACAGCTCTTAGTGCCTCTAAAAAAACAAAACAACAACAACAACAACAAAAAAAAACTAGAGAGAGCACACATTAGCAGCTTGACAACACACCTAAAAGCTCTAGAACAAAAGGAAGCAAATTCACCCAAGAGGAGTAGACTGCAGGAAATAATCAAACTCAGGGGCGAAATCAACCAAGTGGAAACAAGAACTAAAAGAAAATCAACAAGATAGATAAACCCTTAGCCAGACTCACTAGAGGGCACATGGACAGCATCCTAATTAACAAAATCAGAAATGAAAAGGGAGTCATAACAACAGATCCTGAAGAAATCCAAAACACCATCAGATCATTCCACAAAAGGCTATACTCAACAAAACTGGAGAACCTGGATGAAACGGACAAGTTTATAGACAGATACCAGGTACCAAACTTAAATCAAGATCAGGTTAGTGATCTAAACAGTCCTATATCCCCTAAAGAAATAGAAGCAGTCATTAATAGTCTCCCAACCAAAGAAATCCCAGGATCAGATGGGTTTAGTGCAGAGTTCTATCAGACCTTCAAAGAAGATCTAATCCCAGTTCTGCACAAACTATTCCACAAAATAGAAACAGAAGGTGCTCTACCCAACTCATTCTATGAAGCCACAGTTACTCTAATACCTAAACCACAGAAAGACCCAACAAAGATAGAGAACTTCAGACCAATTTCCCTTATGAATATCGATGCAAAAATCCTCAATAAAGTTCTCGCTAACTGAATCCAAGAACACATCAAAACAATCATCCATCCTGACCAAGTAGGTTTCATCTCAGGGATGCAGGGATGGTTCAATATATGGAAATCCATCAACGTAATCCATTATATAAACAAACTCAAAGACAAAAACCACATGATCGTCTCGTTAGATGCTGAGAAAGCATTTGACAAAATCCAACACCCATTCATGATAAAAGTCTTGGAAAGATCAGGAATTCACGGCCCACACCTAAACATGATAAAAGCAATCTACAGCAAACCAGTAGCCAACATCAAAGTAAATGGTGAGAAGCTGGAAGCAATCCCACTAAAATCAGGGATTAGACAAGGCTACCCACTTTCTCCCTACCTATTCAACATTGTACTTGAAGTCCTAGCCAGAGCAATTCGACAACAAAAGGAGATCAAGGGGATACAAATTGGAAAGGAAGAAGTCAAAATATCACTTTTTGCAGATGATATGATAGTATATATAAGTGACCCTAAAAATTCCACCAGAGAACTCCTAAGCCTGATAAACAGCTTCGGTGAAGTAGCTGGATATAAAATTAACTCAAACAAGTCAATGGCCTTTCTGTACACAAAGGATAAACAGGCTGAGAATGAAATTAGGCAAACAACACTCTTCTCAATAGTCACAAATAATATAGCATACCTTGGTGTGACTCTAACTAAGGAAGTGAAAGATCTGTATGATAAGAACTTCAAGTCTCTGAAGAAAGAAATTGAAGAAGATCTCAGAAGATGGAAAGATCTCCCATGCTCATGGATTGGCAGGATCAATATACTAAAAATGGCTGTCTTGCCAAAAGCAATCTACAGATTCAATGCACTCCCCATCAAAATTCCAACTCAACTCTTCAACGAATTAGAAAGGGCAATCTGCAAATTCATCTGGAATAACAAAAACCTAGGAAAGCAAAAACTCTTCTCAAGGATAAAAGAACCTCTGGTAGAATCACCATGCCTGACCTAAAGCTGTACTACAAAGCAATTGTGATTAAAAAAAAAACAAAAAACAAAAAAACAAAAAAAACTGCATGGTACTGGTATAGTGACAGACAAGTAGACCAATGGAATAGAATTGAAGACCCAGAAATGAACCCACACACCTATGGTCACTTGATCTTTGACAAGGGAGCTAAAACCATCCAGTAGAAAAAAGACAGCATTTTCAACAAATGCTGCTGGCACAACTGGCGGTTATCATGCAGAAGAATACGAATTGATCCATTCCTATCTCCTTGTACTAAGGTCAAATCTAAGTGGATTAAGGAACTCCACATAAAACCAGAGACACTGAAACTTATAGAGGAGAAAGTAGGGAAAAGCCTCGAAGATATGGGTACAGGGGGAAAATTCCTGAAAAGAACAGCAATGGCTTGTGCTGTAAGATCGAGAATCGACAAATGGGACCTCATAAAATTGCAAAGCTTCTGCGAGGCAAAAGACACCATCAATAAGACAAAAAGGCCACCAACAGATTGGGAAAGGATCTTTACCTATCCTAAATCAGATAGGGGACTAATATCCAACATATATAAAGAACTCAAGAAGGTGGACTCCAGAAAATCAAATAACCCCATTAAAAAAAAATGGGCCTCGGAGCTAAACAAAGAATTCTCACCTGAGGAATACCGAGTGGCTGAGAAGCACCTGAAAAAATGTTCAGCATCCTTAATCATCAGAGAAATGCAAATCAAAACAACCCTGCGATTCCACCTCACACCAGTCAGAATGGCTAAGATCAAAAATTCAGGTGACAGCAGATGCTGGCGTGGATGTGGAGAAAGAGGAACACTCCTCCATTGTTGGTGGGATTGCAGGCTTGTACAACCACTCTGGAAATCAGTCTGGCGGTTCCTTAGAAAATTGGACATAGTACTACCGGAGGATCTCGCAATACCTCACCTGGGCATATATCCATAAGATGTTCCAACCGGTAAAAAGGACACATGCTCCACTATGTTCATAGCAGCCTTGTTTATAATAGCCAGAAGCTGGAAAGAACCCAGATGCCCCTCAATAGAGGAATGGATACAGAAAATGTGGTACATTTACACAATGGAGTACTACTCAGCTATTAAAAAGAATGAATTTATGAAATTCCTAGGCAAATGGATGGACCTGGAGGGCATCATCCTGAGTGAGGTAACCCAATCACAAAAGAACTCACACAATATGTACTCTCTGATAAGTGGATATTAGCCCAGAAACTTAGGATACCCAAGATACAAGATACAATTTGCTAAATGCATGAAAATCAAGAATAATGAAGACCAAAGTGTGAACACTTTGCCCCTTCTTACAATTGGGAACAAAACACCCATGGAAGGAGTTACAGGGACAAAGTTTGGAGCTGAGATGAAAGGATGGACCATCTAGAGACTGCCATATCCAGGGACCCATCCCATAATCAGCTTCTAAACGCTGACACCATTGCATACACTAGCAAGATTTTGCTGAAAGGACCCAGATATTGCTGTCTCTTGTGAGACTATGCCGGGGTCTAGCAAACACAGAAGTGGATGCTCACAGTCAGCTATTGGATGGATCACAGGGCCCCCAATGGAGTAGCTAGAGAAAGTACCCAAGGAGCTAAATGGATCTGCAATCCTATAGGTAGATCAACAATATGAACTAACCAGTCCTCCCCCTGCCCCCCAGCTCATGTCTCTAGCTCATGAATCAGAAGATGGCCTTGTCGACCATCAGTGGAAAGAGAGGCCCATTGGTTGTGCAAACTTCATCTGCCTCAGTACAGGGGAACGCCAGGGCCAAGAAGTGGGAGTGGGTGGGGGACTTTTGGGATAGCATTGGAAATGTAAATGAAATAAAAACCCAATTAAAAGGGGAAAATGAGAGAGAGACAGAGAGAGACAGAGAGAGACAGAGAGATGGAGAGACAGAGAGACAAGACAGAGAGAGAGAGCAAGAGAGATCAGTAGAGTGAAAGAGTACCAGGTCAACCATGCAAAAGTGGTCCCCAAGTTCGTGTTCCATCATAGATAGATGATAGCTAATGTGTAAGAGATATATGATACCAGCTGAACACAAATTACATGTAATCGTATATGAAAAGTTTATGTCTTAATTCATTTTATAATATCCACATTATATAAATCTAAAACCAAATAAAAATTATGTGCTGTTTATGGAATAAGGTAAAAATATTAACAATTGAATCCAGCAATAATAGAGATATTGTTTTATTTTTGGTTTTAGTTTGTATATGTTTTATGTATGTGTTTCTGGACTTTTTGCTGCTTTGGGTTGTTTGTGTGTTTGTTTGTTTGTTTGTTTTTAACATGGGAGCTAGGGATCAATCTCAAGTCTTTATGCTTGCATAACAAACACTTTACTAACTGAGCCATCTCTCAAGTCTTAAGATACTTGACTACTGGTATCTAGCCTAGAAACTTGCCTTATTAACCTAAAACAGTAAATCTTTATTTTTTCATTCAATAAACATGTATTGAGCATCATCTATGTGTTAGACACAGAAAGTATTCGACATTACTAAGTAATGATCTGGTGTTGATTTCTGTCTTACAATTCTATTGATGTGATAAATCACTGTATTAGTCAGCATTCTCTAGAGTCACAGAACTTATGGAATGCATCTCTGCATATAAAAAGGGGATTTATTAGAATGGCTTACATTCTGCAATCCAGCTAATCCAACAATGGCTCCTTGTGAAGGAAAAGTCCAAGAATCTAGTAGTTGCTCAGCTCCCCAGGCTGGGTATCTCAGCTGCTCTTAAGTTGTTTCTTGCTAGATGTTTGGGTTGTGTCAACAAGGAAAGCAGACCCTTGTTGTGAAAGTGTAAGCTTCCATCAAAATAATTTGCCAGTTTAACAGGATCTCAATAAAAAATAGCAGACCATTTATTTATTTAATATTAATATTTTATTTAAAACAAAAATTCAATAAATAATTTCAAAGTTCAGGAAAGAAGCAAACTGAGGTACTTTGACATGTGCAAACTAAGCAAAAGAAATTGGTAGACAGACTCAGATATGGATAGAATTTAATTGGTGTCAAAAAATTAAAGTCAGTTTAATGGAGAAGGTAGAAAATATCCAACAAATATTTCTGAATACCCAAAGACAGAAAATAAGCCTAGTTTCTTCAGACTGTGCAAAGTCCTTACAACTCAAATGCCTGAAGTGCACATGCACACATGTACACACACAATATGTATATGTATGTGTATGTGTATGTGTATGTGTATGTGTATGTGTATATATATATACACACACATATATACACATACATACATATATACATACACACACACACACACACACACACTAGAATTTCTCATGAAATTGAATGGAAAAATTATTAACCAGTCAACAAACAAAGTCAACAAGTCAAATACAATAGTATATTAAATATATATATCATGACCAAAATGAACATATTCCAGATATTGAAGTTTAGCTTAATATTTGGAAAGTAATAAAAGTACTCCTAGCAATTAATTCAGGGAAGTCATGTGACAAACACTAATGTGAAAGGCTCATAAAGTCAGGAATAAATAAAAATTGGTGAAAGAGCCTCTAGTACAAAGAATTGATATCCAGTGTCTTTCTCACATGTCAAAAATGAAAGTGTTCATCCACTTTTATGCATTCCTATTTAATAAGTGGAACTCTAAGCCTTGAAATAAAACAGCGAGAAATAACAATGTATACTCAGATACAAAGGATAAAATCAAACTCCCTATTTGTAGCTGACTTTATTAGTCACCTGTACCCTATTGTCAATCTGACACAAGCTAGAGTTATCTGGAAAGAGAAATCTCGATTGATAAAAATGCCTCCTTTACATAGCTTTCAGGGAAGTGTGCGGGACAATTTCTTTAAATTAATGATTGATGTGAGTGGGCCCAGCCCACTGTGAGACAAAAGTCCTGGGCTATGTACGAAAGCAACTGAGTAAGCCATGGACAGCAGATCAGTAAGCAGCACTCCTCCATGACATCTGCTTCAGTTCCTGTCTCCATATACCTCCCCTGAATCCACCCAGTAATTTACAATAAGCTATACGATAAAATAAATCCTAGCCACCCCAAGTTGCTTTGTTCATCATGCTTGCAATGGCTGTTCTTAGTTGTCAACTAGAGTGCATCTGGAATGAGCTACAATACAGAAATGGAAGATACACCTGCGAGAAATGTTCTCCTTGGTTTAAGGTGGATAATCCACTTCTAATATGGACCCTCGAGGCCAGAGGATACAGACTTTTATCCACATCATGAGGTGGGAAGACCCATCTTCAATCTGAGCCACACCTTCTGCTGGAAGCCTATGTAAGGGGGCATGGAAGAAGGACATTTTTGCTCTTTGCCTGCTTGCCTTTTCCTTGCTAGAATACCCATTGGAGCCTGCACTTTCAGGATTCCAGAATATACTGAGACCAACTGACACATCCAGCCTATGGGGCTGAGCAACTACTAGATTCTTGGACTTTCCCTTCATAGCTAGCCATTGTTGTATTGACTGGATTACAGGTTGTATGTCATTCCAGTAAGTCCCATTTTTATATACAGAGGTTCATTCCATAAGTTCTGTGACTTTAGAGAACCCTGACTAATACAGTGATTTATCACATTAATGGAAATTCTAAGACAGAAATCAGTACCAGATCTCCCGTGCTCAAGGATTGGCAGGATTAATATAGTAAAAATGGCTTGCCAAAAGCAATCTACAGATTAATACAATCCCCATCAAAATTCCAACTCAATTCTTCACCAAGTTAGAAAGGGCAATTTGAAAATTCATTTGGAATAACAAAAAACCTAGGATAGGAAAAACTATTCTCAACAATAAAAGAACTCTGGGGGAGTTACCATGCCTGACCTCAAGGTGTACTACAGAGCAACTGTGATAAAAACTGCATGGTACTGGTACAGGGACAGACAGGTAGATCAATGAAATAGAATTGAAGACCCAGAAATGAACCCACACAGCTATAGTTACTTAATCTTTCACAAGGGAGCTAAAACCATCCAGTGAGGAAAAAAAAAAAAACCAACCAACCAAACAAACAAACAAAAAACCGTTTTGAACAAATGGTGCTGGCTCAACTGGCAGTTATCATGTAGAAGAATGAGAGTTGATCCATTCTTATCTCCTTGTACAAAGCTCAAGTCTAAATGGATCAATGAATTCCACATAAAACCAGGGACACTGAGGGCCCAAGAGGACTCTTCACACTGTAGGACCCCTAGCACAGGACCGTGGGATGACGGGTGAGTAGAACACAACATCAGCTCCAAAGAATCACGGAGGGTCTTGTGACAGCAGGAACAGGGACAAGGGAACCCCAACTGACCAGAGACTGGGATATGTTCCAGTCAGTGTCAGCCCCGACATCTTCCTTGTGAACCTGGCAGAGGATGCCAAGGTCCCCAGAGGACTCTCCACACCACAGAACCCCTACCACACCCAGGAATGTGTGATCACTGGAGAGCACGTGGGTGACAAAAGTAAGAGAATTTCTTGGACGGGGTCCCTTCAGGCCTTCATCCTCAGCCAGGAGGCAAACCCGAGACCCAGACCCCTGGGCACCTTCTTTGCCAGAGGAGAGTCTGCCTACAGGGAGGGCTCTGACCCTAGGACTCAGGAGATGGATCTGAGCTCTAGACTTCTGGACACCTGCCCTGCAAGAGGAGACCTTGACCACTGGGACTCAGGTGAGAGGTGAACTCCCAGGAATGCTTACAGAGGCTAACAGAATCACAGGACAAATAAGCTCCAGCCAGAAACAGCTAGAACATTAACACCAGAGATTACCAAATGGTGAAATGCAAACTTAAGAATCTTACTAGCAGAAACCAAGACAACTGGGCATAATCAGAACCCAGTATGCCCACCACAGTGAGTCCTGGATACACCAACACACGCAAAAGCAAGACTCGGATTAAAAATGTATCTCATTATGGTGATAAAAGATTTTAAGAAGGGCATTAATAACTCACTTAAAGAAATACAGAAGAACACTGCTAAACAGGTAGAAGTCCTTAAAGAGGAAACACAAAAATCCCTTAGAGAATTAGAGGAAAACAGAACCAAACAGGTAATGTAATTGAACAAAACTATCCAAGATCTAAAAAGGTAAGTAGAAACAATGAAAAAAAAATCCAAAGGGAGACAACTCTGAAGATAGAAACCCTAGGAAAGAAATCAGGAAACATAGATGTGAGCATCAGTAACAGAATACAAGAGATGGAAGAGATAATCTCAGGTGCAGAAGATTCCATAGGGAACATGGGCACAACAATAAAAAAAATGCAAAATGCAAAAAGATCCTAACTCAAAACATCCAGGAAATCCAGGACACAATGAGAAGACCAAATCTACGGATAACAGGAGTAGATAAGAATGAAGATTTTCAACTTAAAGGGCCAGCAAATATCTTCAACAAAAATTATAGAAGAACTTCCCAAACCTAAAGAAAGAGATGCCCATGAACATAGAAGAAGCCTTCAGAACTCCAAATAGACTGGACCAGAAAAGAAATCCATCCTGACACATAATAATCAGAACAACAAATGCACTAAATAAAGACAGAATATGAAAAGCAGTAAGGGAAAAAGGTCAAGTAACATATAAGGGAAGGCGTATTAGAATGACACCAGACTTCACACCAGAGACCATGAAAGGCAGAAGATCCTGGACAGATGTTATACAGACACTAAGAGAACACAAATGCTAGCCCAGGCTACTATACCCAGCCAAACTCTCAATTACCATAGATGGAGAAACCAAAGTATTCCATGATAAAACCAAACTCACACAATATCTTTCCATGAATCCAGCCCTTCAAAGGATAATGAAGGGAAAACGCCAATATAAAGATGGAAACTACACCCTAGAAAAAGCAAGAAAGTAATCTTTCAACAAACCTAAAAGAAGACAGCCTCAAGAACAGAATCCCAACTTTAACAACAAAAATAACAAGAAGGGGCAACTACTTTTCTTTTCTCTTAACATCAATGGACTCAATTCCCCAATAAAAAGACATAGACTAATAGACTGGCTACACAAACAGGACCCAACATTTTGCTGCTTACAGGAAACCCACATCAGGAACAAAGACAGACACTACCTGAGAGTGAAAGGCTGGAAAACAATTTCCCAAGCAAATCGTCCGAATAAACAAGTTGGAGTAGCCATTCTAATATTGAATAAAATCAACTTCCAAACAAAAGTTATCAAAAAAGACAAGGAGGGGCACTTCATACTCATCAAAGGTAAAATCTACCAAGATGAACTCTCAATTATGAACATGTATGCTCCAAATACAAGGGCAGCAACATTCATTAAAGAAACTTTAGTAAAGCTCAAAACAAACATTGTACCTCACACAATAATAGAGGGAGACTTCAACACCACCCTCTCACCAATGGACAGATCCTGGAAACAGAAACTAAACAGAGACACATGGAAACTCACAGAAGTTATGAAACAAATGTATTTAACAGATATCTACAGAACATTTTATCCTAAAACAAAAGGATATACCTTCTTCTTAGCACCTCATAGTACCTCCTCCAAAACTGACCATATAATAGGTCACAAAACAGACTTCAACAGATACAAAAATATTGAGATTGTCCCATGCATCCTATCAGATCACAACGGACTAAGGCTGATCTTAAATAACAACATAAATAATAGAAAGCCAACATTCACATGGAAGCTGAACAAAATTCTGCTCAACGATTCCTTGGTCAAGGAAGAAATAAAGAAATTAAAGACTTTTTAGAGTTTAATGAAAATGAAGCAACAACATACCCAAACTTATCGGATGCAATGAAAGCAGTCCTAAGAGGAAAACTCATAGCTCTGAGTGCCTCCAAAAAGAAACCAGAGAGAACATACACTAGCAGTCAGACAGCACACCTAGAAGCTCTAGAATGAAAGGAAGCAAATTCACTCAAAAGGAGTAGATGGCAGGAAATAATCTAACTTAGGGCAGAAATCAACCAAGTGGAAACAAAAAGAACTATTCAAAGACTCAACCAAACCAGGAGCTGGTTCTTTGAGAAAATCAGCAAGATAAACCCTTAGCCAGACTAACTAGAGGGCACAGGGACAGTATCCTAATTAGCAAAATCAGAAAGGAAAAAGGAGACATAATAACAGAAACTGAGGAAATCCAAAACATCATCAGATCCTACTACAAAGGCTATACTCAACAAAACTGGAAAACCTGGATGAAATGGACGATTTCCTACACAGATACCAGGTACCAAAGTTAAATCAGGATCAGATTAATGAACAAAACACCCCCATTTCCCCTAAAGATATAGAAGCAGTTATTAATCATCTCTCAACCAATAAAAGCCCAGGACCAGATAGGTTTAGTGCAGATTTCTTTTCTTTTTTTTTTTTAATTAGGTATTTTCCTCATTTACATTTTCAATGCTATCCCAAAGGTCCCCCATACCCACCCACCCCAATCCCCTACCCACCCACTCCCCCTTTTTGGCCCTGGCATTCCCCTGTACTGGGGTATATAAGGTTTGCAAGTCCAATGGGCCTCTCTTTGCAGTGATGGCCGACTAGGCCATCTTTTGATACATATGCAGCTAAAGACAAGAGCTCCCGGGTACTGGTTAGTTCATATTGTTGTTCCACCTATAGGGTTGCAGTTCCCTTTAGCTCCTTGGGTAATTTCTCTAGCTCCTCCATTAGGGGCCGTGTGACCCATCCAATAGCTGACTGTGATCATCCACTTCTGTGTTTGCTAGAGACGAAATAACTCCAGTTGTTCTCAAACTATTCCACAAAATAGAAACAGATGGTACTCTACCCAATTCATTCTACAAAGTCACAATTACTCTGATACCTAAACCACACAAAGATCCAACAAAGAAAGAAAACTTCAGCCCAATTTCCTATATGAATATCGATACAAAAATACTCAATAAAATCCTTATGACCAAATCCAAGAAAACATCAAAATGATCATCCATCGTGACCAAGTAGGCTTCATACCAGAGATGCAGGGATGGTTTAATATATGGAAATCCATCAATGTAATCCACTATATAAACAAACTCAAAAAAAAGACAAAAATCACATGATCATCTCGTTAGATGTTGAGAAATCATTTGACAAAATCCAACACCCATTCATGATAAAAGTCATGGAAAGGAATTCAAGGCCCATACCTAGATATAATAAAAGCAATATACAGCAAACCAGTAGCCAACATCAAACTAAATGGAGAGAAACTTGAAGCAATCCTACTAAGATCAGGGACTAGACAAGGCTGCCCACTTTCTCCCTACCTATTCAATATAGTACTAGAAGTCCTAGCCAGAGCAATTCGATAACCAATGGAGATCAGGGGGATACAAATCAGAAACGAAGAAGTCAATATATCACTATTTGCAGATGATATGATACTATATATGTGACACTAAAAATTCCACCAGAAAACTCCTAAACCTGATAAACAGCTTCAGTGCAGTAACTGGATATAAAATTAACTCAAACAAATCAGTAGACTTTCTCTACACAAATGATAAACAGGCTGAAAAAGAAATTAGGGAAACAACACCCTTCACAATAGTCACAAATAATATAAAATACCTTGGTGTGACTCTAACTAAGGAAGTGTAAGATCTTGTCATATATGACAAGAACTTCAAGTCTCTGAATAAAGAAATTGAAGAAGACCTCAGAAGAAGGAAAGATCTCCCATGCTCATGGACTGGCAGGATTAATATAGTAAAAATGGCTATCCTGCTGAAAGCAATCTACAGATTCACTGCAATCCAAATCAAAATACCAACTGAACTCTTCACTGAGTTAGAAAGGGCAAATTGCAAATTCATCTGGAATAACAAAATAACTAGGGTACCAAAATCTATTCACTGCAATCCAAATCAAAATACCAACTGAACTCTTCACTGAGTTAGAAAGGGCAAATTGCAAATTCATCTGGAATAACAAAATAACTAGGGTACCAAAATCTATTCTCAACAATAAAAGAACTCTGGGGGAATCACCATGCCTGACTTCAAGGTCTACTACAGAGCAATTGTGATAAAAACTGCATGGTACTGGTACAGCAACTGGTAAAGTAAGGTAGATCAATGGACTAGAATTGAAGACCCAGAAATGAACCCACACACCTATGGTCACTAGATCTTTGACAAGGGATCTAAAACCATCCAGTGGAAAAAAAGACAGCATTTTCACCGAATTATGCTGGCACAACTGACTGTTATCATGTAGAAGAATGCGAATTGATCCATTCCTATCTCCTTGTACAAAGCTCAAGTCTAAGTGGATCAATGAACTCCACATAAAACTGGAGACACTGAAATTAATAGAGGAGAAAATGGGAAAAGCCTCGCAGTTATGGGCACAAGGGAAAAATTCCTGAATAGAAAAGCAATGGCTTGTGCTGTAAGATTGAGAATTGACATATGGGACCTCATAAAATTGCAAATCTTCTGTAAGACAAAAGACACTGTCAATAAGACAAAAAGGCAACCAAGAGATTGGGAAAGAATTTTTACCAATCCTAATCTGATTGGAGACTAATATCCAATATACAACAAAGAACTCAAGAAGCTGAACTCCAGAAAATCAAATACCCCTATTAAAAATGGAGTACAGAGCTAAACAAGAATTCTCACCTGAGGAATACCAAATGTCTGGGAAGCACCTGAAAAGGTGTTCAACATCCTTAATCATCAGGGAAATGCAAATCAAAATAACCCTGAGATTCCACCTCACACCAGTCAGAATGGCTAAGATCAAAAATTCAGGTGACAGCAGATGCTTGCTAGGATGTGGAGAAAGAGGAACACTCCTCCATTGTTGGTGGGATTGCAAGCTTGTACAACCACTCTGGAAATCAGTCTGGTGGTTCCTCAGAAAATTGGACATCATAATACTGGAAGATCCAGCAATACCTCTCCTGGGCATATACCCAGAAGATGTTCCAACTTGTAATAAGGACACATGCTACACTATGTTCATAGCAACCTTATTTATAATAGCCAGAAGCTGGAAACAACCCAGATATCTCTCAACAGAGGAATGGATACAGAAAATGTGGTACATTTACACCATGGAGTAGTACTCAGGTATTAAAAACAATGAATTTATTTCATGCTAGGCAAATGGATGTATCTGGAGGATATCATTCTTAATGTGGTAACCCAATCACAAAAGAAGTCATTTGATATGCATTCACTGATAAGCGGATATTAGCCCAGAAACTTAGACTATCCAAGATACAATTTGAAAAACACATAAAACTCAAGAAGAAGGAAGTGTGGATAGTTCGCTCCTTCTTAGAATGGGGAACGAAATATCCATGGAAGGAGTTACAGAGCCAAAGGTCAGAGTTGAGACAGAAGTAAGGACCATCCAGAGACTGTCCCACCTGGGGATCCATCTCATATACAACCACCAAACCCAGACACCATTGCCAATAAAATTTTGCTGACAGGACCCTGATATTGCTTTCTCTTGTGAGGCTATGCCAGTCCCTGGCAAATACGGAAGTGGATGCTCACAGTCATCTATTGGGTGGAACACAGGGCCCCTAATGAAGGAGCTAGAGAAAGTAACCAAGCAGCTAAAGGGGTCTGCAACCATATAGGAGGAACAACAATATGAACTAACCAGTACCACTCAGAGCTGTGTCTCTTGTTGCATATGTAGTGGTGGAGGGCCTTATTGGCCAACAATGGGAGGGGAGGCCCTTGGTCTTGGGAATATCATATGCCCCAGTACAGGGAAATGCCAGGGCCAGGAAGTGCGAGTGGGTGGGTTGGGGAGCAGGGTGGGGGGAGTGTATGGGAGGCTTTGGGGATAGCATTTGAAATGTAAATGAAGAAAATACCTAATAAAAAAAGAAAAAAGAAAGTCAAGTTACACATTCATCAATACATATCAAAAGATCACACATTGATCACACATTGCAGGTGGATGTAATAGTAATGAGCAAATTTGAATAAGTCAAGCTTTTCATCTTCTTTGGACTACTTTCTCTCATAAGGCTCTGTGAATGTAACTGTTCTTCATTATGAAAGTTACAATATCCTAAAAGTGACATTTAATTTAGTGCACACATTCAATAGTAACATTGGTTTTATTCCAACAACTCGTCTGGAATTAATTTAATGCATTCTGAATTTAGTTTGATTTCACTTCATGAAACAAAGAAACTTTTTATGTCATCATCATCATCACAAATTTGGTTTGATTCTACATCTGAAGGCCATTGTTGCTAAACTCTTAACTCTCTTCATTTAACCCCTAAAAGTATTAAAAATAAAAGAGATATTTACTAAAAAAAGAAAAGGAAAAAAAGATAAAAAACGAAAAGAAAAAAGAAAGAAATCAGTACCAGACAATACTTAGTAATGTCCAATACTTTCTATGTCTTGAGCATAGATGGATTAAAACATAAAGCCCCAAATAAGCATCACTATTATTATTTGTTTGTTTGTTTATTATGTTTCTGCTACCTAGGTACCATCAAACCCAACTTATTATTTAAAGCATGTATAAACCCAGAAGTCATCAGGTTGGCCATTTAATTTTCTCTGAAATTCTCCCTATCGCCACGAGGTGTCGCGCATGACCAGGCTTTTGTCACTTCATAGGTACAGATTCCTCTGGTGAAGATCTGTGGTTTCTTCTAGACAACTACAAGAGTTTCTTTTGATTATTTTTGTAGACTCCTCTAAGTTTCTTTAGTATGTGAAATTGCTGAAATGTATTTTCCTAATCTTTAGCAGGCTCTCTGTGTAAGTACTTAAGAGAAAAAGCCTGAGGAGTTACTGAACAGCACATTTAAATGAGAGAGAGAGAGAGAGAAAGACAGAGAGAGAGAGAGAGGGAGGGAGAGAGAGAGAAAGAGAGAGAAAGGGAGAGAGAGAGAGAGAAGGGAGGGGAGAGAGAGGGGAGGGAGAGGGGAGAGAGAGAGAGAAGGAAGGGAGGAAGGGGAGGGAGGAGAAAAAGTGTGGGAGGACTACAGTATCATCCATATTTCTCTGAATATTCTTAGTACATAGAATTTACAAGACCCCTCCACCCCAAATATATTTTAAGTCTTTCACATTTATGCCACTCTCCTATGTCTCTATCAAAAGTGGTCTTTTTAAAAACTTGATTGTGTATAAGTATTCGATTTATATCCATCCAAATTCTGTAGAGGAACAGGAAAAAGTGGCTACGAGCCACCCCAAATCATATAACTATGCACTTAGAAATCAAGGTGCTTAACATGCAGTGGTAGTTAAGAAGTGGGCATGCTCAGGCGATCACCCACTGAAAAACAAGCCTGTTACATGAAGGGAATAAGAAAGTAGAAAGAGTTGTTTGGAATCCGGAGAAGAGGAGAAAGAAGGGCGTGGTGCATTTTGTTCTCAGGGGAGGACAGTAGAACTCTTACAGGATCTCACTGGAGCATCTCAAAGTCCTTGTGGAATTGCGATTCTTTGGTTGTCATCTTCACTCTAGTCTGCACTCCTCCATGGAGGTAGCACCACAGGCAGCTTTGAGACCTGGCAGACTTCTGTAGCCTTTCCAGTAGGTTTCTCCAGGTTCAGCTCCCTGAGCAGATCGACTCCACCTGGAAGTCTCCCGGGGCACAAGAAGTCAGCACGTGTTCCCAGCTGACTCTGGCTTCTCGTGCAACTTACCCCAGTCTCTATCTGACATACAGGGGACCACCTTTCCTTCAATTCTTCCTTGTCCATCTCAATACTACTTGGTCACCACAAAGCCCAATAGTTTAAATTGTGTTCAATTCTCCAGCTTTCATCCCTGGTGTGATTCCTGACTTCTCTCTCTGTGTCTCTGTCTCTCTCTGTCTCTGTCTCTCTGTCAATCTCTCCCTGTCTCTGTCTCTCTCTCTGTTTCTGCCTATGTCTCAAATATTTTTTTATGAATTAATTATTTAATATCAGCTCCCCTTTCCTCCCAGTATTCCCTCACACAAGTCCTGCCCCATTGTACTTTCCCATTCTTTTTGAGTCGCTGCAGGACTCGGTGCTTCCCCTCTGACTGGCACTAGACAAGGTAGTGCATTTAGGGGGAGTGAGATTCGCAGGCACTGACTGGAGCTAGACAAGGCAGTGCATTTAGAAGGGAGTGGGATTCACAGGCAGGTAGGCCGTAGGCTCAAGGGCAGACACAGCTTCAGTTTTGGGGGACCCACATGAAGATCCAGCTTCTCTAGCTCCGCCCATGCTCACTCTGGTTGGTGGTTCAGTCTGATGGAGGAGGAGAAGGATTGAGGGGCCTGAAGAGGACACCACTCTTGCTCTAAGTGCTCATCATCTCTCACGAGGATGCCTAGTGGGCACTTGACACTCCCCCACCCCGTTTTCTCCCCATATATTCCACAAGTCATTATCTTACCCTCCCCAGAAGGCTGAGTTCCTTTTTCCAAACAAGTGTAAGCAAATGATCTCTGCTTAAACTCTATTCTATCTCTAAGGTGAAAGTTCAATTTTTTACAAAAAAATCCTTAAAAGGCCTTCCTTTCTGACATAATTTAATACTGTTAATCTAAACCCTAGACTACAAAAAAAAAAGCTGATAATCACAGTTTCAAAGTTTAATGAATACTTGTATTATTAATTTTCTCTCTTTTTCCTTCCTTCTTTCCTTCCTTCCTTCCTTCCTTCCTTCCTTCCTTCCTTCCTTCCTTCCCTCCTTCCTCCCACCCTACTACCAGGGTTTCCTAAATCTCAGTCTGGCCTCTTTCTCTTCACCTGATGAAAGCATTGAGCTTCTGGTCCTCCTGCTTCTACCTGCTGAGTTCTGGGATAGCATGTGTGCAGGACCACACACAGTTTATGTGGTTCTCGGGGTTGAACACAGGACTCCGTTCATGCTAAACAAGCTCTCTGTAGGTGGCTCCATGCCAAAGATGCACTGTTGCTGAAATGCCTTGCTTTTTTTTCCTTCTTGCATGTTCATCTCCATGACTCATGATTTTTATTCAAGACTCATCTCCTAGATTGATCGTCCTTCTTCCTGTCCCGGTGACTTGTATGAACTTGTACTATTGTGTTGTCATGGTTTTCTTGATGCCAGTACTCTGAGTTCCCTCATACCAGCCACTGCTTCTTCTTGACTTCCTAAGTGACAGATGCGCTATGTAACATTCACAATATATCAAACAACCGGTGAATGAACAGTCGGTGTAATGGTTGGCAAATGTTATGGGCTGTTTAATGAGTTGAGTTCTGTACTAAGACATTATAAATGTTATTGCAATTAACTCATTCAATAGCCATTCGGAGTTCTGCAAGTGTTCAATCCTTCCAACAATGTATGGCCTAAATAAGCAGGCCATTCTTCAGAGGACTTGAGAGGGAAAGGCCAGGATATGAGAAAGACAGAG
Organism: Mus musculus; assembly: GCF_000001635.26. Classification (NCBI taxonomy): domain Eukaryota; kingdom Metazoa; phylum Chordata; class Mammalia; order Rodentia; family Muridae; genus Mus; species Mus musculus. The sequence goes on along the minus strand of NC_000069.6, from coordinate 28,966,290 downwards.
AAGATAAAATCACAAGCTATGTACATGCCAAACAAGTATATTAAGAACCACAGTATTATATCTACTGTATATAGGAGGAAAATGGCCAAGGTCAGCAGAGACTAAGGCCAGAGGGATGTGGTAGATTCGCAGAAAAAGCAGCCTTGACTGCTTCAAGGCCCTGGCCCCAGCCGCAGACTGGACCTTGTCAAGCCTGCTCCTGGACAAGGACACAGAGCTAAACTTCCCTTTGCCATTTTATTGGGTCTTCTGAGAGAGTCATGGGTCAGTCTGGCTCTCCACAGTATATTTCAGAAATTATGGATCAACACATGCAAAATCAGCACACACAGGCAAGGGCTCTGATGCTTTGCTTGGTTTATTTCTTGGCATATTTCAATTCCCTTAGCCTCAAACATTTGTTGCCTCCACAAAGACTGAGTATTAATAAATACTATTTTGAATTCCAAACAAAAATAAGAAAGAAAAAAAGTGACTATGTATTTCTGAAGGTAGTTCTTGAAGGTTTACTGCTGATTTCAGCTAAAATGGTAGTTGTGACTGTGAGTTCTTAGTAAGAATTCCTAAACAATTCCCTTCTCTTTGGACCACAGCGTTACTTCACTGGAAGCCAGGTAGGTGCACACCTGTTGAAGAGTGTTCAGCATCCTCTGTAGGACCGACCTCACTGTGAAGTTTCCATGCCATTTGAGTTACTGACCCCCCATCTCTGAATGCTGCTGGGTAGGAATAACATCCACAGGCTTACATTTCTAGTTTCCATATCCAAATGATCTGAGCCAAGAGATGTAGAGGTGCAGGAATCTATCCAGAATTTACAGTACATTGGAGTCATAGCCATGTTTGAACTGTGTCTGCAGCCCTCCCTACCTCTCAGCATGTGTCTTAGTCAGGGTTTCTATTCCTGCACAAACATCATGACCAAGAAGCAAGTTGGGGAGGAAAGGGTTTATTTGGCTTACTCTTCCATACTGCTGTTCATCACCAAGGAAGTCAGGACTGGAACTCAAGCAGGTCAGGAAGCAGGAGCTGATGCAGAGGCCATGGAGGGATGTTCTTTACTGGCTTGCTCAGCCTGCTCTCTTATAGAACCAAGACTACCAGCCCAGAGATGGTCCCACCCACAAGGGGCCTTTCCTCCTTGATCACTAATTGAGAAAATGCCTTACAGCTGGATCTCATGGAGGCATTTCCTCTACTAAAGCTCCTTTTTCTGTGATAGCTCCAGCTGTGTCAAGTTGACACAAAACTAGCCAGTACAGCATGGGTACTGTGCTTAGTACTAATTCGACATTTCATCCTAACAGGCAAATAGGATGCTATTCAAGGCAGTGTATTTCTGCAAGACACCAAGATTTACACCAAAGTGTGCAACTGCATGTAAGCAGACAAGTGAGTCCGACCAGCAGAGACCTTGTGGTCAGAGTGGTCAGCTCTTGGCCTCACATTCTTGTCAGGTTGCCTAATTTCAAACAGCATTGTTGACCAGCAAAATGCTGCTTCTGAGAACACATACTTTGCTGACTGAGGGAGGGACTGTCTCTAAGATGGAGTCTTTACAAATCTATTTCAAGATGAAACTTCCTGTGTTTCATTTAACCCATGGCAGAAAACAAAAACAAAACAAAACAAAACAAAACCCAGTATGTTTCATTTACATCTCCCACAGTCCATAAGGCATTCTTTAAGAGAAATGCAGGATTTCTTTAGTGCTCTAACTCAGTACTGTAAACAAGTCTAAATTTGACTCATTTACAAAGATTTTTGACTCTTCTCTCACCCCACCCAGGTGTCACCATTAGTTTGGAGCTGGGATTATCAAAGCATCAAAGTCTGACGCTTTATTAGATTATGGATTAATATTACATCATAACATTCTGGGGAAAGTACACAGAAAATTCTGAGAGCCTGCCAGTGGTGTGCCTGATTGTCTGTGGGTGGCCACTGACCCCAGAAACTTTGGTTTTACAAAAAAAGAACTCCATGTCCCGGGATCACAAAAATATGGTATTAAGTCTACCTTCATTTTGCAAGGGTCCATGATTCACGGAAGAATGATACCCCAGACTCAAATAGTATATAAACACAAAGAGTGTTTTATTCTGCAGAAGTCCAGCATATTGGGGTCACTCCATTTCCAGGATGACACCCAATTGAGCTTGCAGCCCTGATTTAAAGCACATTAGGGAATTCCAGGGTAGGTTTCCTCTATGTTAATCTGTTTGGTCCATCTCTACAGACATTCCTTTACCAGGGTATGAGAGCTGAAAACTTGCTAGGGAGGTCTGGAAACTTTTGCTGAGGAAGTCTGGAAACTGCTGCTAACACATTATTCTTCCCTTGGGCCAGGTGGCAGGGCAACTTCTAAGGCCTGGACTTGCCTAGACTTGCCTAGTTCTTGGAAACAGAGATTTAGGCCTAGTCTCCTTAACTGCCAGTTTTAAGCCTGTCCTGGAATCAGCTTAGCAGTCTCAATTTCAATGTAGAGTGCACAACAAGTTTTCTGTGGCAAGGGTGACTCTTAAGTAAAGGGCATATAGCTGGCTCAAGAACCAGATAAAACGTTAGAAGATTGAGAATATTTCCAGGGGAAGCCAGGCATGCAAGGGCCATAGCAGCCTTGGTTTCTTATTAATTCTACAAGTTGTGAACCCAAAGTTGCTTCCACTGCTCACAATAGTTGTTTCTGCTGAGTGGTGATGTTCCTTGGTCTATTACAAGTGGAAAAGGTTTGATTCAAGAGCCTTTGGAAAATTGATCCTTGAAGATACCATGCTAGGATTCAGCCTTTGATGAAGTCTCTCCAGATCCTCATTCCACAAGCCCTTCTGTGTAACCAAAAGCATGTTATTCGTGTTGTTTTCTCTGTATTGAACTAATTCACCAAGAAGAAACTGGCTCATTAATCCCAGGGAGTAACTGAAACTTTCAAAGCTCAGAGTCTCTTGAAATGTCCAAGATACACAGGCACCTTTCCAACAGTTACATAAAACTGTAAAAATTGTTGGAGGAGGAGATTGCTCTGCTATCTCAGCTGAGCTCCATGGATTCATTTTATAACTCAGGCTTGGATGAGCTTGTAGGTGATGGAGCTGCCTTTGAAGCACCCAGCTCCTCCTCAGCATTCAACTATGCTTGTACAAGTAGCTTCTATCATTTTACTGCCTCACCAAGATAGATTTGGATGAAATTGCTCTTTGATCTGCCATCAGTAATGTATCTGGAGTGTCTATTTGAAGTAACATATTTGTTCATATTTCCCTGTGAAAGTTATGCTACACATACATGAACACAACACACTACACACACTCGCACCCCCCCACACACACACAGACACACACACGCACATGCAAGCATGCACACACACAGCTTAATCATAGCCCTGGCAAATTTCACCTAGTAATTTGTTTCTTCTACTAAGTTCCTTCAGAGTTCTGTTTGTGTAACTTTGTGTCCCTGTGTCACCAGACATACAGACTGGCAGGTGACAAATCCTCAGAAAATGGTAATGAAAGACTTAATAACATGTATATTTTCATTTAATATTATTTTTAAAAGTACACATTCATATATGTGCATGCATGTATGTATATGTGCTGTCAGAAGTGATACATTTGGCTTCTTTTATTTCAGCTTGAATATGCATTTTACTTGTGTTAAAGAGGAATTTCTCTGCAATTTTGTAGGTCTTGGCAATGAATGTTCATCACCTTCCAGGCCATAATGATGAAGTTGGTGATGGGCTACACTTGGTATAGCATGAATTGAGGAGCTGGAGCTGGAGCTGGAGCTGGAGCTGGAGCTGGAGCTGGAGCTGGAGCTGGAGCTGGAGCTGGAGCTACAGCAGATCCTAGCCCCAACCGAAACTGTGTCATGGAATTTTAAGAAAGACAGCCCTGCCTGTACCTTGTGCCAGACACTGCACTGACACTTAATGAGACACTGGGCATCATATTAATGTATTTGGACCTTAATTGTGTCTGTGAAAACATGAAGGCGCTGTATGAAATGAACACGTCTCATGGTAGCACAGATATTATAAGATGTGTGTGTGTGTGTGTGTGTGTGTGCGTATCCTCATTCTGTCTATGTGTTTAATTCAATTCATGATCGTTCATTCTAAAAATCCTTTTGCAGGAAATATTAAAAAATGACCGGCAGGCTTGCTGTGCTACTACCAGCCGCTCTCTGCCCTGGCGTGGTCCTGCCAGGCTACTCTATGCCCACCAATTCTTCAGCAGGGCCAGATATCCTGAGTTCCCTTCACTGCTACACCAGCCCCACTCTACAGACATCTTCCCAGTGGTCAGCTCTGCTCCAACAAGGTCCCGCTGGCCATAAACCCCTGTAGTCAGTAACCTAGTAAATCAAAACTCTTGGAGCTTATATTAACCAATCATATTTATGTGTCAACAAATTCTCAATTCACAAGGTGCCAAAACAATCATTTCAGAACCAATTGATAACAATAAAAGCTGCCCACATAGATTAGTCAAATTATCCCAATTATTCCAACCTTTATGATATCATAACTACCTGTGGCTATTTAAAGCCACACTGGTTCAGGTTCTTCTTCCTGTCCATCTGCTTCCATCTTGACTTCCCTCCTTCTCCTTCATGATTCTCTCTCTCTCTCTCTCTCTCTCTCTCTCTCTCTCTCTCTCTCTCTCTCTCTCCCTCCCTCTCTCTAATTCTACACTCTGCCTTTTGTTTCCCTGTCCAATCACAGGCCTCCTCCTGCACTAATATTTTAGTGTGATTGGACAGGGAAATTCCTGTCACAAAAAAAACCCACCTTGAGAATTTTACAAGAGATGTGTCTCCTTTCGTGGTATGAAAGCTAACTGAACAAAAGCACATGCCTAGCTCAAGAAAGAAAAGTTAAAGAAAAAAAAAAAAGGAAAATTTAACTGCTGATCATCCATTGGTATCACCAAACATCCTTTCAGCTCATGATTGCTTGGTCATCAACATAGTATATTGAAAATATGAACCTTCTGGGTCCCTTCGGATGAGGTAAGGTAAGGTAACATGAAAGGTAAAGATGACTGCCAGTTTGTGAACTGAAAATTAGTACAGCCATTACTACCAGGGAGGGGAATGGCAAAATACTGTTCTTTAATTATTAGAGAGAGGAATCATGGCCTGAAACTAATGTATCAGCCCCAGGAAGGGGGTTTCTCATATTGTTGCTTTTCAAAAGTCAATTTATAAGAAACAGGAGGTTTTTGGAATGTATGGACCATGTCAAACTAAATTAATTTCATATATTCATTTTATAATTTTACTCAGTTCCAGAAAAAAAGGTGGGGATCAAAGAACAAACCAGAATCAATAATTGGTGCCATTGGTGCCATTGGTGTCCTCTTAAAAAAGGGTTACAAGCCTCATGTTGAACATAACAAGTCTCTGACTTCTGAAAAATCTGAAAGAATGTTCTAGAGAGACTTAGGTTGAGCACAACTGGAATTTAAAGATAATCATAGTGGACATTCTAAGATTCCTGCCAGCACCTCCCTGCTCCCCTTAATTTGAAAGAAACTCTAGATTTGAGTTTTCTCATATCGAGACTATATCAGATCCAGTCCTATTCTGTTTCCCTTCAGAAATGAGCAGGGATATCACCAAACTGGGCTAACAAGATACATTCAGACTATGCAAAGACCCTCAGATCAGGGCTGAGTGAGGCAACCCAGGAGGGGGAAAAGAGTGAACATGGGAAATGGGGGGTTGCAGGGCAAGTGGTAGGGATAGGAAGCTGCTGTCAGGATATATTGGGGCAAAAAAGGAAAAAAAAAGATAACAGAATTTAAAGACACACCAAAAACTAAAATGATAAAATATAATAAAAAATACTATATCATAAATAAATCAGGACAAAATGAAGTACTGTATCAAAAAGAGCTCTTAGCTTTTAATATTAAAATGTTTTTATATTATATGACTGAAACATGTTTGTTATGTTGTGACAAATCCTGTGGATGTGTTTTTATTTTTCTTTCATCCAAGGGGGATATAGTGCCATTGGTGCTCCCTTCTGCTTTCTGGTCGATTTGAAGCAGAATGCCTTTCCTACTGAGTAGGTCAACATTCAGAACCCCAAGTGTCTTGCATTCTGTCCCTGGCTACCTCTTCTCCTGAAGGTGACTTCTTAGATTATCAATGATCTTTGGATTGTGAAGTTTCAACTGGGTCCTGAGCCCTTATTAAGTATGTTAACCCAATGAAGACTCTAAGTCTGTGATCTTGAAAGGTCATAAATATGTTAGTTGCTTTCCTGTTGCAACTTACAGAAGAGTTTATTGGAGATTATAGTCTCAAAGACATAAGAATCACACTACCAAATGCAAGGCACAACTCTAGAAGCTGCTAAGAGTTCACATCTTCCGTTACAAGCAAAAATCAGAGAATGAACAGAAAGTGGAGTCGGGCTATAAATTCCAAGGCCCACCCTGGATTGCATATTTCTCTAAGGCTGCATGCAGCACACACATCTCCCCAAACAGCATCATCAACTGGGAACCAGATATCCAAGAACCTGACCATCTGAAGAAAATCTTTTCATCCAAATGATCACAGCAATTTAACACTCAGACTTTAGTTAGATTAGCATTCATCCCATTACAAACATCTAAAGAAAACAAGATAAAAAACCCTAGACTGCTGGTTTAATTTATATCTTATTATGCTATATAAAATTGCTTTAATGTTTTTATTATATGCATTTACTAATTATATTACCTAGTATTCATTAGTACTGAATCTAATTTGTCTCCTATTTGTATACAAATTAAAAAAATCATGGGAGGTATGTTTAATTTCAATCTTTTTTCCACATGTAGAAAAGTCCAATTACTTCTCCTTTAATTATAATTTTCTGTGTTAGAATTTTTTTAAAAAAGCTTTAGTAGTGACACATAAAAAAAATCACAGAACTTGGCAATGTTCCATTATTATGGGCTTTCCTGGTAAAAAGCTGTCTCAATATATTTATTTACCTCCACTCTTCACATAATATAAGAACAAAAGTAAACTCAAACTATCATCCAATAATAATTAGTCTTAATATGTATAGGAATTTTCAATATAATTTTAAAAGGTTGAATATTAAAAATCAGTGTAAATTCTATTTTATTTGTTTAGTTTTTCATTATCATACAATATATTTTTGTTATATCATTTCACATCCCCTAGTACTTCCCAGATCTATTGTGTCCTTCTTAGTTACCCAACTTCATAGGTTTTTTTCTCTATTCAAAAAATTCCAAAGCCCAAACCAAAAAATGTACACACACACACACACACACACACACACACACACACATGTATGTGCACAAACCATAGAGTTTTATATGATCAAATTCTCCAGAACATGGGGCCTGCTCTAAAGAGTGGATGGCATACCCAGTGCCACTCTATTGAAGAAAACAGATTCTCTGATTCCCTGCCGCTATTAACTACATAGAGCTTCCTGATTAAAGGTGGGCTTTGTGCCCATTTCCTCTTCTCTGTGCTGGGATTTATATGAATTCTATATCTTTAAAACATAGTTTATAATAAGACATCTTAATTAAAAAATTTCAGGTAGTATATAAATTAAATACTTTTGATAACTTTTCATTTCCTTCATATTAAACTGATTTGAAAACAGCCTTTGTTTCATAAATCAGGAGATATTTAAAACTCTACTTTCTCAAGATTATCACAACAATCCACACTTAATATGATTCATTTTATTTCTATGAATATACATCTATTTTGTTAAGAAAAAATAATAAATTGATAACTAAAACATTACTAGCAGGATAAATCAAGTACAGGAGATAATATTAGTATTTGAAGACAAAATAGAGAAACTGAACCATTCAATCAAAGAAAAAATAAGATTTTTGATTTTGTTTTTAACAAAACAAATGAAGAGAATGTGCAGGATCTGTGAAACATCATGTAAAATACCAAATCTCTAATCGAGAAGGTATAGGAGAAGAACCCTAGGTTAATGGCATAGGTCAGATTTTTCACAGGATCATAAAAAGAAATGTCCCCAAATCAAGAAAGGACATACCAATGCAGATATAAGAAGCACACAGAATACCACATAGACTGGAAGAAAAGCTCCATACCACCTTATAGTTGAAACATAAAATATACAGAGGAAAAGGGGATACTAGATGCTGGAAGATCAACTTCACAAGTCACATATAAAATCAAACCTATCAGAAAAGTAACTAAGTTCAATGGAAACTGTAAATGTTTAAAGGTAACAAACTCCAAGTTTTAAAAGCCAAATCTCTCGAGCTAGTCTAATTTACCCAGAAAAGCTATCTGGTATAGTTGAAATGGGGGTTGGGGAGATGGAAATTCCCAAGATACAAGTAGAATAAAAAAGTAAAATCTTGTCCACCAAGCATCCCTACAGAGACTCCTTCAGACTGAAGGGAGGAGGTATGAACAGAACCAAGAGGCTGCAGAAAGAAGACACACTGCTATAATTACACACATGCACACACACACACACACACACACACACACCGCACATTCACACAGATATACATAACATCATCATGATGACAGTAATCAACAAACATCTTCCAATAACTAAATATTAGCATCCTCAACCCTGCAGTAAAAGGCATACATAGGTTAGTTGAACAAATTAAGAAACAAAATACAACTGGGAAGACAGCAGCTGAGAAGGTTAGGGAACTGGCAACCCAACTGAAGACATTCACCACTCCCCCCTACCTCAAAATTCTTTCCTAAGTCTTATCTAAGCTGCAGCCTTCCCTTACCCCTACTCCTATTTCCTATGGATCCCATAAACCAGTCCCTCCTAAGCCCCCTCCCCAAACTCATTGTTTTACTCTAGACACCAACTCTAGCAGGCACCTCTTGCTAATCCACAGGCCATGCTTGCCAGAAAACCTGGTAGACTTCCTGTAGGTCTGCTCTGCTCCCTGTGTTGCTCCAGCTTGATCCTTATCCCCTAGTCCTATCCACAGTTCTGCAGCAGAACACTTGCGGCATCCTTCCCTGCATCCCTGTTCTTATCTCCTTTGGGTCCTTCAGATCTTAACCTTCTAGCCTCCTCCCACTAGTTGCTTTTTCCTAGTCCCCAGTCCCAGCAGGAATCCCTACTTACCCAAATGCCACTCCTGCCAGAGTAGCAAGTAGGCTGACAGCAGATCTACATCTTTCCTTCTGCTCCTCCAGAGATAGTCCCCTCAATCTCATTCCCAGATATGTAGCAGAAATCCCACTGTTATTTCTCATTCCTCTCTGATTCTACTACCAGTGGATTACAAAGATCTTCTCCAGCCATCTTTCCATGAACTCGTTGCGCTATCCAACAGGCATTCCCTGTAAACACACCAGCTGAGCAGACCAGTGGTCTCACCCCGTTTTAGAACAAATATTGAAGAAATCCAGAATGTTATAAGGGAATAGTTTTAAGAACTATTGAGTTCTTAACTTCATTGAGTTTGAAAACTTAAAAGAACTTGATGAATTTCTAGATCCCTGGGAACAACTAAATTCAATGAGGAAGAGACCAACAGAGACCAAGAGTGCAAGCAGACATACAAGAAAGACTGAAGTAGCAAGAAAACATTTTAGACTAAACCAGACTAGTCCTAGATGAATCCACAGCAGAATTCTTCCAGACCTACACAGAACAACAGCCAGTATGTTTAAATTAATTTTTTAATAAAAAAGGAGCACTTACAAATACTTTCACAAAGTCAGAATTACTCTAATATCAAAACAAGAAAAAATACAAAAATAGTAAACAAGAAAGCCAAAGGCCAATGTCTCTGATAAGTGATTAATAAGATACATGAAAATGGAATTCACATATATAAAAATGTTCACCTACCATAATCAGATTTGTTTTCCTGGAGATTAAAGCATGGATGTGTGGGGTGTGTGTGTGCTCACACAAATATAAACATGTGCATGCACACACATATGAATGTGTGTGGTCCTAGATACCTGCTCTATCTATATAGTGCTACTTGAATGATTTTAGGGCTCATTAATTATTATTAGATAATTATTTGGTGTGTTCTTCTTAGGGCTGCAGATTACTCTTGCTTTCAGCATTCCTTAGATGCCTGAAGTTCTTTGCTTAGGGTCAATTTTATTTTTAGAATTATTGCTCTTCCTTCACAAATTTAATGTTTCCATTGCAGAGGCCTTTTGCCTCCTTGATCAGATTTGTGTATGTGTGTGGTGTGTTTTTGATATGCAATAGATGTATTTAGTGTCTTGAAGAAGATACCAGACAATGCAAAGACTTCCCATGTTGAAAGTAGAATTAATATTCTGAAAATGACTATCATATCAAAAGCAATTTATAGATGCAGTGCAATCTGATTTCAACTCAAATTCCTGTGACATTCTTCATAAAAACAGAAAAAGAAAATCTAAAATGTATATGTAAACACAAAAGACCCAGGATAGCCAATGAAATCCTGAACAAAGGGAACAATGCTAAAGGAATTATCATTCTAGAGTTCAAGACACATTACAGTGCAAAACATAGCTAAAAATATATGGTACTATAGTAAAAAAAAGTAGATTAATAGAACAAAATAAAAGACAAACCTTAAGGCACATAAATATAGCACCTGGCTGTTGGGGAAGATGACAAAATATACCCTGAAGAAAAAACAGTGTCTTCCACAAATGGTTCTGAGAAAACTCAACTTCAACATGTAAAAAGAATTAATCAGACCCCTATCAGTGTCCCTTCACAAAAGTCAACTGTTAATAGAACAAGCAAATCAGGATAAAACATGAAATGTAGGAGCTTCTAGAAGAAAATCTAGGTAGTGCCTTACGAGATACATGTGTATGAAAGGACTTTCTGAATAGGACTCTATTCACTTAAGAACTGACAAACTAACTAAAAAGCTCCTGTATACCAAAGGAAACCAACAGTTTAATAAACATGAAATCCACAGAGTGAAGGAAACTTCTGCTAGATATACATCTGATAGGAGATTATTATCTAAAATACACAAAGAACTAAAACAAAACAAAACAAGTAAACAGCAACATAAACCCCAAAGAATCAGGAAAATAACTGACTCAAATTAAAAATGGGTTATAAATCTGAACAGAAGAAATAAAAATGGCCAAAATTTAACTTTAAAGGTGTTCAACATCTGTAGCAATTATAGAAATGCAAATTTAAAGTAGTTTTATATTTTATTTTACCCCAGTCAGCATAGTTGAAATGAAGAATATAGTAGACAAGGAACGCTGGAAAGACATGGGAAAGCTAACCCTCATTCACTGTTGGTCAAATTCCAAACTAGAAGACCAACTCTAGAAATCAGTGTGGAGAATTCTAGACAGCTGAAAGTAGAACTACATGTGACCCAGCTGTCCCACTCACCAGCATATGCCCAAAGGACTCAACATCCTACCTCACAGATATTTGCTCAACCATGTTCATTGTCATTTTTATTCACAATGGTGAGAAATGGAAACAACTTAAATGTTCTTCAACTGATGAGCAGATAAATAATTAAAATGTAAATGTACACTTCAGTGGTAAAGAAACATGAAATCATGAACTTTGAAGGTAAATGGATGTAACAAGAAAATGTTGTTTTTAATTGCTGAGTAGTATTCCATTGGGTAAATGTACCACAAGTTCTGTATCCATTCTTCTGTTGATGAGCATCTGGGTTCTTTTCAGCTTCTGGTTATTATAAATAAGGCTACTGTGAACACAGTGGAGCATGTATTCTTTTTTTTTAATTTTTAACTTTATATTTTATTTATTAGATATTTTCTTTATTTAAATTTCAAATGCCATCCCGAAAGTTCCCTATACTCTCCCCCCCTCCCCCGACCTGCTCCCCTACCCACTTACTCCCATTTCTTGGCCCTGGCATTCCCCTGTACTGGGGCATATAAAGTTTGCAAGGCCAAGGGGCCTCTCTTCCCAATGATGGTCGACTGGGTCATCTTTTGCTACATATACAGCTAGAGACATGAGCTCTGGGGGTACTGGTTAGTTGATATTGTTGCTCCACCTATAGGGTTGCAGACCTCTTCAGCTCCTTGGGTACTTTCTCTAGTTTCTCCATTGGGGGCACTGTGTTCCATCCTATAGATGACTGTGAGCATCCACTTCTGTATTTGCCAGGCACTGGCATAGCCTCAAAAGAGACTTCAGGGTGCCTTTAGCAAAATCTTGCTGGCATATGCAATAGTATCTGGGTTTCGTGGCTGATTATGGGATGGGTCCCCAGGTGGGGTAGTCTCTGGATAGTCTATCCTTTCATCTTAGCTTCAAACTTTGTCTCTGTTACTCCTTTCATGGGTATTTTGTTCCCTATTCTAAGGAGGAATGAAGTATCCACATGTTGTTCTTCCTCCTTCTTGATAATTTTCTGTTGAGAAAATTGTATCTTGGGCATTCTAAGTTTCTGGGCTAATATCCACTTATCAGTGAGTGCATATGTAATGACTTCTTTTGTGATAGGGTTACCTCACTAAGGATGATATCCTCCAGATACATCCATTTGCCTGGGAATTTCATAATTTCATTGTTTTTAATAGCTGAGTAGTACTATATTGTACTACTCAGTGTAAATGTAAATGTACCACATTTCCTGTATCCATTCCTCTGTTGAGGGACATCTGGGTTCTTTCCAGCTTCTTGCTATTATAAATAAGGCTGCTATGAAAATAGTAGAGCATGTGTTCTTATTACCAATTGCAACATCTTCTGGGTATATGCCAAGGAGAGGTATTGCTCGATCTTCTGGTAGTACTATGTCCAATTTTCTGAGGAACCACCAGACTGACCTCCACAGTAGTTGCACAAGCTTGAAATCCCACCAGCAATGGAGGAGTGTTCTTCTTTCTCCACATCCTCGCCAGCATCTGCTATCACCCGAATTTTTGATCTTAGCCATTCTGACTGGTGTGAGGTGGAATCTCAAGGTTGTTTTGATTTGCATTTCCCTGGTGATTAAGGATGTTGAATATTTTTTTTCAGGTGCTTCTCAGCTCGTCAGTATTCCTCAGTTGAGAATTCTTTATTTAGCTCTGTACTACATTTTTTAATGAGGTTACTTGAATTTCTGGAGTCCAGCTTCTTGAGCTCTTTGTATATATTGGATATTAGTCCCCTATCTGATTTAGGATTGGTAAAAATTCTTTTCCAATCTGTTGGTGGCCTTTTTGTCTTAATGATAGTGTCTTTGGCCTTAAAGAAGTTATGCAGTTTTATGAGGTCCCATTTGTAAATCCTTGATCTTACAGCATAAGCCATTACTGTTGTGTTTAGGAGTTTCACCCCTGTGCCCATATCTTCAAGGCTTTTCCCCCACTTTCTCCTCTATTAATTTCAGTGTCTCTGGTATTATGTGGAGTTCTTTGATCGACTTAGACTTGAGCTCTATAAAAGGAGATAAGAATGGATCAATTCGCATTCTTCTACATGATAACCACCAGTTGTGACAGCACCATTTGTTGAAAATGCTTTTTTTTTTTCACACTGGATGGTTTTAGCTCCCTTGTCAAAGATCAAGCGACCATAGGTGTGTGGATTCATTTCTGGGTCTTCGATTGAACTACCTGTCTGTCAGTGTACCAGTACCATGCAGTTTTTTTTTTTTTTATCATAATTGCTCTGTAGTACAGCTTAAGGTCAGGCATGGTGATTCCACCAGAGGTTCTCTTATTGTTGAGAACATTTTTTTGATATCCTAGTTTTTTTTTTTTTATTCCAGATGAATTTGCAAATACCCCTTTATAACTCAGTGAAGATTTGCGTTGGAATTTTGATGGGGATTGCATTGAATCTGTAGATTGCTTTTGGCAAGATAGCCATTTTTGTTTTATTGATGCTGCCAATCCATGAGCATGGGAGATCTTTCCATCTTCTGAGATCTTATTCAATTTCTTTCTTCAGAGACTTGAAGTTCTTGTCATACAGATCTTTCACTTCCTTAGAGTCACGCCAATGTATTTTATATTATTTGTTACTATTGTGAAGAGTGTTGTTTCCCTAATTTCTTTCTCAGCCCATTTATCCTTTGTGTAGAGAAAGGCCATTGACTTGTTTGAGTTAATTTTATATCCAGCTACTTCACTGAAGCTGTTTATCAGGTTTAGGAGTTCTCTGGTGGAATTTTTAGGGTCACTTATATATACTATCATATCATCTGCAAATAGTGATATTTTGACTCTTCCTTTCCAAATTTTATCCCCTTGATCTCCTTTTGTTGTCAAATTGCTCTGGCTAGAACTTCAAGTACTATATTGAATAGGTAGGGAGAAATTGAGCAGCCTTGTCAAGTCCCTGATTTTAGTGGGATTACTTAGAGTTTCTCTCCATTTACTTTGATGTTGGCTACTGGTTTGCTGTATATTGCTTTTATTATGCTTAGGTATGGGCCTTGAATCCATGATCTTTCCAAGACTTTTATCATGAAGGGGTGTTGGATTTTGTCAAATGCTTTATCAGCATCTAATGGGATGATCATGTGTTTTTTGACTTTAGGTTTGTTTATATAGTGCATTACATTGATGAATTTCCATATATTAAACCATCCCTGCACCCCTAGGATGAAGCATATTTGGCCATCATGGAGGATCATTTTGATGAGTTCTTGGATTTTGTTTGTAAGGATTTTATTGAGTATTTTTGCATTGATATTCAAAAGAGAAATTGGTCTGAAGTTCTCTTTCTTTTTTGGATCTTTGTGTGTTTTAGGTATCAGAATACTTGTGGCTTCATAGAATGAATTTGATACAGTACCTTCTGTTTCTATTTTGTGGAATAGTTTGAGGAGAGTTGGAATTAGGTCTTCTTTGAAGGTCTGATAGAACTCTGCACTAAACCCATCTGGTTCTGGGCTTTTTTTGGTTGGGAGACTATTGATGACTGCTTCTATTTCTTTAGGGGAATTGGACTGTTTAGATCATTAATCTGATCCCTATTTAACTTTGGTACCTGGAGTCTGTCTAGGAAGTTGTCCATTTCATCCATGTTATCTAGTTTTGCTGAGTAAGACTTTTGTAGTAGGATCTGATGATGTTTTCGATTTCCTCAGGTTCTGTTGATATCTTCTCTCCTTTTTCATTTCTGATTTTGTTAATTAGGATACTGTCCCTATGCCCTCTAGTTAGTCTGTCTAAGGGGTTATCTATCTTGTTGATTTTCTCAAAGAACCAGCTCCTGGTTTGGTTGATTCTTTGAATAGTTCTTTTTGTTTCCACTTGCTTGATTTCAGCCCTGAGTTTGATTATTTCCTGCCATCTACTCCTCTTGGGTGAATTTGCTTCCTTTAGTTCTAGAGCTTCTAGGTGTGCTGTCAGGCTGCTAGTGTATGCTCTCTCTGGTTTCTTTTTGGAGGCACACAGGGCTGAGTTTTCCTCTTAGGACTGCCTTCATTGTGTCCCATAAGTTTGGGTATGTTTTGTCTTCATTTTCTGCCAATCACACTCCAGTGAAGTCTGATTGACAGGCTGAGATGCCTGGAAGCACTCAGGAGGCAAAGAGTTTCACGGAAACTCTCCTCCTGGAGCTTTGGCGTTCTCATTAACCCATATATTCATACCCCATCCCAGCGTTAGTCTGGTGTATGGATCCACGTGCTCTCTTTTAGTATTATCTTATTGTAAGTGCCTTTTAAGATTGAATTCTGTCATAGCCAGAGCCTTCACCAGTGTTCAAGGTTCCAGAAGCCAGCAATTTTGGAATCCAGTAGGAATCCAGTAAGGAAGTTACCTATTCAGTAACGAATTAAGCATTACAAAAGACGGAGCCAAAGCAGCTCTAGGCTGGTCTGCAGAGTGTTTACCATGTAAGAGCCAGGGAATCCCACTGAGATAGAAATCTTCAGTACAGGCTACATTGCACATTAAAAGCAAGTTGGTGAATTCTTTGGACAAATGGAGATTCTCCACAGATACTTAAAAGTTACTAGAAATTATAAGGGCCCAGGAAATGGGGGTGGTGGTGGTGGTGGTGCGGTATTGCAGTATTCATGAGAAGGTCTGCTAAAGTAGAAGCCCTGGTGGTGGGTTTAACAATAGACTAGCTTTACACCTGGCTCCCTTCTTAGTGGAAGTGGCCTGGTCCCCACCTTCTTTTGATGTATATTTTCCTTTTGTATTGTGTCACTTAGTGGATTGTATCTTGTCTGGTTTCTTGCTTTTCTTCTGTATAAAAAGTTTGATGCTCGACTTGACAAATTACATTCTGATTCTACCCAATCTCACGTGTTGGTCTGTCTGTCATTCGCTGACTCTTTGCCTACCTGCGACCAGAGACCTGTTCCATGCAGACAAAGGGACACAGAGGGTCTGCAGCAATTTTCATTAAACTCTAAAAAGTCTTTAATTTCTTTCTTTATTTCATCCTTGACCAAGGAATCATTGAGCAGAGTGTTGTTCAGTTTCCACATGAATGTTGCCTTTCTATTATTTATGTTGTTATTGAAGATCAGCCTTAGTCCATGGTGATCTGATAGGATGTATGGGATAACTTCAATATTTTTCTGTATGTGGAGGCCTGTTTTGTGACCAATTATATGGTAAATTTTGGAGGAGGTACCATGTGGCACTGAGAAGAAGGTATATCCTTTTGTTTTAGGGTAAAATATTTTGTAGATGTCTATTAAATCCATTTGTTTCATAACTTCTATTATTGTCCCTGTGTCTCTGTTTAGTTTCTGTTTCCAGGATCTGTCCATTGGTGAGAGTGGGGCCTTGAAGTCTCCCAGTATTATTGTGTGAGGTGCAATGTCTGCTTTGAGCTTTACTAAAGTTTCTTCAATGAATGTGGCTCCCTTGTATTTGGAGCATAAATATTAAGAATTGAGAGTTTATCTTGGTAGATTTTAACTTTGATGAGTATGAAGTGCCCCTCCTTGTCTTTTTTGATAACTTTGGTTTGGAAGTCAATTTTATTAGATATTACAATGGCTACTCTAGCTTGGGTCTTCAGACCATTTGCTTGGAAAATTTTTTTCCAGCCTTTCACTTCTGGTGACTTCTGGGGACCCAGTAGAAGAACTGCTGTTTCTGATGCTAGATTTACAGGCTGATTGGATCACTTAGAGTGCAGGATGGGAGACACCGTCACTGGCTTCTCTGCTCCTTATGTTAGACTATAAGGGCCAATGAAAGGCTTCTCTCAAGTGCTCTTTTCTTGCCCAGGTTTGATGGCATGGGCTGTAAATAAGAAGCAGTAGACTTAGGAGAGTGACAGCAGACTGGTGGAGGAGGAGAAGCACTGACAGTTGAGCAGCTGACAGCTAATCTGGAAAGTGGCAGGAGTGGTCACTTCTCAGAGTGGGGGAAGGCAGAGCTGAGTAGACATCAAGATGAGCTACAAAAGCAGCAAGGTGGACAGCTGCTTGGCAGAAAGGAAAAGACTAGGAGAGCAGCCAGCCTGGGAATGAGGTGTTGGTAACTGTGGAGAGGACAGAGTGGGCGCTGAGGATGCACAGGACACTAAGAGCCCAGGCATTTGAAGAGTTCTAGGTAGCTGCCAAGCTTCCAGGTAAAACTTGTCAGGCACTGGCTGCTGTGGAGGGCTGAAGAATCCTTATACCCAAGCCTGTCTGGGAGCTGCAACTCAAGCTGCTGTCAGGGGTTAAGGAATCATGATATTAGGCTTGAGGGAAAGCTGTAGTGCTTGTGGAGATGATGATTCTGATACCAGAGGTTTACTGGAGAGCTCTTTAACCCTACAGGACAATGTTTGCTGCTCCCACCAGCTTCCACTCACTGCAGTCGAGCACTGGGAAATCAGAGCTCCCTGACATCATGCTGTATTACAGAGCAATAGTGATTAAAAAACACAAACAAACAAGCTAAAAACACCTGTGTGGTACTGGTACAGAGACAGGGAGACAGGCAGGAAGATCAATGGAACAGAATTGAAGACCCAGAAATGAACACACACAACTATGACCATCCAGTGGGAAAAAAAGACAGCATTTTAAAGAAATAGTGCTGGTTCAACCAGTGGTCAACCTGTAGAAAAATGCAAATAGACCCATTCTTATCTCCTTGTACAAAGCTCAAGTCCAAATGGATCAAGGATCTCCACACATAACTAGATTCACTTAAAGCTATAGAGGGGAAAGTGGGGAAGAGTCTTGAACACACAGGAACAGGGGGAAAAAAATCCTGAACCAAACACCAATGGCTTATACTCTAAGATCATGAATCAACAAATGGGACCTCATTTAAATTACAAAGCTTCTGTAAGGCAAAGGACACTGTCAATAGGACAAAACTGCAACTAACAGATTGGGAAACGATATTTATTAATGCTACATCCCGATAGAGGTCTAATATCCAATATATACAAAGAACTCAAGAAGTTAGACTTCAGAAAATTGGGCAAATTATTATCTGCAAACCCAGCTACACCACTCCTGAGCATATACCCAAAAGGTTCTCCAACATATAACAAGGACACATGCTCCACTATATTCATAGCACCCTTATTTCTAATAGCTAGAAGCTGGAAAGAATCTAGATGTCTTTCAACAGAGGAATGGACACAGTAAATGTGGTGCATTTACACAATGGAGTACTACTTAGCTATTAAAAACAATGAATTCATGAAGGTCTTAGATAAATGGATGGAAATAGAAAATATCATCCTGAGTGAGGTAACCCAATCACAAAAGAACACACATGGTATGCACTTACTGATAAGTGGATATTAGCCCAAAATATTGTTTTATGCAATGTGCATATCAAAATTTTAAAAATACAAAGAATATTCATTGAAAAATAAGTCTAGCTAACTTTGGCCTTCATTCCAGGAATCAGGAATTATTTCTAATGTATCAAGCAAGTACTTTATATGCCAGAGGTTTACCCAGCCTCATTTGGCTATTAAGAAAAAGTTTAATCAGATGAGTGTTGTATTGAATTTCTAAAAGATTGTTCATCCCAGAACAATCTTTTACATAAACAGCAAAATAAAATTTATAATCCTTTTAACATCAAATTGGCATATTAAATATGGTTTTCATATTTCCAACTTATTAATATTTTGAAGGTTTTCCACCAATGAGAGTTTTGTACCAAAGCATATTCACCACTTTGAAAAGCTGTAAGAGATTATTTATGTAGCTTAGAAAATTAAATATAACTTAATATAAAAGAATAAACAGATGGAACAACTCATGGCTTTTGGAGAAGAGAATAATTTGAGAAACATAGTTTCTTATGCAGCAATCAAAGTGTCCAAGTATATTCTAAAACAAGAAGTAAAATAGTTTCATGCTAGCATGGGACAGAAAGACCTAGGGTACTTATCAATTTGAGTATGATAAGCAACCATCAGAGAATTTGGCTACTTCTTTTTTGGGTTGGTTTTTTTTTTCTTGGGGTTTTGTTTTTTTTGTTTGTTTGTTTGTTTTTTGTTTGTTTGTTTTTAAGACAAGTTTTTGCCGCAGACCCTCTGGGTCCCTGTGTCTGTGTGGAACGGGTCTCTTGAGCAGGTGGGCAAAGAATAGGATTAAATTGACAGACAGACGCACACAGGAGAGGTTGTGTAGAATCTGAATGTAATGTAAGGTCGAGCCTCGGACTTTTTATAATACAGAATTCCAGGGGCTATATGTCACACCAGACAAGGTACACTGAAATTTACCAGAATTAAGAGAATGACTGAGAAAGGAATTTGCAGGAACTAGATAAATGTTTACAATAGAGATTATCAGCCCTGCCTAGGATCAGCCTAGTGCCAGGCAAGAGTTTCACACTTTAGTGTTAAAGCACCAGGGGGTTTTAACTCTTGACAGGCCTCAAGAATAATGTAGTGTCACGGACCCCCTAAATTCCTAGGCCTTGTAAAATCTTATCTTGTCTGGAGAATCCCCATTTATCAGGATAGTATATCAACTTGCTCTTGGCATGGAATGTAGCCTGTAGTAAAGATTTCTATCTCAGTGAGATTCCCAGGCTCTTTCTGCAGACCAACTGAGCTAATGGCCGTTTTATTGTAATGCTTAATTAGTTACTGAATAGGTTAAACTCCTTGCTGTAATCTGGGATCTTGGAACACTGGGAGAGGCTTTAGCTATGTCAGAATTCAATCTTAAAAGGCACTTATAATAGGGTAATGCTTAATAGAGGGCACGTGGATCCATACACTAGACTAACGCGGGAGTGGAAAATTAATTTTATGGGTTAGGGGGATCACCAGACTCTAGGAGGGAACTTGAAACTCTTTTCCTCACAAGATAGCTTCCAAGCTTTCGCCTGTCAAGCTGACTCCACCAGAGTGTGTGGCAAGTTTTCTTTATGTAGCTGTGGCCATACTGGCACTTGCATTGTAGACCAGGATGGTGGGGTAGATCTGCTTGCCTCTGCCTCCCAAGTGCTGAGACTAAGGCATCCACCACCATACCCAGCAGCTATGTAATTTTATGTATGTGTGTGTGTGTGTGTGTGTGTGTGTGTGTGTGTGTGTTGTGTACTTGTGTGTATATGCATATTCTCATATGTGGATGTATGTATATAAGTAGGTAAACATGTCTAGGGAGGCATGAGGTTGATACTGGATATCTTCCTTGATCATGTTCCACCTTAACATATTGAACCCACACCTGACTGCTTCAGCTACTCTGGCTAGCTTTATTGCTCCATGGACCCTTGTCTCTCCGTTCCTAGAGATATGACTACATAAAGATCTCAACACCGACTTGTTTTGTTTTCTTTGTTTTGTTTAATGTGGGTTCTGGGAATTTGAACTTGAGACATCATGGTGTGTAGCAAGTATTTTATATGCCAGAGGTTATCCCAGCCTTACTTGTCTATTAAGAAAAAAATTAATCAGATGAGTGTTGCATTGAATTTATAATTTATTTCCTAAATGTAAAGAGGTAAATCACTTTGGATAGCTACATGTGAAAGAATGAGCCTACATCCTTCTCTGTCATCCAGCACAAAACTCACCTCTAAATGGGTCAATGACCTCAGAATAAGTAATAATAGCCTGAACCTGATAGAAATGAGGAATACACTTGAACTTACAGGTACAAGAGAGGACTTTCTGAGCAGACTCCAATACCCTGGTAATACGGGCATTAAGAATGATAAATAGTACATTATGAAACCAAAAAGCTTCTGTATAGCAAAGGAAACTATCATTCCAGTGATTAGACACACTACAGAATGAGAAAACATCTTCACAACTCACAAAAGGCCAGTATCTACAGAATATAAAGAATTCAAAAGAGGGAAATATCAAGACAGCAAACAAACAAAAACATTTTTTAAATGGAGCATGGACCTAAACTGAGAATTCTCATAAACAAACAAACAAATGAACAAATAAGGCTAAGAAATACTTTTTAAAATATTCAACATCCATTGCCACCAGAGAAGTGTGAATTAAGACTGCTTTGAGATTTCATCTTATTCTAGTAATAATGGTCAAGATTTAAATTTTAAAAAAGTAAAAACCAAAACAAAACAACAAAAAAAAACCAAAAAAAAAAAAAAACAAAAAACAATTGCTACTGTAGATGTGGATAGAAGAGAAAATGTATTTACTGCTGGTGGAAATGCAAAATGCAAACAGGTACAGTCGTCATAAAAATCAGGGTGGATGTTCTTCCAAAAGATCAATAACAGTACATAGCTATCCTATTCTTGGACACATAATCAAAAGACACTCTATCCTATATCTTAGCTGAAAGCTCACATCTTAAGACACAAGCACAAGGTAGAGAGAAAGATACTGGGAATGACATCTCAAACCCAACACCACTTGTACACTTTCTCCAACGCCACACCTATTAATTCTTCCCAAATAGTTCCACCAGCTGAGGACCAGTTATTCTAAGGTACAAACCTGTGGGAACCATTCACACCCTAAGATAGAGCAGGTGTCTCATCCATGTTTATAGCTGCTTTATTCACAATAGCTAAGAAATGGAAACTGTCTAAATGTCCATTAACTGTTAAACATGTATAAAATGTGGGACATATATACAATGCAATGATATTCAGATATTCAGAAAAATGAAATTATGAATTTACAGGTAAATGGATAACACTGGAAGCTAACATTCTTAGTGAGCTCACATAGATCCTGGAAGACAAATGTCATATATATTTTTTTTAATTTGTTGATGTTAGCTTTCAATTGTTAGATGTGTGTGTTTCATTTGGAATACCCATAGAGATCAGAAACTTAGAAAAGGGCTATATTTGGGGCTTGAGTTGAGGGAAGATAGAAAGCTGTGATAAAAGAAAGAAGGGGAACAATGGAATGAAAGGCTAGATGGGGTGAGGGGTGGGAGGATAAAGTAGAGGACAAAGCACAGGGGATAACTAACACACAAGACATGTATATGTTCATATAAAATGTTTTATATGTTCATATAACATTCTACTAGTGAAAAGTTTCCTAAAGTATAAGCAAATAATATATAAAAGGAGTTTAACAATCTGAATAGTTCTGTAACCCCCAAGGAAAGAGAAGCAGTCATTAAACATATTGCAATGGAAAAACCAAAAACCAAAACCAAAACAAAACAAAACAAAAGACACAGTGCCAGTGGTATTAGTGCAGAATTCCAAAATACTTTCAAAGAAGAACTAATATCAATACCCCTCAAAATATTCCACAAAAATACAAATAGAAGGAAGATTACCACCCTCATTCTATGAGGTCACAGTCACAGTAACACCAAAGCCACACAAAGACTCAACAAAGAATGAATTCCATAACATTTTCCCTTCTGAACTTAAATACTCAATAAATACTCACAGACCACATCCAAGAACACATCAAAGACGACATCTACCATGATCAAGTAAGCTTCATCCCAGGAACATAGGGGTGGTTCAATATATGAAAGTCCACCAATGTAATCTACCATATGAACAAAGTGGAAAAAACACATTCAGTGCTGGAAATGCTTTTGACAAAATCTAATACCCCTTCGTGTTAAGTATTGGAAAGATCAGGGATACAAGGCACATACCTAAGGCAATAAAGGCAATATACAGCAAGTCAATAGCCAACATCAAATTACATGGAGAGAAACTAAAAGTAATTCCACTAAAATCAGGGGAAAGACACCCAGGGGTCAACTGGGTTGGAGAGGGGATCAGGAGAGTGTAGTGGGAGTGGGGTGAGGGGGCAGGTTCAGGGAAAGCCTTCCAGAGAGAGGGACAGGAGAGTGAATGGAAATTGGTGGTGGGTTATTGGAAGTGGACCATCTCTCTAGGATGTGGCAGAGACCTATGACTGGGGAGGACTTTGGGTGTCTATGAGGGTACCTCTAGCTGAGATTCCTAGCACTGAGGCATATGGAGCCTAAAGTGGCTACCTCCTGTAGCCAGGCAGAACTCCCAGTGGAAGGATAAGGACTCCTGCCTTTTCTTTTCTTGACCAGAGAGCATTAACCCAGTCTTTTATTTACTAAAACTACATTATCAAGGCTGTGAACATTGTTAGTAATTTTTTAGAAATTCTTAACATAAATTCCATGACTCTAGAGTCATTAGTCCCAACCCCTGCTTTCTTAAGACAGAAACTAAATACAAAGTGAAAGCACATTTACTTATAGTTTTGATACCACTTGTTGCTCACAGGGCATAGCTCTTGCAGTTTCCTAGTACAGCAGACAGCAGTCTTTTGTAACTATTTTCATGTAAGAACCAAAAAGTGACAGACTACTAAGGTTAAAATAATTTCCCATTGTTTTAAATTTAATCTCTCTAATATCTCTCTAGGCATTATCTCCAATCCTTCAAGTAGCTAGGAGAAAAAAGTACTAACCTTTTATAGGCTGATACATCATCAAGTGTCAGCAAAGAAAGAGCCATAGCACCTTTCTGTCTTGGGAGAGGTTAATCATAGACATATGGGCATGTGGCACTACAGGTCTCTTGGTCCTGGTCACCTGCAGGAGGGGTTGGCTTTTGCTGGGAGAACCTGATGAGTATGGCTTGCAGTACAAAGGGAAGGGTGAGGACAGAGCGAAGAAGTCTTCATATAGGTGGACTCACACCATTTGCCCGTGTGTTGGAAGTATCTGTCAAGATTAGTGAGGATTTGCTTAGTAAATGGGCCATCCTTGGGCCATTGAGGCAGATAGTCAAGATCGCTGTGAACAGGCTGTGTTGCAATAAAAAATAAGGTGACGATGCTTTATGTCATTGCTAAGTCTGAGAGTGCAGTGAGACATGAGTAGGATAGATTTTGAATGGGAAGAGTCCAAAATTAAAGAGTGGGAACAGTCAAGTAAGGAGATAGATGGGAGGAGCTATCCATAGATTCCTCTGCAAAGAGAGTAGAAGTTGGGAAATGTGGTGACAAGAAATTCAAACCAGGCATCCCCAATCAGACTAAGGGACTTGTGTGAGAGAAATGTCCTGAGTCACAGTTGAAAGACATCCTATGATTGGGGGCAACATGGTTAGAGGATCCTTCTGTGGCTTTTGTAGTAATAGTAGACAAAGCAGGGGGCAGCATGGTAGCACTCACCCAGTAGAAGAGGAGAGGCACGAGGTAGAGCAGGTAGAGGAGCAAAGAGCTGAAGGTGCACTGGGAGAGGCTTTTGTAAAAAGGGAAGGGTTCCAATAGAGTGAGAGGGAGGAGCCAGTGCCTTAGTAAGAAGAATTGTCCACATGATGGAGCCCTGAAGGGTGTAGCAGAAATATACCTACATGGTTGGTGCTCTAAAGAGATGCCCACATAGTGGGAATCCTTAAAGACATAGCATGGAGATGCCCAGACAGGTAGGCCAGAAGTAGGTATAAAGCTCCAAGAGGCAGATAGACCCTTACTGAGTAGGCAGGGAGTGACAGAATGTTAGAACAGGTAAAGGAGCGAAGTCAAGAATTTGGAGACAAATAAGTTGGGTGGCAATGGTCTGCCTGAAGGAGGGCAAACTTGGCGTTATGGCTCAGCTAGGGGAGGCTGAAGCCCTTAGAAGGGAAGCTCATTCATGACCTTCTCCGGTTTCAGCACCAGGTGAAGGGAAAATGGGTGCAGTAAAGAAACCAAAAGAGCTACTCTGTGGGCAAAAGGGGGAAAACTTTGGAGCAACTGCAATCTGCATTGTCAGGATATTAGTAGTTCATTTCACATGCATCATCAGAGCTGCCAAACTGCCAAAGCTTTCTCCCGGAAAAGCAGGGAGAAGTAAGAGGAGAAATTATCCAAGGTTATGTGGGAACGGGAGAACAGGTTTTTGTGAGCTGGGGTGAATGTCATGAGTAGGCAGGCACTGAAGGAGCCTAGAGGCTAGCATTGATCTTGACAAGTAAGTAGTCACCACAGTTATATTAATGGAAGAGTCACATGTCTCTTTTGTCAGAGATAAAGAGATAGGTTTTGTTTTTGATTTTTATTTTATTTTATTTCTTTAGCAATAGGAACTTGTGGGATTCCTGTCTTTTGCCTAAATACCCAACCTTGGAAAAAGGAATTTCTTGGGGTACCAGACAATGTACTTCCAAAGGGATATTTTAAATTACAAATTTAATCTAAGTGTGATGAATTTATTTATAATGAGTTTGTAAACTTTCATTTATCTGACATACAAAATCATTCCTAGTGTGCACCATACCAGGAGCCCCTACCACACATTTTCAGGCCCACAAGGATATTTCAAGATTTTAGTTCTAACACACTCTCCTGCCTCCGCGCCACTATGGTCTCCTATCTAGACCAGCACTTAAGTATTCTGCTCCCACTTTCAAGTCATCATTTCCTTGAGAACTATACACTCAAGAGTTCTACTAACCTTACATGTCTAGTTTGGAGAGGCAGAGGTTTGGCATTGACGGAGTTATTCTACTGGCAAGAGGCTGATTAATGCTAAAACTAGCTAGGAAGCTGGAGTCTAAAGTGAAAGGGTTTTCAAGAGAGAGTCTGCAGGAAGGAAACAGACTTACTTAATATAAGACCTGTGTCAGATGACTTGAATTAATTGGCCTCCAATTCCTAGAAGAGCTGTCAAGTGAGATTTGACCATTTATGATAGCAGAGAGAGAAAGGGCTTCAGTAGTGGGTATAGCATGTCAGCTCTTCCAAGCAACTACAAGGGGAGAGAGATTGTGTTGGATGGAGTAGGCTCTCTTAATCCCCTCTGGAAGCATCCTTGGGCTCTGAGTTCTAATGCTGTAATGTCTAGAATATTCTCTGGTACGAATGCTCATGACTTTTCATTTGTGGCATATACCTGAAGTGGAAGTTTCCTTGGAGGCTCAGTTATGTCATGTGATGTTTTTCTGGAAACTGTTTTATGAGAGGATGTTTTTGCTGAAGCAGACACATTGGAGGATGTTTTGCTGAGAACTGACACTTGCTGCTTTTCTGGAAGCCGCCTGAGAAACAGGCATGTACTGTGTTGCTGCGGCTGATACTTGAGAGGTCACATGATGCTTGGAAATGTTACAAATATAACCCAACAGACAATGGAGAACACTGTGTGGTATTGGTTCACCCTTCCATTCTCTGCTGGTCTAAGTTGGTCGTGAATTCATAGACAGAAATGCAACAAAGGACTTCTGGTGGTGTCCCAGCAGCTTCCTGCCACTTCCACTGACTCAGCCTGATTGGCAGTCTCTCGGAACCTCTGGATCAAACTGCTGCTGCTGATTTGTGAACAGTGGTTGTAAGTGGATTGAGCTCTGATGATACATGTGAAATGAACTACTAATATCCTGACAATGCAGATTGCACTTGCTCCAAAGAACTATTTCTAAACTGGTCCACACCTCCCTTTAGCCTAATAATATTTCCTTTCTATACCTCTGGTGGGTAGTGAGCTAGAAAGGAGGTTAAAATATTTAAGTCCACTTATTTTTAAAAGTTTTGAAAAATATAAGCCAACATATACCCATTAAGTTTCAAAGCAAGGACAAGTGGCTGAGGTGCCTATTTAACATGTCAAAGTAGACCTAGCCTCAGGTTCTCTCAAGGGCCCTCAGTTCCTATATGGCTGGCATACTCTGCACTCTACCTTGTACTTTTCAGGCCAGAGACTGGACTTCCCTTCCCCCAGAGGCTCTTCCTTACATAATTCATACATTTTAATTACCGATGCTCTCTGCCCCTTCTTCTGGCTTCTGGCCACTGTACCTTGTTTCCACCTGTCTCTCCCCTTCCTCTCTTCCCACATGCTCCAGCATCATGAGCACTCTGAACTCTCCCAGAAGTGTCTACCTCTGGCTATGCTCTCCCACATATCTACAACAATCTTTCTCTTCCTCCATACCTAGGAGCAGTCATGTCCTTTCTCCTCTTCTGGATTTCATGGGTTTTCTGGTTTTGTTGTTGTTGTTGTTGTTGTTGTTGTTGTTGTTGTTGTTGTTTTGTTTTGTTTTGCTTTTTCAAAAACAGTTAACTTAGAACACAAGGGTTTGGAGAGACTTAGCTGTGCATGATATAGGATGCTCACTGTGTCTTCAAAACTGAAAGGTACACAGAAAATAGAAAATAAGAAAATGTAAGCAAGAGAGAGAGAGGGAGAGGGAGAGGGAGAGGGAGAGGGAGAGGGAGAGGGAGAGGGAGAGGGAGAGGGAGAGGGAGAGGGAGAGGGAGAGGGAGAGGGAGAGGGAGAGGGAGAGGGAGAGGGAGAGGGAGAGGGAGAGAATGTTTGAAAATATGTGAAAATTTTAGTACACTAAATTTCTTTATCTACAACTACAACCTAATTGGAAGGCAGCCAACACATTTATTTATATACATTGTTACACAATGGGATGCAGTGCAGATACAGTGATGGAGGAGAATGTCCCATCAGAGTACTCAAGTACTCCAGAGTCTGCCATGCCTTCCCTAGTGTGGTCTTCATAGAAAGAACTCAAGAAATGTTGGCAAGATTGAAATATGAACATTAAGGAAATGAAACTGCTTTGTTCCAGAATCAGTTGCAAGTTAATAAAGAATCTAGCTAAAATTCATTCTGCTGTGAATTCAGTCATCCTTCCCAACTATTTTAGAAATGTGTTTAATCTCAGAGTAATTACAGGAGGAAAAATAGTCTTGGCTGTCCCTTAAACTCTCATAACCTTCAGTCTATGCCCCTCTCCACCAAATCCCCATTTAAACTTTCAAGGAAGCCAGACATTTCAGTTCCATGGATTTTCTTATAAAAGAAGGCTAGCACACAGAATAAGGTCACCAAAAATCCTGTCACTAATCCCAAACTGCAATTAAGCAATAATGACCCTCAACCTGAAACTTCCTTCAGAATTAATGGTTATTCCAAAACTCCCAGTGACTCCATGTAGCCTCAGTCACTCAGAACCTCCCTGGGATGAAGGGAGAACTGTAGGCAAAATGTGTTTATGGCTCAAATCATCCCTAAACTTATCTTTTCCATTGCTTTATGTGAGTTGGGTCTCCATGACATTCATTGTAGGAAAAAGCCAATCTTAATAAAGATAAGAGAAAGGGAAGATTGAAATTTAAAAAGTAAAGTAGGAGATTTCTTTTGGGAGGGTTGGAAGGGAAGATGTAAATTATGCATAGAATATTTAGCCTTTGTTGCTGACTTTTCTCTAGTGGTCAGAAATACAAAGATGCAAATACATATGGAACACATAGATTTATCACTATAGTAAATATGAAGTGAAGGTACAGTTATCGATAATGTTAGATTAGGTGCCACCATCTCACAGGTCAAGCCACATTCTCTTCAACCCCCACCCCTTGCATCTGCTGTCATGAGGTCTTTCCTTCTAACCTTGTAGCCCTGGGAACATAAGCAACCTGACTGTAGACACATAGTATACTTAATAATTGTGTGGCATGATTCTTCCTTGAAACCTTTTTTAGGAGGAACCTTGTTTTGTCTGGAGAAAATTAAGACTTTCCCTCTCTATAGATTTTAAACATTAAGATAGCCAGGTTTTCAGGAGATTCATATGTCTCCTCCCTTGAACACTGAAGATTATCTATCTCCCTTAGACAAATGAGGAATCACTGAACCAAGGAGTTTAAGAGACATATCTAAGTTCTATCTTGTATAGGGCTGGACATAAGCCTATATTCTAGTGACAGCAAGTCCAAAACAGTTTAAAGAGCCAAGCACCAGATTGGAAAAAAAAATCCATATTGACACTGAGATAAGTAAAGATAGCAGAAGATATCTGCATATTTTTCTTCTACAAAAAAACCTAAAATATACAGCATCAGATATACACTTGGTTTATCCATTTGTATGGCCCCCATGTGTGAATCCAGACATCACTTCTTGCATGAGACAGACAGGATTTGACTGATGGAAAATTCATTAATTTTCCTAAAACGCCTCAGGTGGGCTAAGAAACTCCAGACACACTGACACACTGACTGCATTAATCAGTAGATTGTTTTGATGTCTTTGATATTTTGCTAGTTTTTGAGTATTTTATTGAGTATATTTTGCATCAATGTGCATATCAGAAATCAATCTGGAGTCCTCTTTGTAGAGTTTTTGTATGATTTAGGTATCAAGATGGCTGTGGTCTCATACAATGAGGTTCACAGTGTTCTTTCTGTTTCTATTTTGTGGAATAGTTGGAGGAGAATTGGTATTAGCAACTATATGGTCAGTTTTGGAGAAAGATCCATGAGTTGGGTGAGAAGGATGGATATTCTTTAGAGTTTTATTGTATTGATGCCTGCTAAGTCAATTTGATTTATAATGGAGAGACATATGAGGGAAACAAAGTTGAGGGACTGGCCCAAATTGGGATACACCACAAGGAAATGCTCAAATGCCTGATACGATTACTGATGCCATTGTGTGCTTACAGCTAGGAGCTTTGTCTGGACTCCAAGAGGAGCAACAAGCAGCTTATAGGATGCTGATCCTTACACACAAACAATGTACAGAAGCTGAGGATTCCTGTGTTTGAATTAGGAAAAGACTGGAAGAAGCTAAGGAGAAGGATCACCCTATAGGAAAACCAAGAGTTTCAACTGACCTAGAAACCTGAGATCACTCAGACACTGAGCCAACAAACAGGTAGCATATATTAGCTGATATGAAGACACTGACACATAAACAGCAGAGGAATGCCCGGGCTGGCATAGGTGAAAGAAAATGCACCTAACTGTTGAGAGACATAAGTCCCCTGAGAATGGGAAGGCATGGGTGGGTGGGATGAGGAGGGTGGGGATATCCTCCTGGAGACTGGGGTAGGGGAAGAAAGAATGGGAAGAACTATAGGAGGTCAGAGCGGATGGGGGATAACAACCGGACCATAAAACCAGATTAAAGATAATTCAAAAAGAGAGAAAAAAATAAGTTAAATTAACATTCAAAATTTGTATCTCATTCAATTTAGTATATTGGTTTTACCCTTGGTTTGAACCAACCACAATAACGAGTGAGTGACATTGTACTATGTGATTGTATAGGAGGAAGGTTTTCTCAAAACCTCAAAACAGCATGGACTTCTTCTCTATGTCCACATTGTGTAAGTGAAAATTAAGCTGTATCCATCTTGTCTAAAACACAAGCACATAAGAAACCTTGGGCAATTTTTATGCCAACATCATAGCAACCCTCCTCAGGTTATTCCTAGTTCTGCCCATTTACTTGCAAATATCATCATCTCATTTTTTTTTTTTGGTCATGGATGAATAGCTTGATTGTGTAAATGCGACATGTTGTTACTTCCTGTTCATCACGTGATATACATTTAGGCTATTTTCAATTTCTAGCTATTATAAACAGAACAGAATTGAACAAGTAAACTTCTGTAGTAAGATATAGAGTCAATCAAGTGGATGCACACTGATTAAGTTTAAGTTTCAGAAATAGTAAAAAAAAAAAAAAAAAGGCGTGGTCTGGCTCCTTTTTGAGAAGGGAACATTTATGACATACAGTAATAGAATATATCAGGTGTTCCTCCTGTCCCAGCTTATTAAGTAATGACATCACTGATGTGATCCCCCGTAATGGGCTTTTATGATTTGTCTTGTCATGTTTTGAGACAGAAACTTGCTATGTAGACAAAGCTGTCATGAAACTATAGTTCCTCCTGCCTCCAAATCCAAAGTGGTGGGATTATTATAGGTTTGCACCAAAGTCCTGAACTAAGACCTGGCTCCTTTTGTGAACCTCAGACAGGTTTTTAAACCTCTAAGCCTTGACCTAGGATGGTGGCTTAGAAGATAACAGCATTTTCTGGCAAATGTGATGCCCCTAGTAAATATGTTCTACTGAGTCCTTGTACTAGGAAGGAGAGAACAAACCCTACCAAGTAGAAGCACGTTCATAAATACATGAAGAAGGACACACACAGAGCTTAACAATTTACATCATATTTCACATATATCATTTTAATTACTTAATGATGACTAACAATATACACATAATTTTCATTTTTGTTTGCTTCTTTGTATTTGTTTTGTGATCATCTAGAGTTGCCATATACCTATGTGTAATCCCAGAAATTTAAAATAATGAGACAAAAAATGTAGGCAGCCGGGTACCTAAAAGATGGCGCCGGCCTCTGGTACACCGTCGCCATAAACAAAGCCACTGCACAGGCGCTAGCCCGAATCTGGCGCCAACCCCTCCCAAGCGGGTGCATTCAAATCAAAGTGCCGGCAGACTGACCAATCCCAGGAGGACACATAGCCCTCCCCAGTGCTGGGTTGTATATAAGCATTCCTCCCTGAGTTCCCGGAGTCCCTGTAGCATTGAGGTGTTCCTGAAATAAAAAAGGCTGTTGAGAAGAATCCGACCGTGTTGCGTTTTTTTCTTGCTGGACAAGGTGAGTGCAACAAATTGGTGGCCGGCACGGGGACCGAGGATCTCGTGGATTCAGAACTCTTCAGCTGAGGAACGGCGGTACCGGTAAGTCTCCCAAATTGATCCCCGGTGAAAAGGAGGGATATGTTTTTCTCGCCCATAGACCCAGTGTGGGTAGCTCTTAGTGTTTTTGTTTCATTTTTTGTAATTTCTGGCCTCTGCTTTTGTATGATAGAAGCAGTTAAGGCAGGTCAGAAAATGTTTCACAAAACAACAAGAAAGTATGTCAGAGGAAGATAGGAAACGCATAAGCAAAAGAAAGAAAAGGGGTGAAAAAGAGAGAGAAAAGGAAAAGGGAGAAAAGGCAAATTCAAAAGGAAAAGGAAATAGCGAGAAAGAAAAAGGAAAAGAAAAGGGAGGAAAAATAAAAGTAATTAGTGATAAAGAAAAGGAGATAGTGAAGATATATCCCTCTCTAAAGGATTTAAATTTATCAAGCTCCGCTTCCAGTGACTCGGAGCTTAGTAAAGATGATGAAGCTGACCTAGAAGAAGAGGCAGCTCAATATGAGAGAGATAGGTATGATCCGGATTGGCCATATAGAGCCAACCCGATGAAAAAGGGAGTATCGGTCAACAAAAGGACAAAAAGAAAAAGAAAAAAGAAAAAAAATTAGAAAAGAAACAATTATTTATAGCTCCTGACAAAGTTCAGATGGGAAATTTAGGAGAGTTCTTGGGTGCTCGAATTACTCCACATTTTATTACACCTCAAAAGATAGAATTACGTAAAGATCATTTGAAAACATTGAATGATTTCCAGAAGTTGTTGGGAGATATAAATTGGATTCGTCCATATATGAGGCTATCAAATTTTGAATTAATCTCTCTTTTTGATATATTGAAGGGCACTCCACAGCTTTCATCACCTCGTACTCTCACCCCTGAAGCCCGAGTAGCATTAGAAAAGGTAGAAAGGTGTTTAGAAAAGGCCAAGCTGTATAGATGGAAAGATCCTCCTATGTGTTTTGAAGACTTTCCGTCAACCAACAAGAGTGTTGTGGCAGTCAGGTCCTCTATTGTGGATTTATCCTCATGTGTCTCCCAATAAAACCCTTGAATATTATCCCATTGCTGTAGCTCAATTAGCGATTTTGGGCATTAAATAGTGTATTCAACATTTTGGAGCACCCCCCTCAGAAAATCATTATACCTTATAATGCTAATCAAATACAGATCCTAAGTTCTTTGATAGATGATTGGGCCCTATTGTGCTGTAGTTTTGATGGGGAATTAGATAATCATTATCTCAAAGATCCTTTGCTACAATTTTTTAGTGAACATCCAGTGATTTTCCCCAAAGTCACAGCATCTAAACCCATATAGGGTGCATTGGATATTTATACAGATGGTTCTAAAACAGGTGTTGGTGCCTATGTAGTTAATTCTCGAAAACCCGTTCTTTTTCAATACAATCCTGGCACCCCGCAACTTACTGAATGTAAAATTGTGTTGGAATTATTCAAAGCTTTTAAGGAATCTATTAATCTAGTCTCTGATTCGGCTTATGTATTAAATGCAGTGCGTGCATTAGAAATTGCAGGACGCATTAGACCCACCAGCCCTGTGTGCACCATCTTATTAGAGTTACAAAAATTGATTTGGAAAAGAACACATAAATTCTTTATTCACCATATTCATGCTCACTCTACCTTGCCAGGCCCTATGGCTGAAAGAAATGCCTTAGTGGACGCTAGCACTCGCATGGAATTTATTTTTCACGCCACCCCACTGGAGCTTGCAAAAGATTTTCATCAATTGTATCATGTTCCTACTGCCACACTTCAGCAGAAATTTGATATCTCTCAAGCCTCAGCACGAGATGTGGTGTTACAATGCCCACAGTGTGTACAATTTCACCACCCTCCTCATGTTGGTATTAACCCTCGTGGATTGCTTCCTTTAAAATTGTGGCAAATGGATGTTACTCATGTCTCAGCATTTGGAAGATTAAAATATGTTCATGTTTCAATTGACACCTGTTCAGGTGTCATTTTTGCCTCCGCCATGTCCGGTGAGAAATCCCGCAACGTGGTTGGCCATTGCCTAGAAGCCTGGGCATCTTGGGGAAGGCCAGATTGTTTAAAAGCTGATAATGGCCCCGCATATACATCAAAATCATTCCAAACCTTTTGCAAAATAATGCAGGTTAGTCACTCTACTGGCCTTCCCTACAATCCACAGGGCCAAGGCATTGTGGAAAGAGCACATTGAACCTTAAAAGAACTCTTACAAAAACAAAAAGGGGGAATTGCCAATGGCCGGCCACCCAAAGAACAATTATCTTTAGCCCTCTTTAAATTTTTTAATTCTGGACGAACATGGTCGTTCGGCTGCAGATAGGCATGCCATGACCTCACCTATCCTTAAACAAGATGTCAAATGGAAAGATGTCCTAACTGGAAAATGGTATGGCCCAGATCCTGTTATTTCGAGATCCAGGGGAGCTGTTTGTGTTTTTCCACAAGGTCAAGAACACCTGATTTGGGTACCAGAGAGGCTGACGCGAAAATTGCTTCCTCCAACAGAGATATAGATTGTAATAGTTCTGGAAGGAAGTGTTTTTTAGCAGAATGTTAGCAGGGTATACTGCTGTGGTTGTGAAACTCCCCACCTTTGTGCCTATAGTAGATTTTGAAATGTTTGCCACCTATGCCCATTGGTGCCCCTTGTATAAAGTTGTACAAGCTAATTTCTCTCAGTCTCTTAAACAGAGTCGCCTCCTATCTGAGTAGGAAATTGGTCGGCTAAAGCAGAGCAGTTGTCCAGAAAGCTGCTCCTCCAGATTGCCAAACTCAACAGCACTCGACTGGACCCTGTCACCTTGGGGACTTTACCTCCTGGATCACCAATGCCTTCTCATTTTTTAAGGAATGGGCGGGAATGTTGGCCTGGGGGGCAGTGGTCCTCCTGGGTTGTGTCTTTTGTATCTGGCTATTGTGTCGATTCAAACGAGAGCACGCTCAGTATAAGGCAGTGGTGTACCAAGCATTGATGGCAATTAAAGATGGCGCATCTCCCAATGTTTGGATGGCCTCTTTAAAAAAATTAAGAGTTCTCCCTAGGTCATCTGGCAGTTGTAGTCACACAGATCCATGGTATCCAGTGACAGGCAACTTTCCTTATGCATAGACCAACCTAAGACATGGGGCCTGGAGGCGATAGGGTAACCCTAGGACAGGTAAGGCAGTGACATGAAAGGATCGACCTAAGACAGGAGCCATGGCCGATGGACAGACTTGCCCAGACCTAGTCCAGCATCATATTATTAAACAAAAAAGGGGGAGATGTAGGCAGCCGGGCACCTAAAAGATGGCACCGGCCTCCAGTACACTGTTGCCAGAAACAAAGCCACTGCACAGGCGCTAGCCCGAATCTGGCGCCAAACCCTCCCGAGCGGGTGCATACAAATCAAAGTGCCGGCAGACTGACCAATCCCAGGAGGACACATAGCCCTCCCCAGTGCTGAGGTGTATATAAGCATTCCTCCCTGGGTTCCCGGAGTCCCCGTAGCATCGAGGTGTTCCTGAAATAAAAAAGGCTGTTGAGAAGAATCCGACCATGTTGCGTTTTTTTCTTGCTGGACGAGGTGAGCACAACAAAAAAATTGCTAATTGGTGGTACCCCAAGGAAACAAAGAAGATATTCTGTTTAAGAACAGCAAGCTGCATGAAGCTATTTGTTGCCATCTATTAATTTGGGGCATACCGGTGAGTGTAATGTGTGGTTGTGTCTTGATTCTTTCTTCTAGTGTCTTAGTCTTAGTTGTTTTTATATCATTATTTATATTATTATTATTATTATTATTATTATTATTATTATTATTATATCTTTTTTTACACTCCAGAATTTGTCCCCCTCCCAGTCCACCCTCTGAATTTTCCACATCTCATACCTCCTCCTTGCCCCCCCATCTCCA
The DNA here is from genome assembly GCF_000001635.26 of Mus musculus. NCBI lineage: Eukaryota > Metazoa > Chordata > Mammalia > Rodentia > Muridae > Mus > Mus musculus. Next base: position 28,930,591 of record NC_000069.6, on the reverse strand, counting down.
AGAGGGAGATGACACCACCCCCACCACAACAGAACTCTGAACTTCTTAAATCCTCAAGTCTCTTGAGGGTTAGGAGCAACTTCTATCACTGATCCAGGCTCTGGTGTTTTCTGCTGTATATGTGTTCAGTGCTTCATGTCAGCTGGTGTATGCTGCCTTGTTGGTGGCTCAGTGTCTGCGAGATCTCCAGGGTTCAGATTAGTTGAGACTACCTGTCATCCTATAAGATTGCCCTCCTAACTCAGTTTCTTCCAGCTTTTCCCTAGTTCAATCACCAGGGTCACCAGCTTCTTTCCACTGTTTGGAAATAAATATTTGCATCTGACTCTTTGAGCTGCTTGTTGGGTCTTTTATAGGGCAGTCATGATAGGCCCCTTAGGTGAGCACACCATAGCATGAGTAATAGTGTCAGGCCTTGCAGCCTCTTCTTGGGCTGTATCACAATTTGGGCCTATGTAGTCTATGTTGTCAAAGAACACAGATACCAGAGTAGACTATAATACCAAGCAAAAGTAACATTCATATCAACAAAAGAGGAGAAACATTACAGTATAATCAACATTAAGCTATTTCTCTTTAGCAATCTAGGTCTACAAATTGAAACACTAGTCTGAAGATAAGGTGTATACTCTAGGATAGATATAATAAATAACCCTGTACTCATTCATCATGGGGGGAGTAGTATATGACAACAACTGAATGACAGAGATCCATACATACTGCTCTTTGCAATGCTAAACATTAACTTGTCTCACTTACACAAATAAAAATACACAGACTACAGGTTTGAATAAGAAAACGGATTCCATCATTCCCCTGCATCCAAGAAACACACTTGTTTTAGATACACTTACATACAAATGTTCAGGATGTAGTTGCCTATATTTCTTTGTGTAGGTTCTATGTCCCGTTTGGTTTTTCATGTTCATTGGTGTTGTCTTGTTCACCTAATGCTTTGGCAGTGATATTGGTGAGGCTTTATGGGTGAGGCTAAGGGAACATGGCAGATGATGGGAGGAATGAAAGTTTAAAAAGTCATTTCTGCAGTATTGTGTCTCCTAGAAACATCAAAAGTATAAATTTTATCACATTGAAAAAGGATAGAATCAAGAGAGTATTTTAGGACAGTCATTTTTTTTTTACTATATTAACCTTACTGATTAATGGGCATGTGAGAATCTTTTTATTATCTAATATCTTCACCAATTTCTTTCAGATCTTTTTTTAATCATACAAGTCTTTCTCTTCTTGGTTAGCGTTAATGCAAAGATATTTTATAATTTTTAATGTTACTGTGAATAGTGGTATTTCCCTGGTTTACTTCTCAGAACATTTGTAATTTTTACACTGAAGGAATATTAATTTTGTTTGTTAATTGTATACGCTGCTACTTGTTGAGTTTACAAGCTATATGAGTTTTTTGTGTCATTTTTAGGCTCACTTAGGTTTACTGGTCTTCAATGAAAGATACTTTGACTTCTTCATTTCCAATTTGTATCACCTTGGTCTCCTTTAGTTGTAATATTATGCCTGGTAGTTTGCAAGTCCTGTATCAAAGAAGAGTTCCTTGAGTTTTATCAAAGATGAGCACATTCAGCCATTCTTAACAGCTCACAGGAAACAATGATGGGCTGCAGATATTGTAAGAAAATGCCAGGTGATGCAATGATAATCGTCCTCGTAGAAACAGGCAAGAACTAGAAAAAAAACCAACTATTTACTTAATTTAGTATGGTAAGCTATTTAATAGGTATTCAGGTTTTTATTAGTGGAAATTTCCACTCTTCATAATTTCAGACTATAGTTGATTAAGGCTAACTGAAGACATGGAAAGTAGAAAGTGAAAGTAGACAAAAGGAAGGACTTTTATATTATAATTATATTTCATTTGTTTTACATTATATTAAGAAAATGAATTTGTCAGAAAGGAGTGAAAATGTGTGCCTTGGTCAAGTCACAGGACCTGCATGGGAAAATCCTAGAGACAAAAAATCAAGGCATAAATTGTTGAACTTTAGAAGGCTCTTCAGAATTACATTTTTTTCTAAGAAACTAGATGAAAGACCAAGATCTGTGTTGAGTTGTGAAGTAAAGAAAATAAACTTAAGTTTAATCAAAGACCTCTTGGATACTACCCACATGCAACTGTCACTTATTGCATCTATTATGATATCTTGATGTAAAGTTTACTGTCATCCTTCATAGGTGTTGCAGGTTGGTACAACTATCAATTGCTTCTGTAGCATGTCAATTTGCCTACTGTTTTATGTGCCATACAAACTAAACTTCAAGTTAGAGGCTTTTAAGTCATATCCCACTAGAATCAGTTGAATTCAGAGCCATCCCTCTAAGATTTTTTTTGACAACAGGCACTCAAAGCCTCAGCCCTGAGAAAAAGTCAAGTGCTATCTTAAACGTTGGTAGATGGGGAAAAGTTATTTGAAATACTTTTAACAATAGGAAATATTTCTCTGAACAGGATTGAAATCATGGCTACTGGTACTAGAAATCTAGTCAGATTTATGGAGATAAGGTCAGAGACATGAACGTTTATCACACTAATTTGCTAGATCAGCTCAATTTCTTTTTTTTATTACATATTTTCCTCAATTACATTTCCAATGCTATCCCAAAAGTCCCCCCCACACACACCCCCACTCCCCTACACACCAATTCCCATTTTTTGGTCCTGGCGTTCCCCTGTACTGGGGCATATAAAGTTTGCCTGTCCAATGGGCCTCTCTTTCCAGTGATGGCCGACTAGGCCATCTTTTGATACATATGCAGCTAGAGTCAAGAGCTCCGGGGTACTGGTTAGTTCATAATGTTGCACCTACAGGGTTGCAGATCTCTTTAGCTCCTTGGATACTTTCTCTAGCTCCTCCATTGGGGGCCCTATGATCCATCCAATAGTTGACTGTGAACATCCACTTCTGTGTTTTAGATCAACTCAATTTCTTACAGAAGCATCCTAAATATTATTCTGATAATCACAAATAAGTGAAGCCATCAACCCTCATCAAAGCAGCCTCTGCACATTAAATGGAGACCATCATTGAAAACCAAAACTGCACACAATGAAGAGATCAGTGAATTCTCTGGTCATTAGGGCCTTTGAACATTCATACATTTTTAAAAATATGATTCAACTTTAATTTTATCATGTTTGATGATTAATGTTGAGTGTGAATGGACTTTTATTTAGAACTATCTCTGACAATGTATTCTGCGCATGACTCTGGGGGTATATTTAATGTCATTAACTTTCTATCTATGCTTAAGTAGCTGATGTGAGCAAACTAACAGTATAACTGGGCTGTCTTATTCTTTCATGGTTCCTTGAATGTATAAAAAGATGAAGCTCACTGAATATTAACATTTGTCATTCTCTGCTTCTCAACTAGAAGAATAACCTCACCAGCTACAACCTCCTGACATCAGAATTGCTACATGATGATATCCTGAGCCCTCAAATAATGAGCTTTTTTTTTTTTCAGAATGTATATAATTTTATAGAGTACCTTTTCACAGAAATAGGATTTTAAATTTCTTATTAAAAAAGTGTTGCTACAGTGCACAGGAGTGAGTCTAGTTTTATTGCACTACTAAATAGTGGATTCTTAGACATGGGGACTGCTTTATGGTGAGAATTTGGAAGAATTTGGTCAGATTAAATCCCCAACTTTCATTTATTGAGCAGTATTTAGAATGCCATTTTGATTGTAGTTTGGAAGAAAAAAATTAATAAATTGATTCTAGTGGATCTGTCACAAGAATGCAGGTCCCTGAGTAACAGAGATTGAGGAGAATACTGAAAATACCATTTTTCAAAGGCTATGGAGAAACATGAATCAGGCACATTGGAGTATAAGCAATATAACAAAATTTAATGCCATTTATTATAATTAATTACAAAATGGATTATACAACATAAAATAAGTATAGTGAATGAAACTACTTGTACCAAATAAGTATGGTTAAAAAGAAACCTGAAGTTGTTTCTTCTAATAATTTCTTCTGCCTTCTTTGAGTGGGAGGTAGAAGGGAACATTGAAATACAAGGGTCGACACTTTCTTTAGTCATAACCAAGTTTCTGTTGTAGAAAGTTGTATGTTGAACTTGGTTCATTGACTCCTGCTAAGTGAAACGTAAAAATGTCATCGTTAGACAATCATTCTCAAATGATAGATTTACTCCACTTCAAGATAAAACTAGTTTTTAGTACATTTTCTCAACTCTACATAAAAAATTACTTGAGTTAACAATTTATCTGATTTTGTATGGTGTTACTTGTTAAATCAGGTATGTTTTAACCTCTTTATGATTCTTCAAATATGTGTTGGAGTGGATCCCTTGCAACTTAATATTTCTACAAAATGCTAAGCGTTTGGCAAGATTATCTCTCAAATGAAATTAAACAAACATCAGTGTCTTTGTACAAGGATAGCAAAGCTTGTTGATACATGTTTAACCTTTGAGAATGTTAAACAAATTTTTAAATCAAATCATTGTTTCTAAGTGATATTTAAAAAAATATTTTCATATCTAAGCTATCCTTCATGACTTATGGACCATAGGGAAAAAGGTGCAAAATATAGCAGTTAATATTCTAGAATTCGTGCAGGGGGTAAATAAGGAGTCCCTCTGTCATTCATACATGTATATAAGTATGTATAATAGTGTGTCAGTAAGTATACCTACATATATGTACATATATTCATATATTATTTAATTAAAGTATTGTTTAAAACATTTCTCATACTCTAGTATCATATGCCCCAATGCTGCTCTGATATATAAAAATTTATGAAATTAGGGAATGATATCATCCTTCCATCCATTTGATGACTAATTAAAACTTCTCAACCTGTAGGACCTTCTTCATTAGGAGGAGCAGTTGAAATCTAATTCTTCAATATTAGCATTTGAGGTTTCCCCACTCTGGTCATCTATGGCTTCGTTCATAACAGGTGATTTACCAGCATTATTTTCTAAAGTTTTATGTCATCTGACCTCTTTTGATTATTGTTACAAATTATATGGTCATCCTCTCCAGTTGTCAATCATAGCTTGTATAATAGACATCTGTACAGCACAATGCAAAAACAAGATCCTCTGTCATTTCACAGAGTGTACAAAATTGAAGTCATTAAAAAATTGAAATCCAAAATGGAGGAAAATATCAGTTACTATGAACAGATATGAACCTGTGGAATGAAATCTCTGTCTGAAATGGAGACACTAAGTCTTTTGCAACTTACTGAACCTAGGTAAAATTTCATACATATTGCAAAGAATGGAAGAACTACTAGAGCAAAGTAACATTTCAGAACTGACATGCTGCCAGAATAACTGTGAGTGAATCAAATTAATGGCTTCAAAGTTTCCTTGAACTGGTGACTTTTTGCAGGGGTGTGAAGAGGAGGTGGAGTTTCATTTTGATGGTTTGAATGGGATGCCTGTCTAATTCCAGACTTCACAGTATATGATATTATCTTTGACACATATTTTTGGTGGGTTAAGTGGCTTGGCTTTCCTGGAAGAAGTATGCCATTGGTTAGAACTTAAGTTTACAGAATTCAGGAGCCATTTGTAGTATACTCTCTGTGTTTCATGTTTGCTGCCTAAGATGAAAGCCATAGGTCTCTGCTTCCTGTTTGGTTGTCCTTCCTTCCTGCAGCCGTGCTCCTCTGTCAGGACTTTGAAGGACTCTAATCTCTCTACATCTCTAATTCTCAAATAAACATTTACTTCTATGAGTTACCTTAGTCCTGGTGTTTTATTACAGGAATAGAAAAATGACTAAGAGAAGAGGTTGGTGAGAAGAGGGACCACAGTTGAGAAAATGCCTCCACTACATTGACCTATTGTGTAGGGAAGTCTATGGAATATTGTCTTGATTAACAATGGAATTTGTAGGGCCAAGCTCTCTAGGATGGGGCCACCCTTGAGCTTTAGTTAGGAAATATGTGAGGTACAGGACAGGAGGAAGCACTCCTACTCAGTTTCTGCTTCAGTTTTTGCATCCAGGTTCCTGCCCTGCTTCAGTTTAGGCCCTGACATTTCTCAGTAGTCAGTTGGTAACTAGAAGTATATCCTGAAGTCTAACCCGTCCTCCATAAGTTGCTTTTTCTCAGTGTTTTACCATAGCAATAGTATCAAATTAAGAAACTTTTGAAATTGAACAAGCTATTCCATAGTAATCCTATTCCATTGTAGGTAACACAACTGTGACTTCTTTACTATGGACCTTATTTCTGGAAACTAGCAGTTAAAATAAACCCTTGCTTTTTTTTCTTTTTTTCTTTTTTTTTTTTTTGTTGTTGTCTTTTTTTCCCCAAAATGTATGTTCTTTGTTGATTCTGTGAATTTCTTTTTTTTTTTCCATTTTTTATTAGGTATTTCGCTCATTTACATTTGCAATGCTATACCAAAAGTCCCCCATAGCCACCCACCCCCTCTCCCCTACCCACCCACTCCCCTTTTATGGCCCTGGCGTTCCCCTGTACTGGGGCATATAAAGTTTGCGTGTCCAATGGGCCTCTCTTTCGAGTGATGGCCGACTAGGCCATCTTTTGATGCATATGCAGCTAGAGTCAAGAGCTCCGGGGTACTGGTTAGTTCATAATGTTGTTCCACCTATAGGGTTGCAGATCCCTTTAGCTTCTTTGGTACTTTCTCTAGCTCCTTCATTGGGGGCCATGTGATCCATCCAATAGCCAAGTAGCCAACATCAAAGTAAATGGAGAGAAGCTGGAAGCAATCCCACTAAAATCAGGGACTAGACAAGGTTGCCCACTTTCTCCCTACCTTTTCAACATAGTACTTGAAGTATTAGCCAGAGCAATTCGACAACAAAAGGAGATCAAGGGGATACAAATTGGAAAAGAGGAAGTCAAAATATCACTTTTTGCAGATGATATGATAGTATATATAAGTGACCCTAAAAATTCCACCAGAGAACTCCTAAACCTGATAAACAGCTTTGGTGAAGTAGCTGGATATAAAATAAACTCAAACAAGTCAATGGCCTTTCTCTACACAAAGAATAAACAGGCTGAGAAAGAAATTAGGGAAACAACACCCTTCTCAATAGTCACAAATAATATAAAATATCTCGGCGTGACTCTAACTAAGGAAGTAAAAGATCTGTATGATAAAAACTTCAAGTCTCTGAAGAAAGAAATTAAAGAAGATCTCAGAAGATGGAAAGATCTCCCATGCTCATGGATTGGCAGGATCAACATTGTAAAAATGGCTATCTTGCCAAAAGCAATCTACAGATTCAATGCAATCCCCATCAAAATTCCAACTCAATTCTTCAACGAATTAGAAGGAGCAATTTGCAAATTCATCTGGAATAACAAAAAACCTAGGATAGCAAAAACTCTTCTCAAGGATTCTGTGAATTTCTAATCATGCCACCAAGTAACTCTCATTTTCCAGTCATTTCATATCTACCTTCTGCCCTGGTAGGGGGGGTTGTGAGGATGGGACTTAGAGGAGGGTACTGAAATCAGGATATAAAGTAAAAAAAGTAATGAAAATATTAATGCATATGGTTTTATAGTAAAATTAAAAGGTACAGAAAAAAAAGCCTGAGGTACATAAGACTGTACCTGAAATAATACAAACATATATTATTCTTTCTTATATAAGTAGGATTAGTTAAAATGACAGAAAGTATATTGCATAGCATATACTATATTTTTATCATTATTCCTTATATCTTATATGTATATATATGCACATATATGTGTGAGTATATATATATATATATATATATATATATATATATATATATATATATTCGTGTGTGTGTGTGTGTGTGTGTGTATACTATTTTAATTCCTGTCTGTCCTGGCCTCTACTGTGAATACTGACATTTGTATTTTTATGGAAGCTTTTCTTTTTCACTATACTCCTGGGACTTTCATTTCCTTCATCTGTGACTTATTTTCCACTATCTATATCTAAAGATGCTGTCACATGTAAGAATCCATGCAAATTTCAATCATCCTTCCATGTTTTCACTTTGTAGAAATGATGATCATACCCTTATTTACTCCCTATTTTCTCTCTTTTCAATTAATTACATGATTATAGTCATTGATGACAAAATTCTGCTCTAAAGTATGAGAAGAATGGGCAGTAATTCTCATGTATCTAACATGATAAACATGTTCACATGCAACACATGCAGCACCGGGCACAGGCATAGTGCTAAAATAGATCCTGGACAGTAGATGGATATTTCCAATGGAAATCTCATAGCATATGGGAAATAGACTAAGCCATATAAGGTGGTCATTTTATATAATCCAATAGTAAAAACAGATCAATATATAGCAATGAACAGTGTGCATATCTAATTTTTTGATAATATAAAGTAAAGGTCTATAGATATTTTTAATTATAAGACTGAGTAATTCCACAGGCAATGATGTTAAGATAGACTATAGAGGAATATGAGGTCATAACACAGCTGAAAGAATTTATAGTTGGAGAATCAGCGGGGCACTTCCAAAGATTCATTTCATCCAACAAGCTGGTGAGTTTGGGTCATGGCTGAAATCAGTGAAAAACATGGGAATACTATTCTCTCTCTCTCTCTCTCTCTCTCTCTCTCTCTCTCTCTCTCTCTCTCTCTGTCTCTCTCTCTCTCTCACACACACTTTTTCATTATTTTTTTAATTTGAAGACTCTAACTTCAATGAGGTTTTTTTTTGCATTTTTAAAGGATCTTATTCTCATGAATAGGTTATCTATACATTCATCCATTTAATGAGATAATTTGCTTACAACAATGGTTCCCAGAAATTATGGGAAATAGGACAGCTCTAGAAACCCAAAATAAAACTCACATATATAGGAGAAGTCAGCAAACTGTCAACGCAATCAATGGGTGGAAATATACGTACTCGATTTTGCGTTACTGCTGGAGGAGAAGGTTCGTGTTGGGTTATATAGGCATTGCCTTCATCTTTCTGTGCATCTAATAAAGATGAGAAATCATTATTTGTTGTAATTCAACTCACTTAGCCCTTGCATTTCCTTCACATTTTAGAGCCTGCATGCCTTCTGCATCACCACAAATACACAGAAAATAACTAATCAGTATTATAACGTTTATAATGATGTCATTACTTCATAAGGCACTGGATAGCTAGATAGCTGTATATGGCCCATACATCTGGTACACAAGATCAACATTGTGTTTGCTTTGGTAGCTAGGTACTAGAATCAAGCAATAATATAGTACCAATCTTTTAGTGTGACTTTCTGATTGAAGAGCCAAGAGCAACTCTAAATTAACACCAGTATCTGCACTTCACAACACAACTTTCCTGATTGCACTTCTGTTTCAGTATCTGGCTTCCCCCACCCCCTGAACTGAGAGATCAAATCTGAGATCATAGTCTCTATGTGTCCCATATGGGTATATTATGCTATATTTTAAGAATTGTGTAAGAGAAAATCATGGTGGCTCACTCCTTTTTACCCAGATCTGAGAAGCTGAGCCAAGAGGATCTCTGTGAGCTTGAGGTCAGCCTGGTCTACAAAGGAAGTTTAAGGACAACCAGAGCTTTTTGTAGAGGAAACCCAATTTGGTATTAAACTGCTGTTCTATGTATTATATACATTTAAATTAATACTCAATACCTCAAAGTAAGTGACATATGGTTAATTAACTATTTAATCTCGTTTCTGGAATTTACCTCTTACATAAATTCAGGACCAGTGGAAAGAGGTACCAAAATTTGGAAGCAGTATCTTACAATAGGAAATTATCTATAACACACAGGTGAAGTTTCACTTCAATTATTTTTGTAAATTCTTCATTGCTATTTGCTATAATTCATAGTTACAGTGCTAAATGATTCCAACTTTTAAGTTATGGTAGTAAACATTTCTACACACCTATAATACTCTCACACACAAGAGGAGCAGCTGGACTTATCTGCCGTGCATAATGTCCAGGGGTGTGTGTCCTCCCACTGGGGCAGCTGCTGAGTTCAGGTTCTGTTTCCTTTATGTTCCCAGTGTTAGATGTAGCATTCTGGGAACATGAGGCCTTTGCTTCTTGTGGATAAAAAAGTGAGGTTTCATACCAAACCATGTCAATTCCAAAAATTTCAGGAGAGTTCTCGATCATAAAAGTTATGAGAGAAATCTGTGACAAAATGGGGCAAACACAGAGGGTCTCTGTCATTTTTCATGGTTGCAAATCACATTGACTTATGATTTTTGGAGGTTAAATATATGAAGTTCAAATTCTGAGAAAACATTAGCTGTAATAAAATATGGTGGTGGGCTTTTTGTTAGAAGTTTAAAAAATGATTGTGAGATCCGATTTACAAGTATGATCATCACAGTGCAATACTATGTAAGAGGATGGTTTCCAGTTTTCACCTTGTGATGGCCAGTATGTGACACGTACTTTCCAGGTGAGTAACTTTGGTTGCCTTTGACACATTCATGGATGAGCATATTTGTGAGGATGCTTATAGATAGGCACAACAAAGGAGAGAAGATGACTTCTGAATGTGGGCACCATAATCCTGAAAGTTCCCATGGGCTAACTATAAAGCAAGAGACAGGCAAAGCCATCCAAGCAGTAACATTCACATGTCTCGGATAACTTAGTGCAGATACAATGGTAACAGCTTGAGCCTCAGTTTTTTTTTTTTTTGTTTTTGTTTTTTTTTTTGTTTTTTGTTGTTGTTGTTGTTGGTTTTTTTTTTTTATGTTGGAAGGTATTTCAAATAATGCTTATTTGGAGGAAACTGGACATTTATGGAACTCCAATGGCATGTTGTTTGGAAACCTATTTTTTTCTGTCTGATATTTGATCCTATATAATCTGAAGAATATTGATTCTCAGTTTTGCTGTCCTACAATATATTCCTTTCGGGTCCAAGGGGAGTTGATCCATTAAAAATGAATCAGAAACTCAAATACTGAGAGTCAAATATCACTATTTGATCCCAATACTGTAGAAGTTTTGATATTTAATTATACTATTTGAAAGGCAGCTCCCATAGAAATGTATACTCTATAATTTCTCAAACTAATCAAAACCAGAATCATGAGGCCAATGTTTTATTTATTCACACTAATCAGGAGTCATATTAACAATATCTGATAAGCCAGAAGCTGGAAAGAAGCCAGATGTTCCTTAACAGAAGAATGGATACAGAAAATGTGGTACATTTACACAATGGAGTACTACTCAGCTATTAAAAAACAATGGCTATATGAAATTCTTGGACAAATGGATGTATCTGGAGGATATCATCCTTAGGGAGGTAACCCAATCACAAAAGAAGTCATTAGATATACACTCACTGATACGTGGATATTAGCCAAGAAACATAGAACACCCAAGATACAATTTCCAAAACACAAGAAATTCAAGAAGAGGGAAGACCAATGGGTGGATACTTCATTCCTCCTTAGAATAGGGAATAAGATACCCATGAAAGGAGTTACAGAGACAAAGTTTGGAGCTAAGACAAAAGGATGAGCTATCCAGAGACTACCCCACCTGGGGATCCATCCCATAATCAGGCAACAAACACAGACGCTATTGCATATGCCAGAAAGATTTTGCTGAAGGGACCCTGTTATAACTGTCTCATATGAGGCTGTGCCAGTGGCTGGCAAATACAGAAGTGGATGCTCACAGTAAGATGGAACACAGGGCCCCCAATGGAGAAGCTAGAGAAAAAACCCAAGGAGCTGAAGGTGTCTGCAACCCTATAGGGGGAACCAAAATATGAACTAACCAGTACCTCCAGAGCTCGTATCTCCAGCTGCATATGTAGTAGAAGATGGCCGAGTCGGCCATCACTGGGAAGAGAGGCCCCTTGGTATTACAGATTTTATATGCACCAGTACAGGGGAATGCCAGGGCCAAGAAGCAGGAGTGGGTGGGTAAGGGAGCAGGGCAGAGGGAAGGTATAGGGACCTTTTGGGATAGCATTTGAAATGTATATAAAGAAAATACCTAATAAAATATTAAAAGAACAATATCTGATAAAAATAATCCAAATTTTATTGCCTTTGTTTTGCCTAGGAAACCACAGTGAAAACAAGTAGAATTTCACACATTCTACACTGATTACATCAGAATTCAGTCTTGCTTGTTGAACCCAGTATTCAGGATTTTTTTTTTAAATCATTTCACAGCATTTTTTTCTCCGTGGATTAGTTGAAGGATAATCTAATCACAACTGACAAAAGATGAGTCATTGAGCTGAAATCCTCATTTATATTTTACTTACTTAAAGTGCACTAGTGATTCTTCCTCTCCAGAAGAACCGCCATTTACAGATGTACTTCCTTTACAAAACGAAAGAAAACCAAAACCACCAGCACCACCAACAACAAAATAACAGACTCTAAGGATAATCCTATATTCCTGTCTCATTGTCAAGACTTGTGAAAGCTAGACTTAAAGTTCATGTCTAATTACCTTTTGGTCAATATCATTTATCACCTTGCGGTAGCTAGGAAGCCATAAGATGGATGATGCTATTCCGGTAGATATATTGTAAGGTTTCATTTTGTTAATGGAAGAACTGCTTGCAATTGTATGGAGTATCCTAAAAAGGTTTCCCAGCAGAGCAGCATTTTCAAGAGGAAGTTTATCTAAAAGACTGAACAAAGAGACAGTTATTTTCAAGACAGATTACTCAATTTGTAAATACAAAGAAGTAGGACAGAGTAGTTGTGTTTTATGTGTGGACCTCCATGAATAAAATGGAAGTAAGAATGTATACTCGAAATATTGCTTGAAATGTTTCCCCAGATTTCCAGGGAAATGACAAATGTAACTGGAAAACAAAGTTGATAATCATAAGCGTGACTCACAGTGACTCCCCAAGTCACACCTCTGAAAATGTCTTCCATGTTTGTGAACAATTGAAACTTTTTGCTGTAAGTCAGTATTTTTAGTGAATGTTTCTGATATATATAGCCTCTAATGTGTGTAAGCAAATATTACTTCTATTTTGTTAATGTTTTCACACAATTTACCAGCCATTACCTCTTTACTGCTCTTAATTTGTCTTTGTTATTGACCTTGTTGGGGACATCAAGCCACTGTTCATATAATGTCGAGGTCAGCACACAGCCTTTAATGTGTCCAAGGAATTCCTTATGAAGAGAGACAATATATTTTGTAGAAAAAATAAATTACGGAGATTACTCAAGACATAGTCAACTCTAAAATTTAGGTTGGTTCCAACTCTCTTCACAGCTCCCAATCTTTCCTCTAGTTAGAGTGTGACGGATGTGTTGGCTCAGTAAGTTTTGTCCATCAATACTGGAAAACTAAGAGAAAATTTTCAGATGTGCTTAAATTGCAGAAAAATCTCTCCAGAGCTCAATGTGCCTCTAAGTGGACAACTGAGCAAACTAGCCCACCTCAGAGATCAAAACTTCAGATCAAATACTATTTTTAAGTGACAGAAGTATACAATTATGGTAACTACAATAAAGACAACCATATTAAGTTATTATCTAATCTCTAAGTTGCAGAGCCTCATATCTATTACTGGAAGCATGGGATCACATGAGGTCATGGCTCTTAGAGAAAGTCCTATCATCATTTCATAAATCAAGCATGGTTCACAACTCTATTCTAAGTATTAAAGCTAATATTTATAGACAATGTAGCCCTCTCCCACACATCAAAGAAGGTTCTTCTGGCAACAAATAGAGACTATTACAGAAAACCACAGCCATTCAAATGCAGAGAACCAAACATCCTGAGGCTCCAAGCCCCACTGTGTGCATATTACATATTAAGGCCTGAAACTTGGGCTCCACACATTGGTTAGAAGAGTTAGAAATACTGTACATCAGAGGATCAGGAAATGTGTTTTGAGACAGGGCCTCTTAGACATGTGTGGGAGTCTTCACTTTTGGTAGTCCAACAACTTAATATGCTTGTCAAAACAATTTCTGAATAAAACATCAGCCACGTTACTAACACTAACTGGGAAGGGGTAAATCTTGTGAAGACAAGCTTCAAAGAAATTGTCCATATACTACCAAGGAAAATGGACCATTCAGGATTTTTGAACATATTTACAGACTCATTTTTATTTATATAATAATAACCATAAATGAAAGGGGGGCATGTATTTTAGCAGAAGTGGGAGACTGCTAGGAAACAAACTTAGAGCAAGAGAAAGGAAGTAGTGAAATGATATAATTAAATTTTGATTATAAAAATTATCGGTTTTGGTGCTACAGGTATGGCAGTGTGAAGAATAACTGTTTCACAGTAATGAGGACCTGCATTTGGGTAGCAATATTTTGTGAGATAGAGACAAGTAAATCATGAAATTCTACTAGGGATGTGTAGCAAAGAGATCCATGAAGGAATTGCATCCTCTATATTGAGGAAGAGAAATCTGCCTCTCAGGAAGAAAAGACAGCATGGCAGAGAAAGAAGGACACTGGTAGTCAAATGCTTACCAGGTGACCCTCATGTGCATATTTGAAGTGACCTCCTCATGGCCACATGAAAAAAATCAAAGGAAAGGTACTTAGGTGTGTTACTGTTCATTCTGACTGGAACTTAGTTCGAGTCCCTATTTCTTACATTGTGAATAGCAGAGGAACCTTTGAGATTACCAGATTTCTCTCCTACATATCTACTCTCACTCAAGGGAATGCAGGAAGGAAAGTACTCATGTAAACTCAGAGAAATCCTGAGAGTGGATGATGCAAGGGCTTCCATACCTTGAGTATCCAAGCAACTTCGTGCACCGAGAATTTTTTCAGGTCTAATTCTTCCCCTGATTCTAATTTCTCTTTTAGGGCTTTGCATGATGTCTCTTCAGGAGCAATCACGAATATGCCCTCTGTTGAAGGGCCTTGCTTCCTTATGACTGACAGAATGTCCTGAGAGGAAGAAAGGAAAATACCTGTCACTCATGCAGCACAGAGCACTATTTGCTCATGAGAACCAGACCATTTTGTGCAAGGGCAAGGGCTGGCATGGACAAGGAGGACCTTGAACTGGTTTTGTACCTCAATCTTTTCATGTACACATCCCACTCTAATGTTAACCATGAAAGATCAGGCAACACTTATGGTTATTTTTATCAGACTTTCCTTAGGAAACCAGAAATGAACCATGTGAGACCTACCACAATTAATTTGGGCCATTTTCCCTCATGATAGATGCAACTCAGTTCTGTTCCGAAGAGTTTTCCATTATTAGCTGTAGGAACAGTACACACTTGATCTTGGTGGGGCACAGAGCCCCTGTGGAAGCAAGATGTCAAAACTGGTCTTTGTATCTTAGAATGACTTTCCTCTGCACCTAAGAGGAGATGAGATCATTATCTGTAGTAGTGTAATTTACACGGCTCTTTTAAAAAACCAAATCTCAATTGCATAATATCCCTGTTGTAATGGGTTAGGCATCCTATAGTGTATATATATTCTTATTCCCTATACTCTACTCTGTTACTAATCTTAGAGATGTCTCTCAGACACAATATAATGTTCTCTAAGACATGATCCAGTGGGAATTCTCACAAGATGATGCTGTCTAAGTTGCACTGAATCATAAGATAATTGATATTTAATTGACCAAGTTCCCTAATCTATGTACAAGCCTTAGCATTACCAGTCATATCAATTTTCATAGACACCCTCACTTCTATTCACATCAATCAGTTTTCTATTGTCTTCAAATGTCATAGTGAAGCTCTTCGTATTCTTAGTTTTCTTGTTAAGGTTTTAGAAGAACCATTGTTAAATTTCCCTCATCAGCAGTATGTCCCCTTCATGAGAATGTATACATTCTATTTGTCTGGAACAAATGGAATGTTCTCCCTATCATCAAGCTTAGTCTTGATATCAGAATATAGAGATCTCAAGCTGGACCTGGGGCATATTGTTTTGGTGTGTTTCCTACAATTCCCCTCCCCTAATCAAGAAAATGACAACATGCATTGATATTTTAAGCCAACTTGAAATGAGAACTGAGGTGGTATTTGAAGGAAGGTGGAGGACTCACTTTGCTGCTGGTTTATAGCTGGCTGTCTGGGCTTTAAGAAGAAATGTCCCTGAGCATCTGAGTTTAGGTCTTGCACAAACATCCCAGGTAAGGCAGGAAAAGCTGTTAAAATTCTTGAGTTTGATCCATTGCAGGTGTTTTGAAAGTTGGTCATGATAATAATATGTGGATACTTGAAGCCTTTAAGAAGAAAATAAGAACATGTATTGAAACTAATAATGATGAGACTGAGCAACCCTTCCAATGGGCTTTAGCATGCACTGCACTATTTTATATCTCATTCTTCTTCTGAACAATGTAGACTCTACCCCCAAAGCATTAGGAGTCTTACGGGGTATTATTATAGGGGAAAATTGAGTAAGGTAAGAACTCTAAAATCAAGGAGAAGAATTTCAATTTGTCACTTTATTTAGACCCATAAGAACACTTTGTAAGGCAGGCTTTTGCTGTGTTCTATTTTGACAGTGTTAAGATTGGCCTGTTTTGGGCCCCCAGTGGAGGAGCTAAAGAAAGTACCCAAGGAGCTGAAGGGGTCTGCATCCCTATAGGTGGAACAACAAAATGAACTAACCAGTAACCCCAGAGCGTGTGTCTCTAGCTGCATATTGTCCTAATTGGCCAGAGCCAAACAAAATGAACTAACCAGTAACCCCAGAGCGTGTGTCTCTAGCTTCATATTGTCCTAATTGGCCATTATTGGGAAGAAAGGCCCCTTGTTCTTGCAAACTTTATATGCCCCAGTACAGGAGAACACCAGGGCCAAGAAGTGAGAGTGGGTGGGGAGGGGAGCAGGGTTGGGGGAGGGTCTGGGGGACTTTCGGGATAGCGTTTGAAATGTAAATGAAGAAAATATCTAATATAAAATTTTTAAAAATCTGCCTGTTTTAGTCTTTGACATCAATAAGATTTTTATATCATAAGAAGCTTATGTTACTTGTCTAGCTTTATATTAATCAATTTAAATACTTCCCACTGCAGATAGATAGATAGATAGATAGATAGATAGATAGATAGATAGGAGGCTAACACTCTAAGTAATTCTATTAGTCATGTCAATCACTTCTCTGTCATTTTTTCTCATGATGCCAGCCATATTTATAGAATCCAATTCCATCCCTAGTGTAAGCATATGGTTTCTTGGAATCAGTGAAGTGGAATGACCTCTACTTCTTCCCATTGATATTCTCTTTTAACAATGGTCAGGCTGATGCTGTATGCTGTAGAAAATACATGAGCACTTCTGGACACACAACTGGTATTAGGACTCTAGTAGGGGACATGGACCTGGGAGAATGTGGCCTACTAATGAGGCAGGATGAAGTTCTCTAGAGTAGATAACTTTTCTCAGCACTTCAGATAATTTGTAATCTGAGGGTTAAGAAGAATCACCAGAGGAAAGTGTACAATCACACAGCTGGATGAGATAAAACATGTGTCTCCATAGAAGCCCAAGAACAACAACAGTTAAAGTAAACTCTCTCCTATCTGCTACAATTAGTGAGGGCACCAAAACACGTTCAATGAACAATTCAATGTCTTTAAAGAAACCACAGTCTCAAGACTTTTTTCTTGTTTGTGTATGTGAAGATTTCTCACAAGCAGTAAGAATAACACCATTTCTAGACTGTTCCAATTAACAGTGACTCTAGGGCAGAACGACAAATACAAAGTTGGAGTTAAATCTAGGTGCTTGATGTGCTGCCCCCTGTGTTTTAAGTTATTTCTTCTCTGAAGAATTTTTTAGAGTATGTGCTGTGTTGTGGATTTCTAGGAAGTATGAAACCTTGGCTTTGTCCATTTCTGATGAATCACCAATATGATTAGTCTTGATTTGCCTTTGTTTCTGACACAGAGAGATGTCAGTGCTATAATCAGAGCAAGATTTACAGCAACATTGAGATAAAAGGACTCCAGATCCTTTCAAAAGATCATTATGGAAAAACCTAGACAGGATGGATACATGTGAATGGCCTGTTGGTTGAAATACACATTCAAAATGATGCTGATAAAATAACAAGAGCATTAAATTCTTAGGATTTCTGAAACATCAATGGCATACAAACCTCTTTGAAATGTTAGAATTAAATATCAAGATGATGCATTTCACTCGATAACTTTATTTTATAATGTGCCACACCACGTTTGTCTTTTCACTGACTTAGTACTGCTAGTATGTCCACCTTATAAAAAGTGAAAAGACCAGATGATTTTGGCACATGCCTATATTTTTAGCACTCATTTGATTGAAACAGTAGGGACTGAGACTTCCTTACCTGCCTGGACTCAATAGCAATAGTGTTGCCTAAAGGGAAATGAAGTCAAATGTGTGGGTTGAGTTTGTGCTGCTTATTATCTAGTGTATTAAAACCCTGAAAATAAATATTGAAGAAAAATAAAAGTAGTCCAGTTTTAGTTTCCATCAAATAATCAAAATATCACCACTGATTCTTTTCATGGTACAATGAGAAAAATTTGACTAACAATGTTCTCTGATCTCTAAAAGACACTGTTACTGTCACTTGTCTGAAGGTCACTTTAGGCATTAAAACTTCACCTTTTTGTTAGCTTTTAAAAGATCACACTTGCAAACACACTTGATGATCTCATAATTTTAAATCTTATCCAAATGCTTCTGATAATTTCATTAGTATTATTTACTTGGCAATAATTAAGTTAGTGAGATCTATTTTTTTAAAAAGGCAATAGAAGGACCAGTAGGGGATTCAGTCAGAAAGTCTCCAATAATCTAAATATGATCTCTCATTCAGTGGAGAATTGCTGGTTATAGTGAGATGTGACATGCATATTTCACATGGACTCAGAAATACGGTTACATTTACAATTTTCATTACAAAACAGAATCTGCATAGTTTGGATTGAACAGTATATTTTTGCTTGTTTGTTTGTAAGGTGTGCACTTTTATTAAAATGGTCTCAAGTCAGTGTACAGGCCAGCCCTGGCTGCCTCGACAACTCAGCCCACTCCCAGTGAGATGAAAGCATCCATACATAAAGTTGAGGAACAAAAAATGGGAGAGTGGGCACAATGGATGACCATTCAGAGGTTAAAAACAAAAATGAAGAAGTATTAAGGTTAAAGATTTTAAAAAGATTTTGCAGTACATAATTTACTCAGGAGCAATGCTGTCACCTTCCTTGATGTAGACCCAGAGCATGGACTTGGCCATCCTCTTCTTAGGAGTGGGTGTGATTTTGGGGAAGGTGAGGGCTTCTTGGAACCACCTATTTTATAGATACTTGGAAAGTCTTTTAAAAAGAACAAAACCAAAACAAACAATGCACACTCAAGTCCTCAGGCACATTGTAGAAAGTTGGGGGCGTTTGCTCCAACCTACTGCTGTCTCCTTCACCTTCCTTTTTTTAATCCTGAGTCAAAAGCACCAACAAAAAAACAAATAGAATACTTTTTAAAGTCACTGAATGTCTTATTGATTATGTGAAATCTTCAGACACAAAAGAAAAAAAAATCTTGTGACTAAAGTTTCCTTGAAGACACTGAATTGTTCTTTGAATGTGTTTTCATTTCAGAATTGTTTTTCCTTGTAACTTGCTTGCTCCGATGTATATCATTGTATCATATTGAGCCTGATACCTGGGCAGGTCAGACCAGGGAATTTGATCCCCTGAAACTGGAGTGATGGATGCCTATGAGCAATCACCTGAGTGTTGTGAATCGATAAAAAGTTTCTTTTGCTAGTAGGATTTTCTGTAATGATTACCAAATGATTTTTTATCAAGTTATTTTCTTCAGAAACAATATATCCAGAGTTTTGTTTTGTATCTCTTTTTAGGAAAATTATGTTTCTCTAGTTGAAAACACAGAACTTTCTGGTTTTTTGGGTTTTTTTTGTTTGTTTGTTTTTGTTTTTTTTTGGTCAGACCACAGACTCTTTCATAATGAGATGTTATCATGTGACTCAAGGCTATAATAGTTATTATTTATGAATTTAATAAATGAAACACTGTTTAGTTATTTTGTTTTGTTTGTACATATACTTATGAGTAAATGATGAAAACATGGAAATTTCGCCGTTAAAGCACAGAACTCAAATGGTCCTTCCATAGATTTCCCTGTTACTCACCTTGGAGTGCTCTTGGAGCTTCCTCACGGCTATGACTGAACCACAATTGGTAATCTTCACTGTTCTGAGAGCAAAAGAGAAACCAATCATCACAAATGATCTGACACTAGAGTCTTGAAGAATCTAGTGATTTTCTTTTCTTACAATTTCCAGCTCTATAGCAAGGGTAATTATTAGGACCTGTATTAATGGCATGTCTTCTGACCATAAGTTTGAGTCATCAGGACCGATTTCAGGAGAAAACCCTTGGGTACTTGCCTTTCCTCTCTGAGTGAACATTGTTCTATTGATCCACAGCAGAATTAGAAATTGCATTCAGCCATCAACACTAAACAAGACCAATATTATAACAAAATGACTCACATAGGTCTCTCCAGTCTGTCAGTGGAATATTGAAAGTTGATTTGACCTGAGCATACAACATAGTACTCAGGGAGTCAGACACTCAGTGATTATGATGTCTTCAGAAAGAAATAAAGAACATTTGAAAGGTATGGTTACTTCAGCAAATAGACAAAAACAGTCTTTGAGGGTGTGTAGGAGTACACAGAACCATTAGCTTTCATTCAGAGGTAGCCAGGTTGTGGAGAGGAATTGTCTAACCTGAAAAATAGGCCAGATACTGGAAAGAAGTTCCACAACATAAGTATTTCACACAGAGTTATGAACCCATTTGAAACAATCATATAAACAGAATGTTCTGCTGAAATAGTTAGCAACCTCCAGGAGTTACTAAAATGATAATATCCTCTATTTGGAGTTACCATTACTTGTACTTTCTTTTGATTCATGACTGAAACCAAGGAATTGTCACATAGAGTTCTTAACTATTACACTAGGGTACAAAAAAAATCCATTTAAGCAGACATTCAAACCTCTACCCACGCAAACATACAAGGAGAGAGAAGAGTGAGACAGACAGAGAGAGAAAGAGTAATAGAGATAGAGAAACAGACTGACACTCAGAGTCATCATACAAACTCACAAATCTCACAGGAAGAGATAGAAGAGGGGCATACAAACATACAGAGGAATACACACACAAATAGACAGACAGAGAGATAGATAGATAGATAGATAGATAGATAGATAGATAGATAGATAGACAGATAAATAGACAGATGTACATGGATGGATAGATAGAATTACAGATATACACTTAAAAACAGAAAGATCAAATATACATATAAGTATGAAAAGAGAAAGAACATAGAAAGAAATACACAAACACATTAATTAAAATTTTCGGAACACCACAAAAATATCATAACATGCACACTTACACCTACACACTTAGGAAATGAACAAGAAGGAATGGAAGAGGAGAGGAGTCATGCACCATAAAGGAAGTGCAATAAAATTTTAATAAAGAGAAAAATGGAAGGAAGGAAGGAAGGAAGGAAGGAAGGAAGGAAGGAAGGAAAGAGAGAGAGAGAGAAAGAAAGAAAGAAAGAAAGAAAGAAAGAAAGAAAGAAAGAGAAAGGAAGGAAGGTAGGAAAAGGAAGGAATGAAGGAAAGAAAGAAAGAAAGAAAGAAAGAAAGGAAGGAAGGAAGAAAGAAAGAAAGAAAGAAAGAAAGAAAGAAAGAAAGAAAGAAAGAAAGAGAAAGAAAGAAGAGAGGGAGAGAGAGAAAGAAAGAAAGAAAGAAAGAAAGAAAGAAAGAGAAAGGAAGGAAGGAAGGAAGAAGGAAAGAAAGAAAGAAAAAGAAAGAAAGAAAGAAAGAAAGAAAGAAAGAAAGAAAGAAAGAAAGAAAGAAAGAAAGAAAGAAAGAGAAAGGAAGGAAGGAAGGAAGAAGGAAAGAAAGAAAAAGAAAGAAAGAAAGAAAGAAAGAAAGAAAGAAAGAAAGAAAGAAAGAAAGAAAAAGTAAGAAAGATCTTGTGGCCTGTAAGATTGACATACTTTAAATCAGGTGTGTGCATTGGAGCAATTAATCTCACTTTATTACAATGTATTTTTATTTTCTAGTGGTAGTAAAAGTATAGCTCAGACTCCTAGTTGGTCTGCTTCCATGATCCATTCTAGAGGACCTGCTGCTCTCAGAGAAGTTGAGAATCCTCTGCACCCAGAGAAGTGTGATGAAGAAGGACACTTCATATTCATCAAGGGAAAGATCCACCAAAAGAAAGTCTCAATTCTGAACATCTATGCCCCAAATGCAAGAGCACACAAATTCATAAAAGAAATTCTACTAAATCCTCAAAACATACATTGAACCCTACACAATAATAGTGGAAGATTTCAACACCCCACTCTCACCAATGCACAGGTCATTGAAATGGAAACTAAAGAGACACAGAGAAACTAAGCAAGGTTATGAACCAGATGGGTTTAAAAGATTTCTACAGAACCTCTCTTCCTAAAACAAAAGAATGTACCTTCTCCTCAGCATTTCATTATACCTTCTCCAAAATTGAATACATAATTGTTCAAAAAAACAACCCTCAAAAGATACAAGAAGATTGAAATAACACCATGCATCCCATCAGATCACCATGACCTAAGGCTGGTCTTCAATAAAAGCAAAAACTACAGGAAGCCCACATATATGTGGGAAATGAACAACTCTTTACTCAATGATAACTTGGTCAAGGGAGAAATAAAGAAATTAAAACATCCTGGGATTTAATGAAAATGTTGACACATCATTCACAAACTCGTGGGACACAATGAAAGCAGTGCTAAGAGATAACTTCATAGCATTAAGTACCCTGGTAAAGAAACTGAAGAGATCTTACACTAACAACTTAACAGCACACTGAGAGCTCTAGAACAAAAAGAAGTAAACTCACCCAAGAGGAGTGGGAGGCAGGAAATATTTAAACTCAGTGCTGAAATCAACCAAACAGAAACAAAGAAAACAATACAAAGAAACAAAAAAACTAGAAGTTGGTTCTTTGAGAGAATCAACAAGATAGAAAAACCCCTAGCCAAAATAACTAAAGGGCTCAGATACAGTATTCAAATTAACAAAATCGGAAATGAAAAGGGAGACACAACATCAGAAATGGAGGAAATTAAAAAATATATATCATCAGATCCTACTATAAAAGCCTATACTCAACAAAATTGGAAAATCTAGACGAAATGGGTGATTTTATAGACAGATGCCATGTATCAAAGTTAAATGAAGAGCAGGTAAACTATCTAAATAGGCCCACATCACATAAGGAAATAGAAGTCATTAAAAACCTCCCAAGCAATCAAAGCCCAGGGTCAGATGGATTCAGTACAGAATTCTATCAGATCTTCAAAGAAGACCTGATACCAATTTGCATCAAACTATTCCATAAAATCAAAGAGAACATATACTACCTAACTCATTTTATGAAGCCACAATTACTCTGATACCTAAACCACACAAGGACCCAACCAAAAAAGAGAACTTCAGACCTATCTTGCTTATGAATATCGATGCAAAAATACTCAATAAAATTCTTGCAAACTGAATCCAAGAACACATTAAACAATCATTCACCATGATCAAATAAGCTTCATCCCATGTATGCAAGGTTGTTCAATATTTTTAAAAATCCATTAACATAATACTCTATTTAAACAAAATCAAAGGAAAAAAATCACATGATCATCTCCTTAGATGCAGAAAAAGCATTTGACAAAATACAACACCCCTTCATGTTAAAAGTATTGGAGAGATCAGCAATTCAAGGCCCATATCTAAACATAATAAAAGCAATTTACTGCATACCAAAAGCCAATATCAAATTAAATGGAGACATACTTGAAGCAAACCCAGTGAAACTGTCGACAAGACAAGGATGACCACTGTACCCTTATCTATTCA
This sequence comes from Mus musculus, assembly GCF_000001635.26. Lineage (NCBI taxonomy): Eukaryota > Metazoa > Chordata > Mammalia > Rodentia > Muridae > Mus > Mus musculus. The sequence goes on along the minus strand of NC_000069.6, from coordinate 28,906,641 downwards.
ATATAGTACTTAAAGTGTTAGCTAGAACAATAAGACCACAAAAAGAGATCAAGGGGTTACAAATTGGTAAAGAAGTAATAACATCACTATTTGCAGATGATATGATAGTATATGTAACAGACCCCAAAACCTCTACCAGAGAACTTCTTTAGCTGACAAACAAATTCAGCAAAGTGGCCAGATATAAAATTAACTCAAATAAATCAGTAACCTTCCTGTATACAAAGGATAAACAAGCTGAGAAAGAAATTAGGGAAACGACTCCCTTCACAATAGCCCCAAATAGGATAAAATATCTTGGGGTATCTCTGAAAAAACAAGTGAAAGACCTTTATGACAATAATTTCAAGTCTCTCAAGAAGGAAATTGAAGAAGATCTCAGAAAATGGAGAGCTCTCCCATACTCATGCATTGGGAGAATTAACATGTAAAAATGGCCATCCTACAAAGGTAATCTGTAGATTTAATGCAATCCCCTTCAAAATACAACACAATTTTTCAAAGACACAAAAAGAGAAATTCTCAAATTCATCTGGAAAGGCAACAAAACCAGAATAGCAAAAACTATTCTTAACAATAAAAGAACAGCTTGGAAAATCACTATCCCTGACCTCAAGCTTTACTGCAAAGCAATAATGATTTAAAAAAAAAAAACTGCCTGATATTGATACAGAGACAGACATGAGACATGTTGCTCAATGGAATAGAATTGAAGACCCAGAAATAAAACCACAATCTTAACTGTCACTTGATCTTTGTTAAGATGCCAAGAAATATACAATGAAAAAAAAAAGCATCTTCAATAAATGGTGCTGGTCTAACTGTCTGATTCTATGTAGAAGGATGAAAATAGACCCATATTTGTCACCTAGTACAAAGCTCAAGTCCAACTGGATCAAGGACAACAACCTAAATCCAAATACACTGAATCTAATAGAAGAGAAAGTGGGAAAAAGCTTTGAACTTATTAGCACAGGGGGAAATTTCCAAAACAGAACTCCAATGGCTCAAGCTCTCAGATTGAGAATTGATAAATGGATCCTCATGAAACAGGAAAGATTTGCCTTCTGGAAGGCAAAGGACATAGTCAATAAGATAAATCAGCAACATACAATTTGGTAAAAAAAAAAAAAAAAATCTTTGCTAAATCCACATCTGATAGAGAGCTAATATCCAAAATACATAATGAACTCAAGAAGTTAATCACCAAAAGACCAAACAACATAATCAAAAAATAGTGTACAAACCTAAACAGAGAATTCACAACTGAGGAATCTCCAATGGCTGAAAGTCACTTAAAGAATGTTCAAGGTCCTTAGTGATCAGAGAAATGCAAATCAAAACGACCCTGAAATTTCACCTTACAACAATCAGAATGGCTAAGAACAAAACCTCAGGTGATAACACAAGTGGAAGAGAATGTTGACAAAAAGGAACATTCCTCCATTGCTGCTGGGATGGCAAACTGGTGCAACCACTATGGAAATCAATCTGGAGGTTCCTAAAATAATGGAAAAATATCTACCTGAAGACTCAGCTATACAACTCTTGGGAATATACTCAAAAGATACCCCAAAATACCACAGGGGTTCCACTATGTTCACACTGGCCTTACTTGTGATAGCCAGAAGCTGGAAACAACCTAGATATCCCATGACAGAAGAATGGATACAGAAAATGTTTTTCATTTACATAATGGAATACTACTCAGCTATTATGAATGATGACATCCTAGGTTTTGCAGGCAAATGGATGGAAATAGAAAATACCATCCTGATTAAGTTAACTGAGACCCAAAAGGACATACATGGTATGTACTCACTAATATGTGGATATTAGCCAAAAAAAAAAAAAAAAATGAGTACAAAATACCCAAGACACACTCCACAGAACTCAAAACGGCCAGCAAACTTAAGTGCCCAAATGAGGACATCTCACATCTCAGTGCCAATTGGGAGAGAGAAAAAAGCAATCATAAGTGGGAAGGAGGAAGGGGTCTGGGAGGAAAAATTGGATGTGGGGATGGCGAGTTGGGGGAAGAGGGTAACCTGATTTGGTACTGGGTGAGGGAAAAGGACTGAAGCCCTTAGGGCCAGCAGAAAGAATTGGAACAGTCAACCTTAGATAATAGGATGTTGAGGGGTCTCTCCAGAATGCACCAGAGACCTGGAAGGTGAGAAACTCTCAGAACTCAACTCTTAGATGAAATGTTTATTAGTAGGCAGAGGGAACTTATAGAGACAACTTCCAGTAGGAAGACAGGACATCAAGTGAGAGATTGGATTGCCATTGTATAGTCAGAACTCTGACCCATAATTATTTCTGTCTAAAAGAACTACAGAGTTGGAAATGGAGAGGAGCCTGAGGAAAAGAAGGTCCAGTAACAGGCCCAAAGTGGGATCCAGCTCAAGGGGAGGTACCAAGGCCTGACACTATTACTGAAGCTATGGAGCACTCACAAAAATGGAATTAGCATGACTGCATTCCAGAAGACCCAACAAGTAGCTGAAAGAGTCAGAGGCAGATGTTTGCACCCAACCATTGGACAGAAGCAACTGACCCCTGTATTTGAATTAGGGAAGGCTGAAAGAAGCTGAGAAGGGCAATCCTGAAGAAGGACGAGCAGTCTCAATTTATCTGGACTCCAGAGATCTTTCAAACACTGTACCACCAAGCAGGCAGCATACACCAGCTGCTATGAGGCCCACAACACACATACAGTACAGGACTGTGTTCATTCAGAGATGATGCACCTAACCTTCAGGAGATTGGAGGCCCCAGGGTGTTTAGAGGTCAGCTGGAGTGGGGGTGGTGACATCCACGTGGAGACCAGGGTTTGGGGAGGAGGTATGGAATGTGGAACAGTCAGAGGGTGGATGGGTGTGTATGTGTGGATAAAATATGGAGTGTAAAAATTAATTTTTCAAAAAGTAAAAAAAAAAGTATAGCTCAATACCATTGGGTTTCATATCTATGGAAACATAAGACAAGAAATTCAAGAAAAAGTCCCTCTCAAGACTACTATTATATCTTAGATGACTTTAGTTCCAATAGGAAAAGATTGTAAACTATGATTTGTAAATTCATCATGATTGTTTAATCTGTATTATTTATATGAATAAACATTTGCGCATATGTGGATCTCAAAAACAAATTTCAATTTTAACTCTAGGTAACTTGAAAATAACTTACACGCATTCTTATCATTGGTAGCAGCTTCTCGATTATATCATTCACTGTATCGAGGTTTGTTGCTGTTACAGATAAAGTCTATGAAAAATACAGAGAAATATCGTATAAAATAACTTTGAAGCTTATGATTACAAAATTAGTTTTGTTTAATCATTACTTATAACCTACAGTCTTCAGACATACCCGAAGAGGACATCAGAACCCATTACAGATGGTTATGAGGCACCCTGTGGTTGCTGAGAATTGAACTCAGGACCTCTGGAAGAGCAGTCAGTGCTCATAACCACTGATTCATCTCTCCAGCCCCAATAGACAATTATTTAGTAGCTATGTTGTGTAACTCAATGATAAAACTGCTACAACATAGTATGTGTGAAGTTATGAGTTTTATCTTAAGCACTGTAAACACATATGACCACACTCACACACACACAAACCAACCAGTGGTAAGTTCATAAAACTGATTTCTAAGTGGAAGTTACATGAAAAGATATCCCTATGCCTAGAACATGCAAATAAACATGAGAGTAAAGAGTCATGATTATGTAGCTGGCCTTCCTAAGCAGGTGTGATGATGCACAAAGAAATGCCGAAAGGGCAGAGGACAAAGGTAAAGAGATACGATGTTATGAAACATGTGGATGTGGAGAGCAAATTAATTCTTGGTAATCTTTTGTCCTGTTTAAGATTTGTTTATGGTTATCTTATATAATAATTATTTTTCATTAGACAGAAATATTTTAGAAGAAATAGTAGTTGAACAACACATAAGTTAATATATAAGCAATAAGAACTCTGGGGAAAAAGCAGTTTAATTCTATTAATAATAATTGGCATGGAAATGTATGCTGATGCAACTAAGTGATGTAATTTTCAGTCATTTAAGAAGAAAATTCATATACATATGTATATACGTGTATATATACATGTATATAAATATATTGCATTAGCATGTGGATCAATCTTGCTTCATATTTTTCTCACATATAAAAAACATAAGTGTGCATACCATATCTATACAGCTTTTCCATATGCATAAATTCTTACTACCTCTCCCATCCACTCTCTTACACTACAACCAGACTGTCTATCTGCAACTCATAAACTAGAAATATCAGTTTTGGGTTTGTATTCACATACACTGTCACAGGTTGGGATGTCTTCAGTGTGTATCTTCAATGATAAATTTGTCTTGATACCCTTCTTGGCTTCATGAATTGATCTGCTCAAATGCAATAAAAATACAAGAAATAGTAAAATTAACTTGCTAGTTGCTTATTTTAAGCTAATCACTGTTAGTATTTTATAAGTATCATCTTAGTGTTAAATACCAGACAAGCAGTTCAGCAATATGCATTATTGGATTAGGGAATATTTAAAAGTGTTTCAGAACCAAAGACACGGTCAGGTAATAGCAAATTGACCTAGGAAGCACAGCCAGGCCTCAGAACTTTTTGTTTACAAGGTTGTTGTCAAGTGAACTTCACCTGGAATGAACTACAATCCAGAAATGGAGGGTACACCTGTGATCCAGATCTTGAGGCTGACTAGGACCTTGACATGGAGATCTTGAGGCATAGTAGCCATGAAAAACTTAGACCCAGTCAAGGTAGAACACAGGTATCATTAATCCCTAGAGAATGAGGGAAGTGGATCTGAGTTAAAAGTCAGCCTGGGAGAAAGCAAGGTCCAGATCTAGGCATGGTGGTACACACCTTTAATCTGAGCAACACCTTATACTGGAGGCCTACATAAGGACATTGAAGAAGGAAGACTCACTCCAGGGACAGTCCATAAATTCTATGGCTCTAGGGAAGATCTGTGACTAGTACACACACACAAAAAAAAGGCAAAAATCTGCTTGACCTCAAAGGAGGAAGTATCAGATAATTTGAATGGATTTGATAGAGTAACATCTAGAGTGGAATTGAAAGTAAGACTGAAGAGCACTGTTTATTCCAATATAAAAAGGAGACAAAGAATGCAGTACTTCCTCAAAATTAAATAAAATATGCTATAGACAAGAGAATCTAAAAAAGTATCCAGTGACCATCTAATCAACAACATATTTGGAGGCAGTCTACCAAATATATGCTGAAAGAGTCAGATGCCAATACTTGTACCCAACCAATGGACACAAGCAGCTGACCCCTGTTGTTGAATTAGGTAAGGCTGAAAGAAGCTGGAGAGAAGGGTGATCCTGTAGGAGGACCAGCAGTATCAATTAATCTGGACCCCTAAGATCTTTCAAACATTAGACCACCAGACAGGATACACCATTGGATTTGAGGTCCCCAAAACACATAGAGTAAAGGACTTCTGGGTCTGCGTTCAATCTGAGAAGATGTACCTAATCCTCAAAAGACTGGAGGCTTCAGGGAGTTTAGAGGTCAGGTGGGGTGGCTGGTGGCTTCCATGTGCAGAAAGAGTGTGGTGGGGAGGAGGTGTGGGATGTGGAGCTTTGGAGGACAGATGGGGGAGGGGTGGAGAATGGAATATGGAGTGTAAAAGTGAATTGAAAATAAAATTAAATTTCAAAAAGAAATGAAGCACAAACTGCAATTCCCATATTAGTATGGAATAAATGTACAATCACAAGTAAAATACCTTTGGAGAAAATAGTGCCACTGATCTTTCTGTTCTTGTGAACTGTAATGTTGAAAGAGAAAAACAAGATTAGAGTCTTGATAATGCTAAGACTTTTAAGATTATTGCTCCTAAAATTTATAAGCCAATGTCCATCATGAGGGTGTAGGTGTAGATGGTATTTTCCACATGACTGCCCTTATGAATGACATGTTTCACTAGAACACTTGTATGACAGGAAGTTGACTATAGTGTGGAAGCTAGTTGGGAATTTCAAAACCTGTCTATTTTCCAAGAGCTGTGTGACTACTTCTGTGCCATCAATGACTCCTAGCTTTGGTTTCATGTGTATAAAGGACAGCTAAGACAGTGTACTCTTAGTGTGAAGTCCTTTTCACATAGTAAGGGATCATTATTCACACTAAACCACAGGTGAGCTATATGACCTTTGTTTAGAACACACAAGACATGGGGAACACCTTTTAAGAAAAAAAATTGTTTATTTCCTCCTGTGAACTACAGAATTGACATACAGGACAGGAATCCTAGAAACTAGTGCTTCATCTGTGTGAGTCATCATATCAACTCTCCTGGTACAAATTAATAATCATCCCATGACCATTCCACTGTAGCATGTAATACTCTTAATTTGAGATGGATTAAATATGAATCACCACGCTAATTTTTATAACTGCAAGTTTTAGGTTGAATGAGTTATACCTCTTTGATACTTGACACATCCACAGTGTCTTACAGTCATCAACATTATCTTGATGATCAATGTTTTGCTTTTCCAAACAGCAACCCCTACCCAATGCACTATTCCTCTTCCCTATGCTCACAACCCTATGTCAGGTATAATTTTCCATCTGTGCGCTAATGTGTACATTGTTTCCTCTTTCTGAAAATAATTATCCATGCTGCAAAGATCTTACATTCACAAAATTTTCTTCTCCACTTTGCCATAATTCTAACATCTATAACTCAAGCTGACCTCGTATGGAACTGATTCTTGCCAAGAGACTGGCACTTTCATGTTCCTACCATTAACTGCTCACCCACTCTATTCTCTGTCTGCAACCATTTTTATCACCATGCTACAGATGGAAAAAGAGTCACCACCAGCCATGTGAGATCTAACATATATTGGCCATTGGCTGCTTCCCTAACTGACTTGGCGGTAGCAGGTCAGAGATTAGAAACATAATTAAGCTGTGGGTGGATCTGGGGTGCTGAGCTAGGACTAAGGTGACTGAGCAAACAAAGTTGAGGGCAGATTCAGAGGTGTTGAACTGGGGGAGAAAAGAAGGGTATGGGCACTGAGGAAGGCTTAGAAGAACCTCTTCATTGAGCTAAGGCATATCAAAATGAGATAATGTGCATGTCTATCATCTGTGGATCCATGGGAATCTTACCCCTTGACCTTTTATCCTTACCAGTTGACTATTCTACACAAGTGATATTCTGCTACACAGATATTCAAATACTTGAACTTTCTATGAGAAACTATTTTTATTTGTCCAATTAAATACTATTTTTATGGAAATTAACTGGGAAGTACTGCAGATATTGGTCAAATTTAAGTATACTATGCAGTATTATTGGAGAGAAATCAATGTATGTATTTTCAAAACCTAGATAATACCAGACATTATGGGGGAAAGAATGTGGAGGATATGGTAAGTCCTTGTTTAGTCCACATCCTTCTTAGAAGACAAGGTACATCTGCTTTTCCCCAGAATCTTTGGGAGACCCAATGAACATCACAGATAAAAAACTAAGGAATCTATGGACATGTGAAATGTATGTTGTGAAAAGTATAGACAAACTAGGGTCATCATAGAAGGAGAAAATCTCAGTTGGTATCCTCTATACAATCAGACTAAACTGGATTCTTATTTTTGCAAACATTCTGGTTAATTGGTTTAACCTGTGAATTACAAACCACTAAGCTGCCCAACAATTTCTATAGCTCTCTTCCTGTGAATACAAGCCCAAACTGTAGGTCTTACCGAAAGGTGGCCCAAAAGTGTCCATTGGGACAATGCAGGTAAAGGGTCTTGCAAGTACAGATTTCATTTTTTCTGCGTTGGGCCACATCATCCACCACCACCCACAGGAGATGCAGTGGGATGATGCACTTTATCTTAAACTCTCTTTTATTCCTAGAAGAAAATAAAGTATCTTTGTTAGTTTGATTTGCATTGTAGTTGGTATTGCTTGTAGAAATACCCAGTTCCTCCTGCCCCAGAGCAGAGGAGGACTCCTCCATTTTGTCACTAAGGCACAGTTCAAACCAGGGTAGATGGAATTCAACAAAGCGAGTTTTGAAAAAGTTCCTGGATAGAAGCTTCTCAGTGCTCACAAATAGAGGTAGCCTGATCATTTTTTGGATTAGAGAATGTTTAAAATGAATATACTATGAATATACCTCATTACAATAGCTCCTTTACTCAACATACAAAGTGCAACTATACAAGTGCCCCAAAAGATGATTATTTATCCCAGTAATTTAAACAAATAATTGGAAATATGTCTTCCTATCAAGCATTCTGATCTTACAGAAAGTGTTTGTAAGAAACAATAACCTTGGAAGCATCGCTTTCCTTCTTCACCAATATATGGAGCTAGTCCTTTGAAAAATTCAAATACATATACAATGTGTTCTGATTATTTTGTTGTTGTTGTTTTTGCTCTCTGCTTTCCCTTCTATCTTTTAACAGAATCATTCGCAGATTTGTGTCTTTTCTATTCTTTTATGATAGACTGAATATTACATCTGTGTGTGCATGTGTATGTGTGTGTGTGTGTGTGTGTGTGTGTGTGTGTGTGTGTGTTGAGTACATAACTCTGCATTGGACACTGTTAAGGTAATATGATGGTCAAAAACTGAAAATACTTACTCTGCCACTCTCAGATTCAGGAAACAATATAAACCCTGATTCAAAAATCATGCCCCCCCACACACACACACGAGTATGTGTATGTATATATATATCATTCTAAAATTCAAAGGTGTGACATTTTTAAAACAAGCTACTACAGAAAAAATTTCTGACACTATCTAATGTACCATGTAACAGTCAAAATACAAGCATATTATGGAATGTTTACTAAAGGATACACATGCACACTCACACAAACATACACACACATGACTACATCATATGAAACATTTGTTCTTATATTTTCTCTCCAAATCAAGACATGCAATTGTATATTTACATATATACTCATATATATGAAGCAAAATTCAGAAGATATGCTTGAACCTAGAATCTCTAATTTAAATGTCTGATAAGAGATAATCATCCTTGAAAATGAAAACAATGACAATCATCTCCTATGAAACTAATAATGCTCTTACCATAATATGAATGGCAATCTCAAAATAATTTTAATTTTTATTATTACTCAGCAGAAACAGAAGAAATATATGGTGTTTCAAGGAATGCATTCATTTTAGTCTCCTTTACTCTCAAAAACCAAAGTGAATTTCACTTACTTTCACCAACTACAATTAAAAGACACACTACCAGTATTCATACATTTTTAATTGAAATGAGTCAGTTACTTAGAGGAGCGAGAGGGGAAAGAGGCAGATGCCCAAGAGCTGAGCCACTGCAGTGGCAGGCAGTTGGAGGCAGTTGGAGGCAGAGGCAGAGGCTGAGAAGGGAGGGGGGGAAACGGAGGAGGTCCCAGACCAGACTAGACCAGACCAGACCAGACCATATCCTCCTTCCCCAGCTGCAGAACCACCCCAACGCCCACAACCACATGCTGCAGGACCCGGGACGTGACTCCTGGCTGTCAATTCTTATTTTTACGTGGTGGTGGTAGGGAAATGTGAGGATTTCCAAGTGTGGACTGAAGGTGAGTTGAGTAGAAATGACAAGAAGGAAGACAGATTGATAGCCAGGCCATTCATTTATTTTGAGCCTGCATCAGTCAGACACTAACTACCATTTTCTATGCTGGGTGCTTACAGTGACTGATCAGGGTTGAAAAACAAATTTACTCCATTATTCTCTTCTGAACATTTCATTTTCTCACAATTGTGGAAGTGGATCTTCAGGAATATTATTTAAGGATGGCCAGAATGCTTATCCCCTATGCTAAATAAACTAATTATTGATGTCTGTCCTCCAAACCATATACAAACTTATGAGAACATACCTTAAATTATTTACTTGATAATGTCAGTACCAACTTCATACCTTCTAGAATAATATGAAGGCTATGCTCATGGTCACTGGAGATTATATGTGATGTGGTCCCAGAAAACACCTCCGTGGTTATAAATTACAATGAACCATGTTCTCATTTAATCACAGCACTTTTCTCTAGTATAAATTACAATGAACCATGTTCTCATTTAATCAGAGCACTTTTCTCTAGTATAAATTACAATGAACCATGTTCTCATTTAATCACAGCATTTTTCTCTAGTATAAATTACAATGAACCATGTTCTCATTTAATCACAGCATTTTTCTCTAGTATGTCCCTGCAGTTTCCCCTGATTAGTAGTTGCTATGAGTAGGGATAGTAGCTGCTTCTCATCTCTTCATACCCACTTGGGAACTATGAAGTCAAGAAGCTTACATGTGTTGTCACATGTGTGCAAGGATTGTAATCAGGGACTCCCCACTCTTGCTGCTTGAATCTATCTGGAAACAACAAGCAAGAGGACACCTGGTTCTCATATTTCAAATATGTTATTTTGAGAACATGTCTCAGAGTACAGTCCACATATCCCACAAAGTTCCAGTTCTCATATGCCAGCTTTAACAGTGCTGGGATCACTGGCATGTGCTTCCACATCTGCCTCCTCTTCAAATTCGCTGTTATTCTTTCCCCGGATTCAAAAGTAGGATAACACCTTAAAGATTTCTTTCTTAAAATATGTGTCTAAAACTTGTGACAAAATAAATTGAGAAATGTGGAGGAGGTTCACCAAACCTCAACCATGGTAGAGAAAAAAGAAGTTGCAAACATGAAGTAATGAAGTAAATATAATGTTTTTTTTAAAAAACAAGTAAAAGAACATATTTTATTTTTGTACAGAAAGAACTAATTAAAGTGTAGCCTCTCATAATGAGGAATGCATGTTGCACATACTCACAGGATACGCGACACAACCAAGACATCATTAAATAAGGAGAGATGTCTTTTTTTTTTCGTTTTCTGGAAACATTTGAGTTTCACGGGGCCTTGGCACAGCAAGGTTCGATGGATTCCTCCCATGTCTTTCTTCACAATGGTTTCCATATAGAAAAAAAAAAGATACTCCTGATCCAGGTCTCCACCTAACAGAACAAGTATTCAAGTATTCAGTGGATAAGTTATAAGACCAATGTTCACACTAAATTTTAAAGTGTTCATGGTATTAAAACACAGGAAATAAATTTGAAAGAGAAGATCAAAGGGATATTATAGCAACATTTATAATGTTAACAGTTAATATATGGTATACCTGCATGAAATTCAAAATAAATAAGTATGGGATATTGAAAGATAATTGTAACTCTTAACATAAATAATATTCTAATGGGAAAGATAGTAAGAAATGTAAAAAACTAACTGTAGTTAAAATTTTTAGACTGCTTTTTAAACATATGAACACTCTGACCTTCCCTATATTGCCCTATGTCTGTTTCCTTCACAAATTTCTCTTTTAGTATAATTGTTCCTTCCCAAACTGTCTTGAACAGTGAAAACATAGAAATGAACAGCTGGTGTATATTATTTTTCGAAGGTGTAATTGTATTAATCGAAACAACTCAAGCCAAAGACCTCTGCTATAGTGATCCTGGTGTTCATTCAGCTGAGCTGTCAAAACTGTTATAATCAACTAGATCACTGTCAAAGCAGAAAAACAAACAAACAAACCCTCCCGCATTCAAAAATCTTTGTGAAAGTTGGTCTTGTCCAGACAAAGAGATCAATTCCCTTGCCTCTTGCCTGTGGCTTCTATAAGGATATCAACATTTTTTTCTGGAAACTAAAAATATTTGTACATTTTAAAGTCTCCTCCTAGATTCCTGTACCTCTCGAAACCTCTCCATTTCCTCTGCTATGTTAACTCTAGAACCCCTGCCAACCATATTTATGGTTGTGAAGTTTCTCCTACTCAACTTATCCCCATTTTTCTCTCCTGATATTCTTCCTTCTCTGTTACCCAGCCTTGGCCATACCAAATCTATTTTCTTTTTCTCTGTTCTCTGAACTCTTCCAGCTGCCTCTGAACATGTTTCCTCTCTTATCCACAATGAAATTCTTCCCATGAGAGAAGAGCGACTAAACTTTGGGTGGTTTCTTTACTGTGACCTGCTCATACAAATGGAATATTTATGATATATGTTTTCTTTAAGGGAATATAATTCTGCCCAAAACATGTTACATCTCTCAAAAATTATGTACAGAGACAACATATCTTTTACTTGGAAAACATTTAGGATCCCTGAGATTCAAAATGTAATAGAGATACAGCAGCCAATAGTTGTCATCACACACTTCAAATAATAATGTAAAGATGTGTCAAAAATACTACTAATTCAATTTCGTAATGAACAAAATTGAAAGTAAATGAACATGTCAGGAAAGTAGTTCCTGTCTTATCTGAATTAATGTGCAAATGCTCAGAAATACATTTCATGAACACAATATGTGTTGGAAACTATAACAATCTGAAGAAAACCAGATACTCAGCGTCTACCAAAAAGATGAGACCAAATTTATTTTAAAAATACTTGTAGTCATGGTGGTTAAAACAATTTAGTTGCACAGAAAATAATCCTTATTCCTAACTTAGACTGATTTTTTAAAAATTTACAGAAACCATTCTATTGTATGCTCAAAACATACTTCTCATATAATAATGTTGTTTCTAGAGAAGGTTGGTACTGAATATTCCTACCTTTTCAAGAAAACAATGCTGAGTTGAGAGTTTGCTCAAATGATCTAGAGGAATCCAAAGAGAACACTTCCTGATATAATTAATCTATCATGAAAAAAAAGTTATAAAAATACCTTTTCTGTGGAGGGTAGAAGGAAGAAACTTACAATAAACTTGAAAATTTCTTTTGCCTTCCTACTTCGAACACCAAACTGGTGACTACAGTTGGTAGACAAACTACTGAAGTCTGTGGTTTCTGTCCTAGTCAGGCTGAAGGACCATTGTGATGTCAGTAGTCTATGGCTCATGCCATCTGACAAAGTGACACATGCATTTCCTTTCCTTATACTTAGCAACTTTAAAACCTTTTCCAAACATTTATTGAACTGAAAGTCTTTGTAAGGAATAACATATTTTCACAACCATTGATATGTATATGAAAGCTATATAGGTGACAGAATATAGAGACAGATGGATGATAGATCAATAGACAGACTGATAGCTACTCTTTGGTAGCTGTTTACTCTACTGTGCTCATACAATTTGAATACTAAAGCATATATTAAGTGAATATCATGCTGTCCAAAACATACAAAATATCTTTCAAAGATACGTAGAGAGACACCACCTTTTACATAGAAATCATTTAAGACCCATGAGATGAAAGGAGTTAGGAGGAAGAGAAGCCAATGGTTATCATAGCAAACATAAAACAATAATGCAAGGACATTTTACAAAAATAGTACCAGTTCAATTTCATGATATTCAAAATTAAAAGTAAGTGAACATATGTGAAAAAATGATCCCTTTCTATCTGAATGAACATTAAAATATTTAAAAATTTTTAAAAATCACAACATAATTAGGAAAAAATAACAATTTGCTGAAAACCAGAGAGTTCATAGGTTTTAAGTTGAAGTCTGACCAGTTTACAAGAAAAGTTTGTGTTCATAGTAAGGAAAAAACCACTAGAAATCATCTAGAAAATACTCCTCTCACATGTCCAGGATAGGTATTTTTTGAAGACTTATAGAAAGTAAGATCAACACATACTTACCCATTCCTGGTAGTCATAACTTTGTTTCTTTAAGGGATTGGCACTGGATATTGCTAATGTGTAACTTTTCATGAAGCTGCTGCCAAGATCAAAGCTAGTTTACAAGGTCTGGAGAATCAAGTTAGAGCACTTCCTGATTCCATAGGGCTATCATAAGAGTCAGTTCATTATTTTACACATACCTTTACAGTGGAGCCTGGAATTGAGAACCAGTCAAAGACTATAAATTATTGCTTTTCTTCTAGGCACTAAATACCGAACTGGAGACTGCTGTTGGTCAGCAAACCACTGAAGTCTGAGGATGCTTCAGTAGTCAAGGTAACAGGTCATTGTGATGTCAAGATTCAAAGGCCCATGCTATAACTGACAAGGGCACAAGAGCCTTCTGTGTCTTTCAATCTTTTAGCTTTGAAAAAATATTCTTTTAACAATTGTTGAACCATAGGTATCTATATTAAATAGCAGATCTTCATAAAAATATACATGATATGATAGATGAGAGATAGAAAGAGAGAGAGAAAGAGAGAGAGAGAGAGAAGGAGAGAAAGAGAGAGAAAAGGAAAGAGAGAAAGAGAAAGAAAGAAAGAAAGAAAGAAAGAGATTGAAAGAAAGAAAGAAAGAAAGAAAGAAAGAAGAAAGAAAGAAAAAGAAAGAAAGAAAGAAAGAAAGAAAGAAAGAAAGAAAGAAAGAAAGAGAAAGAAAGAAAGAAAGATTAATTTCAGGAATAATACCTGTTCAAGAAGAGAAAGAATTTTTTGCAAAACATTCTCAACCATTCTCAATACCTAATTCTTTTTTTAAACTATCAAATATATACATGAAAACTCAGGTTTATTAACAATGTGAACCTTAGAGACCAACATGTCTGGGAAAAGATACACACACACACACACACACACACACACACACACACCCCTACTTCCACATCTGGGTTCAGTCCATTTCTTTCTCTCATTTGAAATGAACAGGCTTCTTAGAGATAACAACATATCAAAATAAAATACAGTAAGAAAAACAAAAGCATTATATTAAAATATGACAAGGTAAGCTAACAGAGAGCAAAAGAGCCCCAACACAAGGCAATGGATTCAGAGGCTCAGTAGCTTACACATTCCTAATATATGTACAGAGGATCCTTATAGACTCACGTTGACCTTGTGTTCCTGCTTCAGTTTCCATGAGGTATTTGGGTTTTGTTCATTTATTTTGCTCTCTTGGTCTTCCATCCCCTTATGGACCCCTCAATCCCAGAGTAGAAAAGCAGTCTTTAAAATCTTTATTACAGAATGTGAACCCTAAAAATTTTCATTACTTTTTAGAATATTTTCAAAATATGTATTGATAAATTTTGTAATATGGGAACTGGTAGATTGAGGTAAATGATCAAAGTATCCATTGACGCAAGGTTAGTTAATTTCAGTCGGGTAATGGTGATTTTGATTATACAGATTTTTTTCTGTATTTAAATATCATTTTATGTACTCTCTTAGAATAAGCAATTCACTAAAAGATTAAGAAAAATATTTAGTCTGCAAATATTGTTTCTCTATCAGCAATTATAGATTGGAATATAATCCCCTTGGCAGTGCTGAGAGAATCAGTTTGTTCCTCTTGAACAATGTAAACTGAGGATATTTACTTCATGGTAAGTCATACAAGCTCCAAAAATAGAAACAGTTATTCAATTTTGTCAGAACATAGTTCAAGAACCGAGCTGTATGAGAATTCTGAATGCGTGCGAGTCAGCTCCAGGAAACAAGATGTGAATCTTGTAGCCTTGGTTCCTTCAAACACAGAATTGTACTGGGAATATTTTCTTGAGCTCCACCCAGGGGTAGTACATAGGTGTGAATTTACTTCAGGTGTTGTTATTATTAACATGACTCAATGAAAATACATGTTTTTGCCATGTGTAGCTTGTCCTGGCAATTGAGCTCCTTACTCCTGTGACTCTATTTCTTTTTCTTTTTTTTTCTTCTCCCTATGCCCCCACCACACACACACACTCCAAAGCACTTCAAGTCTGCAAAGTTAGGTGCTCCATCTGTTGAAGCCAGCAAAGTAGCCCAGCTAGAACACATCCCCCATATAAGCAACACCTTCTAATATAGCCCTTATTCCAGTTATTTGTGACTCACATGAAAACCCAAGCTGCACATCTGCTGCAGATGTGTGTGGAGGCATAGGTTCAGCTCTTGTATGTTCTTTGTTTGGTGGTTAAGTGGGATAGGGCTCTGAGAGCCCCAAGGATCCAGGTGATTTGACTCTGTTGTCTTTCAGCAGACTTCCTATCCCATTTGGTGTTGAATTTTTTTTTTTTGTGGGTGGGGTGGAGATTCTATTCTCAACTATGGTTCCTGCCTGGCTATCAGTGGCAGCCTCTTCAGGTTGCAGATCCCCAATGTAGTGAGACACACATAAGTTCATCTTCTTTGATTCTTAGGTGCCTCCCTTGTCCCAGGTCTCTTTCTTGTTCTGTCCATGCCAGCCATCTTCTCACACCTCACTTGCAAATATCTATTCATTTTCAGGGCCATCTAGTCATCTCTCTTGGCCTTCCCTTCCCTTACCTCATATTTCCCTCCCCATCACCCTCCCTCCAATTTCCCTCCCTCCACCTAACTCTTATGAGTATTTAATTCCCCCTTCAAAGTGAGATACATTCTTAGGCTTTTTTTCTTGTTTAAGTTCTTTGAGTCTGGGGAGTGTAGCATGGTATCAGCATTTTATGGATAATATATACTTATAAGTGAGTTCATACCCCACATATTATTTTGGGACTGAGTTACCTTACTTTGGATGATGTATTAGTCAGGGTTCCCTAGAGTCACAGAACTTATGGATAGTCTCTAGATAGTAAAGGAATTTATTGATGACTTACAGTCGGCAGCCCAATTCCCAACAATTGTTCAGTCACAGCTGTGAATGGAAGTCCAAGGATCTAGCAGTTACTCAGTCTCACACAGCAAGCAGGAGAAGGAGCAAGAGCTAGACTCCCTTCTTCCAATGTCCTTATATTGTCTCCAGCAGAAGGTGTAGCCCAGATTAAAGGTGTGTTCCACCACACCCTTAATCCCAGATGAAAAGGTGTAGCCCAGATTAAAGGTGTGTTCCTTAAACTCAGAGATTTAATCTTCTGGAATCCATAGCCACTATGGCTCAAGATCTCCATACCAAGATCCTAATAAGGATCTCCAAGCCTCCAGATAAGGGTCGATGGTGAGCCTTCCAATTCTGGATTGTAGTTCATTCCAAATATAGTCAAGTTGACAACCAGGAATAGCCACTACAATCCACTCCTTGTCAACTTGACACAAATAATATCTCATGTTCACATGAAACAATAACAAGGTTGTGAATACGCCTAACATGATATAACTATCCCTCGTACAATCGCAAACGCATTTGTAAATTTACAGTGGGCATTCATATTACTTTATAATCCTCATTTCTGCAACTGGTTACGTGGCCTTAATTGGTATTTATAACTACCTTCCTCTACTACCCATTCTGTATTTCCTTCACCTTCAGCCAGCACCTCAGCAGGTCTTGGCTCTTTTCCTGGAGGATTGACCCATACCTTCATTCCTGATGGGTCTGCGTCCTTTCTCATCCTGCTTGGATTAGGCTGTTGTAGTTTCCCATTGACTTTAATCACAGGACAAGGTAGTACTAAGAGATGCCCTAAGGGATCTCCTACACTCCAGACATAATCTTGCTTACCACCATTGTGAAGAGGTAATCCAATTTCCCCATGGTAATCTGGATCTATCACCCCTCCTAACACTGTTATTCCTTTTTTAGCCTGTTGGTTTAAGGGCATTAGAAGCCCAAAATGACCAGGGGGGGAGTCTGAGCTTCCAGTTCAATGGAATGTTTGTTGTAGCTCCTGGTAGGAGCACTCCCCTCTCTGGAGCCAAAACTTCTAGGCCAGCAGAACCTAGAGTTATGGGGACAGGAAGCAAAAATTTTCCTAGAGGGTCACTAGGAGTGATAGTAAGTGGAACTATCCCCTTTTCCACCCCTTGATTCCTGGACCCATGAATCCTGGCTATGGGTGAAACTGTACCATATATCGAGCGCTGATTCAAAGCATATTCTGCCTTCTGAAGAACTCTGCCCCAGCCTTCCAAGCTGTTACCACCTAATTGGCGCTGTAACTGCGTCTTCAAAAGGTCATTCCATCTTTCTATCAGACCAGCTGCTTCAGGATGGTGGGGAACGTGGTCAGACCAGTGAATCCCATGATCTTGGGCCCACTGTCGTACTTCTCTAGCTGTGAAATGAGTTCCTTGGTCAGAAGCAATACTGTGTGGAATACCATGACGATAGATAAGGCATTCTGTCAGTCCGTGAATGGTGGTTTTAGCAGAGGCATTACGTGCAGGAAAGGCAAATCCATAACCAGAATAAGTATCTACTCCAGTAAGAACAAAACGCTGTCCTTTCCACGAAGGAAGTGGTCCAATGTAATCAACCTGCCACCAGGTTGCTGGCTGGTCACCTCGAGGAATGGTGCCATATCTGGGGCTCAGTGTTGGTTTCTGCTGTTGGCAGATCTGGCAATCAGCAGCAGCTATAGCCAGGTCAGCCTTGGTGAGTGGAAACCCGTGTTGCTGAGCCCAAGCATAACCTCCATCTCGACCACCATGGCCTCTTTATTCATGTGTCCATTGAGCAATGACAGGGATGGCTGGGGAGAGAGGCTGACTGTACACAGAACGGGTCATCTTATCCACTTGATTATTGAACTCCTCCTTGGCTGAAGTCACCTTTTGGTGAGCATTTACATGGGACACAAATATATTCACATCCTTTGCCCATTTGGAGAGATCTATCCACATACTTCTTCCCCAGATGTCTCTCTCACCAATTTTCCAATTGTGATCTTTCCAAGTCCCTGACCATCTAGCCAATCCATTGGCTACAGCCCATGAGTCAGTGAATAATTGTACATCTGGCCATTTCTTCTTGCAAACAAACTGTAATACCATGTGTACTGCCCGAAGTTCTGCCCACTGTGAAGATTTCCCTTCACCTGTGTCTTTCAGGGTTGTCCCAGAAAGGGGTTATAATGCTGCAGCTGTCCACTTCTGGGTGTGCCTGCATAACGTGCAGAGCCATCAGTAAACCAGGCCCTAGTCTTCTTCTCTTTGGTCAGTCGATCATAGGGAACACCCCATGAGGCTATAGGCACATGCTTGGCAGCAGATGGCATTGTAACAGGAGTAGAAACCATAGGCATTTGAGCAACTTCATGTAACTTGCTTGTGCCTTCAGGACCTACTCTGGCCCGATCACATATATAACACTTCCATTTTATAATAGACTGCTGCTGTGTGCGTCCCACTTTATGACTTGCAGGGTCTGATAGTACCCAGCTCGTGATGGGTAGTTCAGGTCGCATAGTAACTTGGTGTCCTATTGTCAAATGTTCAGTTTCCACTAAGGCCCAATAGCAGGCCAAGAGCTGTTTTTCAAAGGGAGAATAGTTGTCTGCAGATAATGGTAGAGCTTTGCTCCAAAATCCCAAAGATCTTTTCTGTGATTCACCTACAGGGGCCTGCCAGAGGCTCCAAACAGCATGTCTATCAGCCACAGACACCTCAAGTACCATCGGGTCTGCTGGGTCATATGGTCCAAGTGGTAGAGCAGCCTGCACAGCAGCCTGGACCTGTTGAAGGGCCTTCTCCTGTTTGAGGCCCCACACAAAGCTAGCAGCTTTCCGAGTCACTTGGTAAATAGGCCTAAGTAACACACCCAAGTGAGGGATGTGTTGTCTCCAGAATCCAAATAGACCCACTAAACGTTGTGCTTCTTTCTTGGTTGTAGGAGGGGCCAGGTGCAATAACTTATCTTTCACCTTAGAAGGAATATCTCTGCATGCCCCACACCACTGGACTCCTAAGAATTTCACTGAGGTAGATGGTCCTTGAATTTTGGTTGGATTTATTTCCCATCCTCTGATACGCATATGTGTTACCAATGAGTCCAAAGTGGTTGCTACTTCCTGCTCACTTGGTCCAATCGGCATAATGTCATCAATATAGTGCACCAATGTGATATTTTGTGGAAGATCCAAATGATCAAGATCCCTTCTAACTAAATTATGACACAGGGCAGGAGAGTTAATATATCCTTGAGGCAAAACTGTGAAGGTATACTGTTGGCCTTGCCAACTGAAAGCAAATTGCTTCTGGTGGTCCTTATGGACAGGTACTGAGAAGAAGGCATTTGCCAGATCAATAGCCACATACCAGGTGCCAGGAGATGTGTTAATTTGCTCAAGTAACGAAACTACATCTGGTACAGCAGCTGCAATTGGAGTTACCACCTGATTTAGTTTTCGATAATCAACTGTCATTCTCCATGATCCATCTGTTTTCTGCACTGGACAGATAGGAGAGTTAAACGGAGATGTGGTGGGAACCACCACCCCTGCATCTTTCAAGTCCTTGATAGTGGCAGTAATTTCTGCAATGCCTCCAGGAATACGATACTGTTTTTGATTCACTATTTTCTTTGGCAGAGGCAACTCTAAAGGCTTCCATTTGGCCTTTCCAACCATAATAGCCCTCACTCTACAGTTCAGGGAACCAATATGAGAATTCTGCCAATTTCTGAGTATATCTATCCCAATTATACATTCTGGAACTGGGGAAATCACCACAGGATGTGTCCGGGGACCTACTGGACCTACTGTGAGTCGGACATCAGTCAAAACTCCATTAATCACCTGCCTTCCATAAGCCCCTACTTTAACCTAAGGGCCACAATGTTTCTTGGGATCCCCTGGGATCAGTGTCAACTCAGAACCAGTATCAAGCAAACCCCGAAAAGTCTGATTATTTCCTTTTCCCCAGTGTACAGTTACCCTTGTAAAAGGCCATAGGTCCCTCTGGGGAAGAACTGGAGAAAGGGTAACAGCAAAACCTTTGGGTGTCTTATCAAGATCCTTCCTCAGCGGGACCTGGCCACCCCTTCATTCAAGGGGTTCTGGATCTACAAACTGGCTCAAATCTGGAAATTGATTCACTGGCCGAGATTGCTGTTTACCACGATCTAATGTAGCCTTTCTTTCATTTGTTTGAGAATTTTTCTGCTTATACAGATCAAACAAATACGCAGTAGGCTTCCTATGTATTTCATTCCTGGAAACACCATGATTGATTAGCCAGTACCAAAGGTCCAACCGAGTCATGCCATTATAAATTTCACCTCTCCTGTGCTGACCATTACTGGGTATGTTATTATAAACATTCTTTTGTCTTCGCTGTCCATTATAATAACTAGGATCACCTTGTCTCCGGTGATTCAATGCTGCCACCTGGCCCTTGTTACCTCGGAATCCAACTAAACCCAGTGAATTTAATTCATCTAATTGAGCAGAAGCATCTCCAATGCTAAGATCTGGCACAAGGAAAAAGGAAAGAACAAACCTTCAAATGTGCTGGTGCCCCTCTCACCAATTTGCGTCTTATAGAGCTGGTGAAGGGCATATCTTCTGGACCTTCCCATTGTGGACAATTAGGCTTTACACAATATATCCATCTAGCATTGCAATTTCCCTATGTCTTAAAATCCCTTCATCAACACTAAGCCAAGGAATATCAGACATCTCCAAGTCATTTCCAGTAGGCCATCTTTTGATAAACACCTCAGCCAACCATTCAAACAAACTTTTGACACCTTTTTTAACTATGCGAGCTTCCGTATTAAACCTAGAATCTCTACTCAGAGGACCCATGTCAATAAACTCAGCCTGCTCTAGTTTTATGTTCCTTCCACCCTTATCCCACACCCTTAAAATCCATTCCCACACATATTCACCAGGTTTCTGCTTGAATGAATTAGCAAACGCATTAAGCTCCTTAGTAGTGTAGCGAATGTCCTCATGGACTACACTTTCTACCTCCCCTCTAGGAGCCTGTTTTGCTTTGAGTCTGGTTACAGGTCTAGAAGAAACTATTGGTGGGCCTTGAGAAACATCAGTAGTGAAAGTCATTGCTGGTTTATCAGACTCTGCAAAATTAATTTCCTCATGTGAGGAAGGCATTATTTCAAGGGGTGGGGCTGAGGGTACTACTTCCTCAGGTGGGACAAACCCTTGAGAATCTGAAGATTCAAAATTCTCAGCTTCAACATGGTCTTCCCACACATCCCCGTCCCATGTTATAGGATCCCATTCTTTGCCAATTAGAGCCCTTAATTTAACTGTCGACACACTCTGAGGCTGAGACTTGAATTTTCGCTGTAGTTCAGCCAACCTTACAATGAGGGTTTCAGTTTGATTTTCTGCAACTTGAGCTCTATTGCTACAAGAGAGAAGATTCTCTTCAAGGACACACTTAGCAACTTTTAGATTGTTTACTTGTGTCTGGAGCCTTTCGATTTTATCACACAACTCCTTCCTTTCATTCATCATTTTTTCCACAGATACTAAGACCAGCCAGCCAGTAAAATCATTTTCCAATTTTTTTCCCCATCTTGTAGAAAGCTTTGTGCACTGAATCACCTAATTCATTAAGAAAATCAAGGGCATTAGCTTCTTTAAGTTCGGATTATAGTTTCAACCATGAGTCTTCAAAATTCTCTGAGCTCCCAGGAGGGAGAGAATCTGGAGAGGTTTCAATAGTTGAAAGTGCTGGTGGATCAACAAGCCAATTCCAGTATTTTAAAAGATTCATCCTTGTACTTCTGTTACTCTAGAACCACTCCTGGTACCAACTTCTGTATTAGTCAGGATTCTCTAGAGTCACGGAACTTATGGATAGTCTCTAGATAGTAAAGGAATTTATTGATGACTTACAGTCGGCAGCCCAATTCCCAACAATTGTTCAGTCACAGCTGTGAATGGAAGTCCAAGGATCTAGCAGTTACTCAGTCTCACACAGCAAGCAGGAGAAGGAGCAAGAGCTAGACTCCCTTCTTCCAATGTCCTTATATTGTCTCCAGCAGAAGGTGTAGCCCAGATTAAAGGTGTGTTCCACCACACCCTTAATCCCAGATGAAAAGGTGTAGCCCAGGTTAAGGTGTGTTCCTTAAACTCAGAGATTTAATCTTCTGGAATCCATAGCCACTATGGCTCAAGATCTCCATACCAAGATCCAGATAAGGATCTCCAAACCTCCAGATAAGGGTCGATGGTGAGCCTTCCAATTCTGGATTGTAGTTCATTCCAAATATAGTCAAGTTGACAACCAGGAATAGCCACTACAGATGATATTCTTAACTTTGATCCATTTGCCTGCAAAATTCATGATGTCTTTGTTTTTAATAGCTAAATACTATTCCATTGTTTAGATGTACAACATCTCTTTGTTTGTTGTTTGTATGATATTATTATTTTATCTACTCATCCATTGGGGGACATTTCTTTCTTTGTTTCTTTCTTTCTTTGTGACCCACGCTACCATCTTGCCAGCAAGAACGCACGCAGGACACTCGGATCTTTCTGCAGTAAAGCTTTAATGCATCTCGAGAGATAGATGATCAGCTTCAGGAGAGGAGACCCAGAGAGCAGAAAACCCTTCTCTTATATAGGCTGCGAAGTATGGTTGGAGACGTGCACCACCCGGATTGGCTGCCCACCATCAGCCCAGATGATGCCACAGGAAAGGCAGGGCTCAGGTAATGGAAAGATACCCTAACGCCTGCGCACACTACTTATTTTTCACCACGAGCAACGGATATCAGCGCCATCTTGTAATGGCGACCGTGAGGGCGGCTCCTCACATCTCCCCCTTTACTTTTATTTTAGAAGCAACAGGCCACCCAGTACTGAGAGTGGAGATAGAGGTCAAATCCCCAGTGTGCAAGCATAGGGGCCTTACACAAAACCTCCTCCCAGGCTCGTCACCCGGAGGGGTCTTGGTCCGCTCCCATGTCGTTTTTCCTGGGGGAAGGACACTAGGACACTCAACCTTCTTGAAAGATGGCATATCTCCCAGGAAGAAGCTCAAATTAGACTGCAAAGCCATTCCAGTGCAGTGCTTAGCCTCGCAACTCTCCTGGGCTGCTAAAACACACCCGCTCCGCCCCATGCAGCAAGACTCGCCTCAGGGGTTTGTGGAGCTGGATGGCCAGCGACCTTATTGCTTGAGCATCGATAACCATATATCGGGGGAGGCACCATGCTCCAAAGCAACAAGTACCTGGGTTACTACCATCCTGTCCCTCCTTGTTTGGGCTTTAAGTTTGCAAATCATCCATAGTAGGAGCAGTACTCCACCACACACAGCCACTCCAAACGAACCCACCCCCACCCATTCCTTGAAGTAGGAGAATGCTGCAGAAATCCAGGTAGAAAATCCTTCCATCAATGACAGGTCAAGACATGTCTAATTGACTTGTAAGATGGCGATCCTCAGCTCCCGGAGTGTCTGTTCAAATTCTATGGTCCAATTCTGTAACAAATAACGAGACAAAGCCTTTGACAGGTTAGCTGCTCTTGTAAAATTCTCAAATTGTACTGAGGTGATACAGAGGCTAGGCAGCTTATGTTCACAACCCAGCTGAGCCATTTGCCACAGGATATCCACCTGCTCTTGGACCAGATCGATTCTTGGTTTACCAACATGAGGCCTCCCTGTATCTGGGAGTTGGCTGTGGCCTGCCTGTCCAGGGCCGATATCACTCTTGCCGAAAGGTCATTGATGGTTTGCGTTGTCTGAACCGTAGCAGACACAGCAAGGGCCGAAGCAGTGACAGAGGCAGCTACTGCTGCTGTTACTACCAAGCCAACTATAATAGCAGAGATTCCAAAATCTCTCTTTTCTCTAAATAAGCTTAAACTGCTAGGGGCTTCCACAGGAACTAGAACAAATCTAGGCATGCCAGTAACCAAAGCAAAGGGATACTTAGTAGCATCCCAACACAGGGCATAGAAACATTCATTAAGCAAGCAATCTAACTCTAATTGATTACTATTTAAACTTTTATTACTTACCACCCACAGAAAGGGGGTCCAAACACAAACCGGGGTGACAGTATAATTCACCCTTTTAAATGCTTTATATTTAGTATTAGAGGAGGACCAATCGAAGGACCCCGAACCAGCACTCAAAGTGCCCTTCCACTCAAAACCCATTTGGCCCTTTTCACTATATCCACCTCCAATCATGGTCATAGGTAAAAAATCGGTACAGCTCCCATTAACCTCACAAAGTAACCATTGATCAAAAGGGTTAGCATCTGCCCTATCAGGATTCATGAAGGTAAAATCATGTCCAGCAAAGATTTCATTAATCTCTACACTTATGTATGGGAAAAAGGAAAAAAATCCTTCAACCACCCAAGCGGGTTTTCTGGCCTGGCACCCAGTCCAAGGAAGCATGGAGTTCTCTGAGGATCTTCCTTTACAAAAGGGTGCCATTCTGGGTTGCTGGGGCAGTGCTTTCCTGGATTTACGACTAGGCCACCAGCCTTGGATTACCGAGGCATTAGCTATTATTTCAAAGTGGGTTCTCCAAGCAGCCTCTTTCAGCCAGGCCGCTGATTGATTATATAAGGATATACACTGGCTTTGGTCTTTCAAGTCAGAGATCATCACAAAGCACAGGCTTCCTTTGAGGGAAAAGTTCTATTTTCCATCAGAGCCTGAATTTGCCCATCTAATGGTAAAAAGGCAAGTCCCAGCTCCCTATCAGTAATAAAGAAACGTGGAAACACTTGTGCACTGTGCATGACAGGCATGGGCAGGGGAAAAGTGGACATAATACCCCAACGCAATTCCCCCGATATACTAGGAACCAGGATCTCCAGTAGAAGGGTCAGTATCCATCGTTGTTTCAGTGTTCCCTCTTTTGTCCACATCTTCTGAAGGGGAGATCCTTCGGGTGAGGCGTTCTGGAACCCAAAGATGATTGTCTTCTTCCTGTGGAAAGACACAAATAACTCCCCTGGGTCTTATTAAAATAGGATCCAGGCCTCTCCATTTTCCAGTTAAGACATCTTTCCATTTGATCATTTCTCTAGGTCTGTTTGGTTCTGAACAGTGACGATCAGCCGCAGTGCGGCCTTGTTCATCAAGATTCAAAAAATTAAGAGTAAAGAGTGCCATGGAGACGGCCACTCTCAGTGTTAAGGGCAGAGCCTCGTCGACTCCCCCTTCCTGTTTGATTAGGTAAGATTTAAGAGTGCGGTGGGCACATTCCACAATGCCTTGTCCCTGAGGGTTGTATGGCAAACCAGTTAAATGAGTTACATTCATCTGGTGACAGAACTGTCGAAATTTTTGAGAGGTGTAGGCCGATCCATTATCTGTTTTAAGAATTTTGGGTTGTCCCCAAGCACTCCAAACTTCAAGGCAATGTTGAATTACATGTGAGGCTTTTTCCCCCGTAAGAGGCGAGGCAAAAATGATACCAGAACAAGTATCCACAGAAACATGCAGGTATTGAAGCCTCCCAAAGGAGGAAATGTGTGTTACATCCATCTGCCAGACTTGTAGTGGTTGAATCCCCTGTGGGTTAACCCCCAAATGTGGCACTGGCAAGAACTGGCAACAGTTTTGACACTGAGTAACTATTTCCCTAGCCTCTTTTCTGGTCAATGCAAAGCGACGGCGCAAGGTTTCAGCCGTCACATGGAATTGTTTGTGAAAATTTCTTGCAGCATCCACTTGGGATGAAAGGGCAGCAGCCACAACCCTGGTGGCTCGGTCTGCGAGATCATTGCCCCCGGATATGTGCCCAGGGAGACCGGAATGTGCTCTGACATGGGTGATATAAACAGGAAATCTCCTATGTAATAAAACAGCCTGTATTTTTTGAAAAATATTAGCGACTTTACTGGATGATTTTATTACCCCGTCAGCCTCTAGAAGGTTGACTGCATTGACCACATAGGAAGAATCTGACACAATGTTAAGTGGTCCCGGGAAGGCCTTAAGGACCTCCAAAACCACCAAACATTCCACAATCTGAGGTGAAATTTCATTATATTGTTTAGACACTATTTTGTCATTGGTCACATAAGTGCATACACCAGTTTTTGACCCATCTGTATACACTGTGATTCCTTCTGGAAGCGGGTTTTTTGCTGTCACCTGTGGAAACACTATGGCCTGATTCAGGGCAAATTGTAAAATTGGATGTCTAGGATAATGATTGTCAATTTGTCCTGAAAAGGAGGTGACTAATACTGCCCAGTCATCAGATGTAGCTGCAAGGACCTGAACTTGTGTGGCAGTATAGGGAACAATTAGCAATTTAGGATCTTGTCCAAAATGAGTGACTGCTGCTTTTAAGCCATGAAGCACAAGTTGTGCAACGGTGTTAGGATACCAATCGATTACTTTTGCCAGAGAAGCATTGGGATGGATCCATAATAATGGTCCATCTTGCCACAATACTGCAGTTGGTAACTGAGCTGTCTTAAAGACACACAAGTCGAAAGGTTGTGATTCCTCAATATGCTGTAACTGGGCATTTTGTAAGGCATTCTCTACTACTTGCAAGGCTTTATTAGCCGCAGGAGTAAGGGCTCTGGGGGAGGAGATATGTGAATCCCCCTCTAAAATATCAAATAAAGGTTTAAGCTCGGCAGAGGAAATCTTTTAAAAAGGCCTAAGCCAATTTATATCCCCCAATAACTTTTGAAAATCATTAAGAGTATGTAAATGATCTCTGCGAATTTCCAATTTTTGAGGAAGTATTTTATCTGGGAAAATAATGGTTCCCAGAAAGGAACCCACTTCCGAAATCTGAACCTTTTCTGCAGCTATCTGCAGTCCCCATTGGGCTAACATTTTTATCAAAAATGGGTAGGATTTTTGTAAAACCATCATATCTTTATGGCACAAAAGAATATCATCCATATAATGTAACAATAGTAAGGAGAGAAAATATTGTCTCACAGGTTCTAATGCTGCCTGTACAAAAAGCTGGCACATAGTGGGGCTATTTGCCATGCTCTGAGGGAGGACTTTCCACTGGCACCTCTTATAAGTCCATATGATTAAGGGCTGGAATCATAAAAGCAAATCTTGGTCGATCTTGGTGACACAAAGGGATGGAAAAGAAACAGTCTTTAATGTCTAAAATGACAATTTTCCATTGCTTAGGCAGGGCAGATAACAGAGGTAAATCCCGCTGGATTGAGCCGAAAAGGTTCATTTGTGCATTAATTGCTCAAAGGTCATGAAGTAACCTCCATTTGTCTGATTTCTTTTTTATGGCAAAAATTGGAGTATTCCACGGGGACGTGGAAGGTTCCAAATGTCTGAGCTGCACCTGTTCTGTAACTAACTTGTTGACTGCCTCCATGGGAGACCCACACGGGTTCCTCTGTTACCCAGGGAATGGGTCTTATAACCCCAACGGCCCCTAGGAAAAACCCAAACCCCGTCTGCCTGGGTTACCGTTGTGGGAGACAGGCTCAAGTCTACCTTGTTCTTTGCTTCCCAATCCCTTTCCCTTTGTGTACCCCATCTTCTCCATAATATTAGTGGCCTGAACTGAGTATTCATTGGTTATTGTGATTCCCATCTCAGAAAGCGCATCTCTGCCCCATAGGTTAACCGGCAGTGGGAGCACATATGGAGTAAACAGGCCCCTCTGTCCTTCTGAGGTTTGCCATGTCAGGGTGGATGAACTAATTGCTGGGCAAGATTGATAACCCAGGCCTTGTAAAGAATGAGAAGATTTTGTAACAGGCCAGCTCTTGGGCCACCAGTAAGATGAAATGATACTCTTATCTGCTCCGGTGTCCATAATCCCCTCAAAATCTTTGTCATTAATAAAAAGATGTAGAGTAGGCCTGGCATTCAAAGGCATAACTAGATAGGCTGAATCGGGGCCAGAAGAACCCATACCTCTCAATTCTTTTGTGTTATCTTCATCCTTATCGGGGCTGGGCAAGAATATTAATTGTGCAATTCTATCTCCTGGGCTAATGGAAAAAATACCTTGGGGGCAGGAGCAAAGGACTTGAATGTCTTGCAGGTGTTGGTGATCCACTACCCCAGGATGAACCACAAGGCCTTGTAAAGTGAGAGATCCTCGCCCAATAATGAGACCCATAGTCTGAGGGGGTAAGGGTCCAGGAGACTTAACAGGGATTGGTTGCACATTCATTTGGGGCATGAGTAAGAAACTGGAGGTGGCGCGCAAGTCCACTCCTGTGACTCGTCGGGTGTCATCTCCTCTGTCCTACTCTGGCTTTTGACAAAGTGGCTCCCATATTTGTGAGGGCCCTGGGATCGGGGGCCCAGCACCCCGTTTTTTGACTGTAAGGGATTAACTTCACCTATCAGGGGCAGGAGTCTTCCTTTTACATCTCTGACAGAGCGGCATTCACTAGCCTTGTGATAGCCCTTTCCGCAGCGGGAGCAAAGAACAGCTCCTCTTGCGCGTTCAGGTACAGGGAAATTTCTCTTCAAATGTCCAGCTTTCCCACAATTGAAACACGCCTTTTGTTTGTTAACATTAGGGCGCCTCTGCGATTGCAATATAGCCACGGCTAGTCCCGCGTTGATGAGAGGGCCTCCTAGCTCCCTACATATCTTAAGCCAGTCTTGTAACCCTTTGTTTTTTCTTGGCGTGATGGCCGCCCTGCACTCTTGGGTGGCTTGCTCATAAATGAGCTGTTCAACTAGAGGCATGGCTTGTTCGGGGTCGCCAAAGACCTGGGCTGCGGCCTCAGTCATTCTTGCCACAAAATCAGAGAATGGTTCCTGGGGGCCCTGAACAATCTTTGTAAGGTGACCCCAGCCTCCCCTTTTCTTGTAAGTGCCTTCCAAGCCTTGACCGCAGCTGCCCCTATCTGGGCGTATGCCCCCCAAGGATAGTTAATTTGATTGGTGGCATACTGCCCTTGGCCGGTCAACAATTCAAAAGTCCATTGTCTCTGGTTGTCATCAACTGCTGTGGTATTGGCCCTGGCTTGATTTTGGGCCGCATCATACCATAGAGCTTTCCATTCCATATATTGTCCCATATTAGGGAGTGTAGCCTTTGCTATCATTTGCCAATCTTACAGGGTTATGGCCATATTGGCGAATCTCTCAACCTGAACCAGAGTAAAATTGGCAATGACCCCATAGTTACAGACAGATTCAGCAAGTTCTTTAAGTTGTTTATAGTCCACTGGGGCGTGCATACGCCCCGCCTCCCCAGTATCAAAGACTGGAAATGCCACCTGTATCTTTTTTAACTCTTCCTGAGGAAAAAAGGAGTTAGCGCTATACCGAAATTCATAAGGCGGTGGCGCTGTGGGCACAGTAGCTGGTATGCTACCCTTTTTATTACTTCCTGATCAGGACCATCCGTCAGGGTTATATCTTTGTTCTTCATATTTTGCTGCCTCCTCCTCTAATTCAGCCTCCTCACTGGGGCCTAGATCTTCGGACCCTGCACTATCAATCTCTAAGGCCTCCAAGTCATGGATAGGATAAAGATTAGTGTAAGGCTTTTTCTTAGTAGAGGGCTCA
Organism: Mus musculus; assembly: GCF_000001635.26. Classification (NCBI taxonomy): domain Eukaryota; kingdom Metazoa; phylum Chordata; class Mammalia; order Rodentia; family Muridae; genus Mus; species Mus musculus. The sequence goes on along the minus strand of NC_000069.6, from coordinate 28,876,476 downwards.
GTTTCACTGCCCTTCTTTCTCTCTCCCCTTCCTTCTGAATCCCGGGGAGGGCCCTTTTTCTTAGACATGTCTTTCTTTTTTCGAGCTCCCATTCTCTTGCTCTGTTCGGTTTCTGACATACTGTCCTGAACCTCTTCTAGTGCTCCCTGTCCCTCCACAATGGCGGGTCGGCAGGTTTCATCCCCTAGACAGTTTTTTATCAGCTTCCAAATTGCCATGGTGCCCAGGCGTAAGTCTCCCTCTTCATGCTTACGGTCAAGGTCCCTTCCTAGCTTATTCCATGAGGCTACAGTTAGAGACCCTGAACAGGCATACCAGGGAGCAATGCGATCCACCTCCTTAACAAAGTTCTGCAGCGTACGGGAGGCGACCTGCAGGTCGCATTGCTTTAGCACTGCCTGTAACACAGTGATCACTGACTGTGAGGAGCCCATGATAGAGTGAGTGCCTGCGGCTGATCTACGCCCAACTTATGGTACTCCTTAAGCAAAGTGAAAGTAAACACAGCGCTCTGCTCCCTTATCTACAGAAGGCTTACAAGATACCTCGGTGCTGCCGCTTATCTAGGTCGGACTGACCACACCGCAAATTTCAACACCAGCCTCGATGGACAGAATAAGAAACAATAAGAAACAGAATGAGGGCCAGGGCAACCAAGACTAGAGCTTCTACCACCCCTTCCTAGGGTGCATCTAGATTAAGACCAAAATCAAAAGGGATAAGAGGTTCACAATCAGACATAACTCTCCGAACTTACCTTTTCCCTGCAGTTCTGAATCCACCCCGTCTCCAGGGGTTCTCCTCGATGCCGGCGATGTTGATCCTGGGTTTCCAGCACCAGATGACCTGCACTACTGTCTCGCCAGCAAGAACGCATGCATGACACTCGGATCCTTCTGCAGTAAAGCTTTAATGCATCTCGAGAGATAGATGATCAGCTTCAGGAGAGGAGACGCAGAGAGCAGAAAACCCTTCCCTTATATAGGCTGCGAAGTATGGTTGGAGACGTGCACCACCCGGATTGGCTGCCCACCATCAGCCCAGATGACGCCACAGGAGAGGCAGGGCTCAGGTAATGGAAAGATACCCTGACGCTTGCGCCATCTTGTAATGGCGACTGTGAGGGCGGCTCCTCACATCTTTCTTTCTTTCTTTCTTTCTCTCTTTCTTTCTTTCTTTCTTTCTTTCTTTCTTTCTTTCTTTCTTTCTCTCTCTCTCTCACTCTCTCTCTCTTTCTTTCTTTCTTTCTTTCTTTCTTCCTTTCTTCCTTCCTCTCTCTCTCTCTCTCTCTCTCTCTCTCTCTCTCTCTTCCTTTCTTTCTCTCTTTCTTTCTTTCATTCTTCTTTTTGTTTCTGGCTATTACTAATAAAGCTGCTATGAACATAGTTCATTGGGTATGAAGCTTTTGAGTATGCTTCCAGGAGTGGTATAGGTGGATCTTGAGATAGAACTAGCCCCAGCTTTCTCAGAAATCTCCAAATTAATTTGTAATGAGATTACAAGTTTACACTCACAACAACAATGAAGTGTTCCCATTGCTCCAAATTCTCCTCTGCATGTGCTATCTCTTGAGGATTTGATCTTAGCCATTCTGCTGGGTTCAGAGTTGTTTTGATTTGCTTTGCCCTCATGACTAAGGACTTTGAATACTTTATTATTTTTTATTTTTTGTTTTAATCGTATTTAACTCTTGGTTTTTACACTCCAGATTTTATTCCCCTTTCTGTCCACCCTCTAATAGCTCCAGATCCCATACTTTCTCCAACTATCTCCACAAGGATGACTCCACACCTATCAACCCACCCCACAAAATCTCTCCATCCCATGAGTTCTCTAGTCTCTTGAGGGTTAGGTGTATCTTCTCTGATTAAAACCTGACCTGGCAGTCCTCTTCTGTGTATGTGTTTGGGGCCTCATAGCACCTGGTGTATGCTGCCTGATTGGTGATCCAGTGTCTGAGAGATCTTGGAGGTCAGGTTAATTGAGTCTGCTGGTCCTCCTACAGTTTCATCCACCTCCTCGGCCTCTTCCAGCCTTTGCCTGATTCAACCACAGGCGTCAGCAGCTTCTGTCCATTGGTTGGGTGTAAATATCTGCATCTTATTCTCCCAGCTGCTTTTTGGGTGTTTCAGAGGGCAATCATGATAGGTCCCTTTTTGTGTGCACTCTATAGCCTCAGAAATAGTGTCAGACCTTGGAACCGCCACTTGAGTTGGATCCCACTTTGGGACTGTCACTGGACCCCCCTTTTCCTCAGACCACTCCATTTTTGTCCCTACAGTTCTATCAGATAAGAAAAATTCTGGGTCAGAGTTTTTGACTGTGGGAGGGCAAACCCATCTCTCACTTGATGCCCCGTCTTTGTGCTGAAGAAGGGCTCTACAAGTTCCCACTCCTCACTGTAGTGCATTGCATCTAAGGTCCTGAGTCCTGAGAGTCTCTCACCTCCCAAGTCTAGGGAACATTCTGGAGTGTCCCCTACCTCCTACCTCCTGGCATTGGCTGTTTCCATTCTTTCTGCTGGCATTCAGGTCCTCAGTCCTTTTTCCCCACCCAATGTCTAACCGTGTTCCCCTCATCCATTCCCTACCCCCTTTCTCACTTGGGTACCTCTCTCCCTAACTCCTCCTGAGATTACTTCTTCATCCCAAGTGGGAATGAAGAGCGCTCACTTGGTCCCTCTGGCTTGTTATCCTTTGAGTTCTGTGGATGATTTCTTGGGTGTTCTGTAATTGTTTTGTTCATATCCACTTATTAGTGGCTACATATTAAGCATGTCTTTTTGGGTCTGAATTATATCACTCAGGATGGGATTTTCTAGTTCCATACATTTGCCTTCCAAATTCAGGATGTCCTCGGTCTTAATAGCTGAGCAGTATTCCATTTTGTGACTGAAAAATGAAACTCAGGAAGCTGAACATTTCTTTAAGTGCTTCTCAGCCACTTGAGATTTCACTGTTGAGAATTTTCTATTCAGTTCTGTACCCCATTTTAAAACTGTGTTATCTGGGTGGCTGGTGTTTACCTTCTTGCATTGTTGTAAATTTTGGATATTAGCACTCTATTATGTGTATTACTGGTGAAGATGTTTTTACTATCAATAGGCTGCTGATTTACTCTATTGAGAGTGTGCTGTGCCTTAAGGAAGCTTTGGAATTTCATGAGGATGAATTTATTTATTTTTTTTTTGTCAAAAATTGTATTTTTCTCTCTATATTTTTAATAAATTGCATGTTATGATTATGTTGATGTTAACATTAAAGTGTATACGATATAAAAAAAAGCTGTTTTTTTTTCCATTTTTTATTAGGTATTTAGCTCATTTACATTTCCAATGCTATACCAAAAGTCCCCCTTACCCACCCACCCCCACTCCCCTACCCACCCACTCCCCCCCTTTGGCCCTGGCATTCCCCTGTACCGGGGCACACAAAGTCTGCGTGTCCAATGGGCCTCTCTTTCCAGTGATGGCCGACTAGGTCATCTTTTGATACATATGCAGCTAGAGTCAAGAGCTCCGGGGTACTGGTTAGTTCATAATGTTGTTCCACCTATAGGGTTGCAGATCCCTTTAGCTCCTTGGGTACTTTCTCTAGCTCCTCCATTGGGAGCCCTGTGATCCATCCATTAGCTGACTGTGAGCATCCACTTCTGTGTTTGCTAGGCCCCGGCATAGTCTCACAAGAGACAGCTACATCTGGGTCCTTTCGATAAAATCTTGCTAGTATATGCAATGGTGTCAGCGTTTGGATGCTGATTATGGGGTGGATCCCTGGATATGGCAGTCTCTACATGGTCCATCCTTTCATCTCAGCTCCAAACTTTGTTTCTGTAACTCCTTCCATGGGTGTTTTGTTCCCACTTCTAAGGAGGGGCATAGTGTCCACACTTCAGTCTTCATTTTTCTTGAGTTTCATGTGTTTAGGAAATTGTATCTTATATCGTGGGTATCCTAGGTTTTGGGCTAGTATCCACTTATCAGTGAGTACATATTGTGTGAGTTCCTTTGTGATTGTGTTACCTCACTCAGGATGATGCTCTCCAGGTCCATCCATTTGGCTAGGAATTTCATAAATTCATTCTTTTTAATAGCTGAGTAGTACTCCATTGTGTAGATGTACCACATTTTCTGTATCCATTCCTCTGTTGAGGGGCATCTGGGTTCTTTCCAGTTTCTGGCTATTATAAATAAGGCTGCTATGAACATAGTGGAGCATGTGTCCTTCTTACCAGTTGGGGCTTCTTCTGGATATATGCCCAGGAGAGGTATTGCTGGATCCTCCGGTAGTACTATGTCCAATTTTCTGAGGAACCGCCAGACTGATTTCCAGAGTGGTTGTACAAGCCTGCAATCCCACCAACAATGGAGGAGTGTTCCTCTTTCTCCACATCCTCGCCAGCATCTGCTGTCACCTGAATTTTTGATCTTAGCCATTCTGACTGGTGTGAGGTGGAATCTCAGGGTTGTTTTGATTTGCATTTCCCTGATGATTAAGGATGTTGAACATTTTTTCAGGTGCTTCTCTGCCATTCGGTATTCCTCAGGTGAGAATTCTTTGTTCAGTTCTGAACCCCATTTTTTAAGGGGGTTATTTGATTTTCTGAGGTCCACCTTCTTGAGTTCTTTATATATGTTGGATATTAGTCCCCTATCTGATTTAGGATAGGTAAAGATCCTTTCCCAGTCTGTTGGTGGTCTTTTTGTCTTATAGACAGTGTCTTTTGCCTTGCAGAAACTTTGGAGTTTCATTAGGTCCCATTTGTCAATTCTCGATCTTACAGCACAAGCCATTGCTGTTCTGTTCAGGAATTTTTCCCCTGTGCCCATATCTTCAAGGCTTTTCCCCACTTTCTCCTCTATAAGTTTCAGTGTCTCTGGTTTTCTGTGAAGTTCCTTGATCCACTTAGATTTGACCTTAGTACAAGGAGATAAGTATGGATCGATTCGCATTCTTCTACATGATAACAACCAGTTGTGCCAGCACCAATTGTTGAAAATGCTGTCTTTCTTCCACTGGATGGTTTTGGCTCCCTTGTCGAAGATCAAGTGACCATAGGTGTGTGGGTTCATTTCTGGGTCTTCAATTCTATTCCATTGGTCCACTTGTCTGTCTCTATACCAGTACCATGCAGTTTTTATCACAATTGCTCTGTGTTAAAGCTTTAGGTCAGGCATGGTGATTCCACCAGAGGTTCTTTTATCCTTGAGAAGAGTTTTTGCTATCCTCGGTTTTTTGTTATTCCAGATGAATTTGCAAATTGCTCCTTCTAATTCGTTGAAGAATTGAGTTGGAATTTTAATGGGGATTGCATTGAATCTGTAGATTGCTTTTGGCAAGATAGCCATTTTTACAATGTTGGTCCTGCCAATCCATGAGCATGGGAGATCTTTCCATCTTCTGAGATCTTCTTTAATTTCTTTCTTCAGGGACTTGAAGTTTTTATCATACAGATCTTTCACTTCCTTCGTTAGAGTCACGCCGAGATATTTTATATTATTTGTGGCTATTGAGAAGGGTGTTGTTTCCCTAATTTCTTTCTCAGCCTGTTTATTCTTTGTGTAGAGAAACGCCATTGACTTGTTTGAGTTAATTTTATATCCAGCTACTTCACCGAAGCTGTTTATCAGGTTTAGGAGTTCTCTGTTGGAATTTTTAGGGTCACTTATATATACTATCATATCATCTGCAAAAAGTGATATTTTGACTTCCTCTTTTCCAATTTGTATCCCCTTGATCTCCTTTTGTTGTCGAATTGCTCTGGCTAATACTTCAAGTACTATGTTGAAAAGGTAGGGAGAAAGTGGGCAGCCTTGTCTAGTCCCTGATTTTAGTGGGATTGCTTCCAGCTTCTCTCCATTTACTTTGATGTTGGCTACTGGTTTGCTGTAGATTGCTTTTATCATGTTTAGGTATTGGCCTTGAATTCCTGATCTTTCCAGAACTTTTATCATGAATGGGTGTTGGATCTTGTCAAATGCTTTTTCTGCATCTAACGAGATGATCATGTGGTTTTTGTCTTTGAGTTTGTTTATATAATGGATTACATTGATGGATTTTCATATATTAAACCATCCCTGCATCCCTGGAATAAAACCTACTTGGTCAGGATGGATGATTGCTTTAATGTGTTCTTGGATTCGGTTAGCGAGAATTTTATTAAGGATTTTTGCATCGATGTTCATAAGAGAAATTGGTCTGAAGTTCTCTATCTTTGTTGGATCTTTCTGTGGTTTAGGTATCAGAGTAATAGTGGCTTCATAAAATGAGTTGGGTAGAATACCTTCTACTTCTATCTTGTGAAAAAGTTTGTGCAGAACTGGAGTTAGATCTTCTTTGAAGGTCTGATAGAACTCTGCACTAAACCCGTCTGGTCCTGGGCTTTTTTTGGCTGGGAGACTATTAATAACTGCTTCTATTTCTTTAGGGGATATGGGACTGTTTAGAAGGTCAACTTGATCCTGATTCAACTTTGGTACCTGGTATCTGTCCAGAAATTTGTCCATTTCGTCCAGGTTTTCCAGTTTTGTTGAGTATAGCCTTTTGTAGAAGGATCTGATGGTGTTTTGGATTTCTTCAGGATCTGTTGTTATGTCTCCCTTTTCATTTCTGATTTTGTTAATTAGGATTTTGTCCCTGTGCCCTTTAGTGAGTCTAGCTAAGGGTTTATCTATCTTGTTGATTTTCTCAAAGAACCAACTCCTCGTTTGGTTAATTCTTTGAATAGTTCTTCTTGTTTCCACTTGGTTGATTTCACCCCTGAGTTTGATTATTTCCTGCCGTCTACTCCTCTTGGGTGAATTTGCTTCCTTTTTTTCTAGAGCTTTTAGATGTGTTGTCAAGCTGCTAGTATGTGCTCTCTCCCGTTTTTTCTTGAAGGCACTCATAGCTATGAGTTTCCCTCTTAGAAATGCTTTCATTGTGTCCCAAAGGTTTGGGTACGTTGTGGCTTCATTTTCATTAAACTCTAAAAAGTCTTTAATTTCTTTCTTTATTCCTTCCTTGACCAAGGTATCATTGAGAAGAGTGTTGTTCAGTTTCCATGTGAATGTTGGCTTTCTGTTATTTATTTTGTTATTGAAGATCAGCCTTAGTGCATGGTGATCTGATAGGATACATGGGACAATTTCAATATTTTTGAATCTGTTGAGGCCTGATTTGTGACCTATTATGTGGTCAATTTTGGAGAAGGTACCATGAGGTGCTGAGAAGAAGGTATATCCTTTTGTTTTAGGGTAAAATGTTCTGTAGATATCTGTCAGATCCATTTGTTTCATCACTTCTGTTAGTTTCAGTGTGTCCCTGTTTAGTTTCTGTTTCCATGATCTGTCCATTGGTGAAAGTGGTGTGTTGAAGTCTCCCACTATTATTGTGTGAGGCGCAATGTGTGCTTTGAGCTTTACTAAAGTTTCTTTAGTGAATGTGGCTGCTCTTGTATTTGGAGCATAGATATTCAGAATTGAGAGTTCCTCTTGGAGGATTTTACCTTTGATGAGAATGAAGTGTCCCTCCTTGTCTTTTTTGATGACTTTGGGTTGGAAGTCAATCTTATCAGATATTAGGATGGCTACTCCTGCTTGTTTCTTCATACCATTTGCTTGGAAAATTGTTTTCCAGCCTTTCATTCTGAGGTAGTGTCTATCTTTTTCTCTGAGATGAGTTTCCTGTAAGCAGCAAAATGTTGGGTCTTGTTTGTGTAGCCAGTTTGTTAGTCTATGTCTTTTTATTGGCGAGTTGAGACCATTGATGTTAAGAGATATTAAGGAAAAGTAATTGTTGCTTCCTGTTATTTTAGTTGTTAAAGGTGGCATTCTGTTCTTGTGGCTGTCTTCTTTTAGGTTTGTTGAGGGATTACCTTCTTGTTTTTTCTAGGGCGTTGTTCCCGTTCTTGTATTGGTTTTTTTCTGTTATTATCCTTTGAAGGGCTGGATTCGTGGAGAGATAATGCGTGAATTTGGTTTTGTCGTGGAATACTTTGGTTTCTCCCTCTATGATAATTGAGAGTTTGGCTGGGTATAGTAGCCTGGGCTGCAGTTTGTGTTCTCTTAGTGTCTGTATAACATCTGTCCAGGCTCTTCTGGCTTTCATAGTCTCTGGTGAAAAATCTGGTGTAATTCTGATAGGCTTGCCTTTATATGTTACTTGACCTTTTTCCCTTACTGCTTTTAGTATTCTATCTTTATTTAGTGCATTTGATGTTCTGATTATTATGTGTCGGGAGGAATTTCTTTTCTGGTCCAGTCTATTTGGAGTTCTGTAGGCTTCTTGTATGTTCATATCCATCTCATTCTTTAGATTTGGGAAGTTTTCTTCAATAATTTTGTTGAAGATGTTTGCTGGACCTTTGAGTTGAAAATCTTCATTCTCATCCACTCCTATTATCCGTACGTTTGGTCTTCTTATTGTGTCCTGGATTTCCTGGATATTTTGAGTTAGGATCTTTTTGCATTTTCCATTTTCTTTGATTGTTGTGCCGATGTTCTCTATGGAATCTTCTGCACCTGAGATTCTCTCTTCCATCTCTTGTATTCTGTTGCTGATGCTCAAATCTATGGTTCCAGATTTCTTTCCTAGGGTTTCTATCTCTAGTGTTGCCTCGCTTTGAGTTTTCTTTATTGTGTCTACTTCCCTTTTTAGGTCTAGTATGGTTTTGTTCATTTCCATCACCTGTTTGTATGTTTTTTCCTCTTTTTCTGTAAGGACTTCTACCTGTTTGATTGTGTTTTCCTGTTTTTCTTTAAGGACTTGTAACTCTTTAGCAGTGTTCTCCTGTATTTCTTTAAGTGATTTATTAAAGTCCTTCTTGATGTCCTCTACCATCATCATGAGATATGCTTTTAAATCTAGGTCTAGGTTCTCAGGTGTGTTGGGGTTCCCTGGACTGGGCGAAGTGGGTGTGCTGGGTTCTGGTGATGGTGAGTGGTCTTGGTTCCTGTTAGTAAGATTCCTCCGTTTACCTTTCGCCATCTGGTAATCTCTGGAGTTAGTAGTTATAGTTGACTCTGTTTAGAGATTGTTCTTCTGGTGATTCTGTTACCGTCTATCAGCAGACCTGGGAGACAGATTCTCTCCTCTGAGTTTCAGTGCTCAGAGCACTCTCTGCTGGCAAGCTCTCTTACAGGGAAGGTGCGCAGATATCTTGTATTTGGACCTCCTCCTGGCCGAAGAAGAAGGCCCAAAACAGGACCTTTCTCAGACACTGTGTTGCTTTGGCAGTTCCCAGGTGGTACAGACTCTCACCTAAGCAGACTAAATTCCTAAGTTCCTTGGAGTCCCGGGACCAAGATGGCGACCGCTGCTGCTGTGGCTTAGGCCGCCTCCCCTGCCGGGTGGGCACCTGTCCTCCGGTCCGGAAGGTGGCCGGCTGTCCCCGGCCCACAAAGGGTGCTGCCTCAGCCCCTCTGTGCTTCTGCCTGTTCCAGAAGCTGTCAGGTTCTCTGGCGCACCCTCTCACCTGTTCAGACTAATTTCCTAAGTTCGGCGGGTCCCGGACCAAGATGGCGACCGCTGCTGCTGTGGCTTAGGTCGCCTCCCCAGCCGGGCGGGCACCTGTCCTCCGGTCCGGACGGTGGCTGGCTGTCCCCGGCCCACAAAGGGTGCTGCCTCAGCGCCTCTGTGCTTCTGCCTGTTCCAGAAGCTGTCAGGTTCTCTGGCGCACCCTCTCACCTGGTTGAATTTATCAATTGTTTATCTTAGAGCCTGAGCCAGTGGTGTTCTGTTTAGGAAAACTGTCTCCTTTATCTATGCTTTCAAAGGTATTTCACACTATATCTTCTAAGAGAATTAGTGTATCTTGTTTTATGTTGAGTTCCTTGATCCACTTAAACTTGAGTTTCATGCAGAGTGATAAGTTTGGATCTATTTTCACTCTTCTACGTGTAGACATCCTGCTAGTCCAGCACCATCTGTGGAAGGAAGATGCTTTTATTTTTACATAGTGTGATTTGGATTCTTTATCAAAATGAAGTTTCCATAGGTATATGGGTTTAGTTTTGTGCCTTGATTTGAATCAATTAATCAACTTCTTTCTGTACCATTACCATTCATTTTAAAATCACTATTGCTCTGTAATACAGGTTAAAGTCAGTGATGGTGACACCTTCCAAATTTCTTTTATTCTTCTGAATTGTTTTGAATAAGCTTGGTTGATTATTTACTTATATGAAGTTCAGAATTGATTTTAGAAGTCTATGAAAACTTGGTTGTAATTGGGATGGAGATTGCATTGAATCAGTAGACTATTTGATGTCTTTGATATGTTCCTGGATTCTGTTCTTCAGTATTTTATCGAGTATAATTTGCATCAATGTGCATATCAGAAGTCAGTCTGGAGTTTTCTTCTTTGTAGATTTTTTGTATGTTTTAGGTATCAGGCTGTCTGTGGCCTCATAGAATGAGGTTAACAGTGTTATTTCTGTTTCTACTTTGTGGAATAGTTAGATGACTTTGATATTAGGAACTATGTGGTCAGTTTTGGAGAAAGATCCATGAGTTGGTGAGGAGAACATATATTCTTTTGTGTTTTATTTTATTGATGCCTGTTTGATCAATTTCATTTATAATATGTGTTAGTGTCATTATTTCTCCAGTTTGTTTTTTCTGGATGTCCTGTAAATTGGTGAGAGTGGAGTATTGAAAAATCCCACTATTAATGTGTAGGGTTTAATGTGCAATATAAGCTTTAGCAATGTTTGTTTTCAGATGTGGGTGACCATGTGTTGGTGTATAGATATTCAGAATTAGGATTACATCTTGCTAGATCTTTCCTTTGATGAGTGTGAACCGTCTTTCCCTGTGTCTCTTGATTAATTTTAGTTGACCGTCTATTTTATTATATATCAGAGTGGCTAATCCAACTTGTTTCTTGTAACTCTTTGCTTGGAAAATTCTTTAGCCCTTTACTCTGAAGTCTATCTTTATGGCTGAGGTGTGTTTCCTATGAGCAGCATAAGGATGAATTCTGCTTTTGCATCCATTCTGTTATCATATGTCTTATTAATGGTGAATTGAGTCCATTGATGTTGAGTGGTGTATTAATAACTAGTGATTTTTGTTTCATGTTATTTTGATGGTGGTGGTGGTGGTGGTGGTGGTGGTGGTGTGTGTGTGTGTGTGTGTATGTGTGTTTATGTGTTTGTGTGTTCTTGTTTTGCTGGTATGGGCTTACTTATTTTCTGTGGGTATTTTTTTGGGGGTGTGGATATTGTTATCATCCTTGGGTTAAATTTCCTTCTAGTATTTGTTTTTGTAGAGCTGCATTTGTGGGTAGATATTGTTTGTCTTGACATATCTTGTTTTCTCCGTCTATGGTGATTGAGAGTTTTGTCTGGTATAATAGTCTAGCTTCTCAACTGTGGTCTTTTAGAGATTACAACATATCTGATATCTGGTTTTATCTTTGTGCACTTCCCTACGTTTTTACTGTATCATTACCTTTGTATAGCAGAAATTTTTCCAAGCTGAGATTCTTTATCAAGGACACTAAGCCAATTTTCATATAAATCTAAAGAAAGAAAGGTTTCTTATATATTCCTAATATAATCCTTTTTTAATGAAAAAAACACATGAAAATTAATCATCTACGTATACTGTAGAAAGGATTTGAGAAACATTTTTGTTAAAAATAGCAGGTTATACTAGTGATTCTCATCTTGTGTATCACAATCCTTGTGGGGGTCACATATCCTGCATATCAGAAATTCCATACATTCCCCATTATATTTCATAATAGTAGCAAAAATTCAGTTATGAAATATCAGCAAAATGATGTCATGGTTAGGGATGACTACAGAATGATGAACTATATTTGTTTCACAGGACTAGGAAGGCTAAAACCCACTGGTTGAGATCCTACTTCTTTAAGAGATTCCCAAACTGTCACCAACCAGAATTTTGGCTTAAAAGTGGAAACTACAGGGAGGAACTTAGGTGTTCTTACCTAACACTAGAATCAAAGAAGCAGATCTGGCTGCAGTATCAATAAAGTAACCCAACATTGAATCAATGTTCTAATTGCCTTTCCTGGCTTCCAGTCCACACTACTACCAGCAATCAGAAATCTGCACTCCACTTTTAATCCTGAAGCTCTGTCTATCTCAAAGGAGGCCAGCTCTTCCATGGGATATCCAGACAGAAGTCTATCATAAATGCTTTCTGAGAGGCTTCACCCAACAGCTGACTAAGACAGATAAATTGTCTCAGAGCCAAACATGGGATGGAGCTCAGGGACTCTTATGGAAGAGTTGAGGAAAGGAGTCAGTGGACTGAATGAGATAGGGACTCCACAGGGAAACTGACAGAATGAACTAACCTGGAACAGTGAGAGCTATCAAGGACTGAGCACCAACCAAAAAGCATACAGAAGCTACATCATGATCCATGGCACATTTGTAGTAAATGTGCAGCTCAGTCTTCATGTTGGTCCACCAACATGTGGAGCAGGGGCCATCCCTAAAGCTGTTGACTGTCTGTGGAAACACTTCACCAACTAACCTCAGAAGAAGAAGATGTGGTAACCCTGAAGAGAGTTGATATGCCAGGTTTCAAGGATAAACTAGGGGACCATAACCTACTTAAAGGAGAAGGAAAGAGACTCCGTGAAGGAAAAACAGGTAGGAGGCAGCACTCAAGACATAAACTAACTAACATAATTAATAATGATAATAATAATAATAGTTAAAAAAGAATAAATGAACAGTAACCATAAAAATACCAACAAAATAAACAAACATACAAAAAACCCAAGTATTCTTCCTAAAAATAAGCAACCATTAAAAATTGGGTAAAATGAAAGTAAAAATATATACTCAAAATACTGTTTCCCCAGATTAGGGGGAAAGTGACAAATTTAACTGAAATAGAATGCTGATAATCATAAGCATGTTCTTCTGTGACTTCCCAAGTCATACTTCTGTTTAAAAATGTCCTCCATATTTTTGAACAATTGCTGTCAGTCAGTATTTTTAGTGACTATTTCTGGTATATATAATCTCTAATGTGTGTAAGCAAATATTACTTCTATTTTGTTGATGTTTTTCACACAATTTGCCAGCCATTACCTCTGTACTGCTACTAATTTGTCTTGGCTATTGACCTTTTGGTGTATAGAAAGCCACTTATTGTATAATTTGCAAGTCAATACACTGCCTTTGCTGTTTCCAAGAAACTCCTTATAAAGAAAGAGAAAATATATTTTTCAGAAAAAATAAATTGTGGAGATTACTGAAAACATAGTCAACTCTAAAATTTAATTCCAACTTTCTTCACAGCTCTCAAACTTTCCCCAAGGGAGAATGTTGACTGATATGTAGGCCCAATAGGTTTTGTCTATCAAAAATAGAGAAAAAAAAAGTACATTTTCAGATGTGCTTGGATTGCAGGGAAAAAAATCTCTTCTTAAGTCAATATGCCTCTAATGGAAAACTGAACAAACTAGCCCACTTAAGGTATCAATATCTCTGGGTTTGGTGGTGGTCTATGTAATAGATCCCCAAGTGGGGCAGTCCCTAGATTCCTTCAGGCTCTGCTCCAAACTTCGTTTCTGTAACTCCTTCCATGGGTATTTTGTTCCCCCTTCTAAGAAGGAATAAAGTATCCACACTTTGGTCATCCTTCTTCTTGAGTGTCATGTGTTTTGCAAATTGTATCTTGAGTATTCTAAGTTTCTGGACTACTATCCACTTGTTAATGAGAGCATATCGTGTGTGTTCTTTTGTGATTGGGTTACCTCACTCAGCATGATATCCTCCAGATCTATCCATTTGCCTAAGAATTAGTCTATATACTACCAAGCATAGTGGACTTATCAGGTTGTTAAAACAGGCCATGTCTTTTAGCAGAAGTGGGAGATTGACAGAAAACAAATTTAGAGCAAGGGAGAGGAAGGAGTGAAATGGTGCAATTGAATTTAAATTTTAATAATAAACTTAAAATATACCCTTTTATGGAGGTGAAGGTATGGCAGAGTAATTAAGGATACTTGTCTCACAACCATGAGGGCCTGCATTTGGGTACCAATATTTCATGAGATAAAGAGAAGCAAATCATGAGATCTATGAGGGATGTGTAACCAAAAAATCCATGAAGGAGTCACATACTCTATACTGAGAAAGGGAAATCTGCCTCTCAGACAAAAATAGGAGAGTTACAGAGAATGAAGGACACTGGTAGTCATATGTATCTGAGTAGGAATGCATACCAGTTGACACTCATATGCATGTATGAAGTGACCCTCCACATGGCCACATGAAGAAAATTCAAATGAAAGATTAGTTATATTATTGCTCATTTTGACTGGATTTTTGTTTGAGTCCCTATTTTTTGTTGTGAATACCAGAGGGATGTTTGAGCTTACCAGATATCTTTCATATGTATCTACTACTTAAGGGAATGCATGATATAACAGACTACTCGTGTAAACTCAGAGAAATCCTGAGGGTGGATGATGCAAGGAATTTCTCTACCTTTAAGATCCATGCTACTTCATGCACTGAGTGTTTTTTATGTCTACTTTTTTCCCAGCGTCCACATTTTTCTGTAGGGTTTTATTATGATGTTCCATTGGGAGATATGATAAATATGCCCTCTGTTGTGAGGCCTTTATCTCTAATGAATGACAGGATGTCCTCAGAGGAAGACAGGGAAAGAACCTGTCACATACCATGCAGCATGAAGCACTATTTGCTTGCGAGAACCAGACCAATGGTATGCACAGGTACAGTGCAAGGGCTGGCATGGACAAGGAGGACCTTCAACTGGTTTTGTGTCTCAATCTTTTCTAGTACACATCCCACCATAATGTTAACCCTGAAAGATCAGGTGACACTTATTTTTTTATATCAGATTATCCTTAAGAAAGCCAGAAATGAATCATTTGAGACCTACCAGAATTGCTGTGCGGCATTGGCCATCATGTCAAATGGAACTCACCTCTTTTCCAAAGAGTTTTCCTCTGTTTTTAACTCTCAGGACTTTGTATACTCTGTCCTCATGGGGAACATAGCCCCTGTGGAAACATGATTTTATACAAGGTCTTTCTTTCTTACAAGGTCTTTTCTTTGCATCTAAGGAGGACATGAGATCATTACCTGGTATAGTGTAATTTATATGGCTCTTTTAAAAAACCAAATTTAAATTGCGTAGTGTCCCTGTTGTAATGGGTTAGGCATTCTCTAGGTCTATATGTTTTTCTTCCTTGTACTCTATACCATTATTAATCTCTGAGATGTCTCTAAGACATGATCTAAGATGATCCAGTCGGAATTCTCACAAGATGATGCTTTCAAAGTTGCACTGCATCCTAAGAAAATTGATATCTGGCATGGTGACACATGCCTTTAATCCAGCACTCAAGAGGCAGAGGCAGGCAGATTTCTGGGTTCGAGGCCAGCCTGGTCTACAAAGTGAGTTCCAGGACAGCCAGGGCTATACAGAGAAACCCTGTCTAGAAAAAAAAATATATATATATATATATATATATATAGTTAAACAGATTCCCTAAACTATGTATAGGTAGTTGCAGGTAGTTGCATCACTAGTCATATCTACTTTCATAGCCACCGTCACTTTTATTCACATCAATCAGTGTTCTATTGTCTTCAGATGTCATAGTGAAGCTCTTCCCATTCTTAGTTTTCTTGTAGAGCTTTTTAAAGAACCGTTATTAAATTCCCCTTCATGAGAATATATACATGACTATTTTGTCAAACTCTGGAACCTGGTTTCCATAGTATAAGTTCAAAGCTGAGATCGAAGTTTATTTTTCTCTTCTAAGACTTCTTTTCAGAAATTGGACCATAATGAATTCTTATATATGCTACTAAATCTAAATACTGCAGGATTTTTCTGTCCACTTACATGAGTGCAGAGGAGGACTGTGATTGGACAGAGAAAAGGGAGGCAGAGCTAAGAGTTGAAAGACATACAGCATCTCGGGGACTAGGGGGAGAACCAAGATGGATTCAGACATGTACCCGTGTGGCATTTACCAGCCACAAGTAGCTATGATTTCACAAGTTAGAAATATTGGGATAAAGTGTTTATCATTATCAATTGGCTCTGAAATTATTTCATTAGCATATTGTTAATTGTTATATTTTGATACATAAATCTGTTTGATTAATTAAGCTTTAAGAGTTATGATTCTACCAGGGAACTGGGTTTATGATAATTAACTGTAAGGTTGGCAGTTTCATTTAGTTATTGGAATGTGGGATCACAGAATACAGGGGTTTATGGAGGAGAGGAAACTAGTGGCTCTAGGGAAAAGCAAGCCACAGCTGGGAACACAGTTGGAATGCAGAAGTGGGTGGGGGTGGGGATGGAGCTATCTCAGAGAGAGTAGCTCAGGGACAAGAACATGCTGAGTGATACCTGCCAGTGCCAGTACTAGAGCTGGAATATGTTCCAGAAGGGCAGGAGAGTTGGAGGGATCATTTTTTAATATTTTCCACAATAACTAGCTCCCTATGTGGGGCTGGGCTTGAATCCACTAGAAATGTAAGATTAGTAGCCTGAGAGTTAGAGTTTTATTTTCTTTTGTTGAGTAACTAGGTAGTGTTAAATACAAGTCATGTGACTCTAGCACAGGATCATTGAAACAAAGAGACTGCTGGCAGCACTGGAGACCCCTGCTGTGGGAATGTACAGGCTGCTCTGAGTTAGGAGCAGAATGGGATTTGCCTACCTCTTGTAAGACATGAAAGGCCTTATGTCTGGCTCACATTCACAGAGATGCAGAGATGGAGATCTATGCAAAGCACAAGAGGTTTACTGGTCCAGCATGCTGGGGTTGTCCTGAAATTGGGATGGAAGTGACCAAGAGTAGCTAAAGCACACACCTTTTATACATTTTTTAGAGCAGTTCTCAGTAACAGTTTAGGGCTGACAGTTTATCAGTGGTTAACCTTTAACCTCATAAAGGGGGCAAACTTATGAACCACAGACACTGTGTGGGCTTTTCTAAACCATCAGATGACGATCTCTTAGTGAGTAAACTTAAGGACCAGAGGCATTGTATGGGCCTTTCTAAACAATCAGATGACGATCTCTTAATGAGAACTTAAGGACCAGAGGCATTGCATGGGCCTTTCTAAACCATCAGATGACTATCTCTTAGTGAGTAAACTTAAGGACTGGAGGCAAATTCTGGGGAAAGAATATCTTGACATTTACATAACTTTTTACAACAGTGGTTATTTGGAGCTACCACAAATCTTACACTCTTAGGGCAGACAGATTAAACTGTGAATTTAAAATTAGGGTTATTTTCTTTTAGGATAAATTTCTTTTCAGATTCTGTCCAAATCACTTGGTAAATTTTGCCTGTGGTTTGGAACTAGATAGGGAACATTAGTCACTGACTGGAGAGTAGAGTGTGCAGTGATAATTACAACCTGCTCTGTACGGGTATTATTATTAATGTCTGGGGATCCTGCTAGAGAGTTCCAAAGATAGATATTATACAGGTATCAATAAAATATGTTTATGTCAGAGAGCAAAACAGAAAGATGGCATAGATTGTTTATACAGCCACAGGATGCTCATATTCTACTAACGTGGACCCCACTGGAATCTTGAGTGTTGTTTCCTACTTGGAAAGATAGGAAAGGCCTAATAGAGGCACATACGGTATCTTAATTTACTTCATTTGTTTTAGATTGTTTTAATTTTCAAAATGGGTGCGATTTTGAGTTTTGCGGTCATATTATTCCTCTGGGAGAGAGGTCTAAATAAAGGGTTTTCTGATTACTGACTCAAGTATATGCTGATTTGGGAAGAAGATTTGGTCTTTGTGTTTTTGGAAAAGGTAATTAAGGTATTTACAACTTCCAGAGTTATATGGATCACATATGAGAAAGGAAGACCTCCAGAGGACTAGATTCCAGAGAATCAAACAAAAAAATATATCTTAATGATACTAAAGTTTTGTTTTGAGATTTATATGTTACAGAATATACAGCCTTGGTGAATTTCTTCGTCAGACATACTGAACTGACCTGCTTGAAATCCTGATGTCCTGGACTTCAGCCTGATTCGGTCAAGACACAGACATCAGAGACTAATCCACCCTATTTTCCAACTTCATAATATCTCAATGCCCACATTCAGCTTGAAGAAGTTATGAAGAGTCATCGACCCAGTTTCCTGGGCTTTGGGGCTAGAGGGGGTTATTAATAGATTGTCTTTCTAGAGTATGTAGAAATGGTCATATTGGAATAGGGAGGAATAGCTAGAATTGAATGCATAGCCATAATCTCATTTGGTAGAAATCTCTTTAATTGTTACTAAGCTGAACTCAAATTCTTAACTGATACATAATTTATTTTGATGTAAAATCAAGGGTTTCATTGGTATAAATTTACTCTCTTGGTACAATATATTATAAGTACAAAGAATAGACCCATAAATAGACTGGGTCTATTTATTTATTTAATCTGATCTGAGATGTTTATGAAAAAGTATAACTTAGAAGCAAAATTCTAGGCCTTTAGGCCCAGGCTTGAGAATGTGACCTCTGTGACTCAATGCTCTAAGGTATCCTATTCACAAAACAGATACATTCCTCCACTCACCTGCTTCCTGGGTTCAAGGAGTGTTCATTCAAAGAAAGTCACTCTGACCCACCCTGGCCATTGCTGGAACCCACTATGCAAATGTGCTATTGTTAGGGGCTCTTAGAAACTGTCTTGAGAAATAACCCACACAATTACCAGGTATTCCTTGTGACTCTTGTGACTTTGCACTTCCTTGTGACTCTTAACTGGTATTTTTGTTTTTTTCTAACAATGCCCTTCCCACCCCCTTGAGTTGTGGTTTCTTCCTTTAAATACCCCCTTATCCAGCTACTCAGGGCGCCAAGGTCCTCTACCCCTGCGTGGTGTATGACTGTGGGTCCGAAAGTCCTCTTGCAGTTTGCAGCAAGACTGTTTCTCAAGAGTGATTTGGGGTGTCGCCTCTCCTGAGTCAGAACGTGGGGAAGTCCTCACGTTGTGGGTCTTTCATTTGGTGCGTTGGCTGGGAAACGCGACTACCCCTCACACCTGAGAACCGACTTGGAGGTATGGGGATCCCCTCTGGAATGTGTACCTCCTGTCCAGTGTCTCTATTCTGAGTATCTGTTTTCTGTTTTCTGAAATGAACATGCAAACACGTGCATGTTCTGTTGGTTGTTTGTCTGTGTCTAGTCCTTTGTTTCTGAAGCATGGCGCAGTTTGAATTTGGATCCACCTGAGTTTAGATACTGATCAGCCTGAGCTCTGGATTCTGATCCATCTGAGGTTATACTGATCAGCCTAAGTTTGGATCCACCTGAGTTTTGTTTCTCTGGTTTTGGTTGTCCTGGTGGAAACAGACGACTCTGTTTGTAGATGATGGGGTTTTCTGAAATGCACATGCTTGGAATTTGCAGCTGTCCTTTTGGGTCATAAGGCCTGGAGGACTGTGGTCTGCAGATGTGGTAGGAGGACCACAGGCTGCCACCTGGAGGACGCCCTGTGAAGTGGGGAGAGCCAGGGACGCCTGGTAGTCTCTGGAGATCGGTCAGAGGGATTGAGTTTGCTTATGAAGCAGAAGCTTCACCCTCCAAAATCATCTAATTCTTTTGCCTGCTTGTGGAGGACAAGAAAGGGTCGCATGTGTCTGGATCTGTTGGTTTCTGTTTTGTGTGGTTTTGTGTATGTGTTTAGAGCTATATGAAAATCTAGAGACGCGAAGGTAATTCTCATAGGTGCTTTATACCCTGACTAGAGATAAGTTTAGACATGAGAGAACGAGTTTGAGAAAAGCACTATTCTCCGACTATCTGGGGATAATTTGGTGGAAAAAAAAACTAAACAGTATCAATTGGCTTTTGGAGTCCTGCACCTGTAGTTAGGAGTATAGTGTGGCTGGAGAAGCCCTGCTAGTAGCTGATTGTAAACGCTGCTCTTAAAGGGACCAGCAGCTTCTCAAATTCTATGGTAAGGAAACTGATAGCTGTTTTTCCTACAAAAATCTCCATGCTTGTGATTATTGGATTCATCAGGTGACAAGGTGCTCCTCTCTTGAAATTACAGCTAGAAAAATTAAGAATTTTGTTTGGTTTAAATAAGCAAATATATGCACCTATTTCATTTTTGTTTCTGAATATTTTTAAAGGTATAAATGTGCTTTACATGTCTTGGTTATAGATTATTGGCTCATAAGTTATTAGTTATGATTAAAAATGTGTACCGTTGGTAACAGAAAGTTGGCTTAAAACTGGTAAACTGGGTTAGAGTAATTCAGAACATGTGGCATGAGCCAACCCATGGAAACAGGTCTCTAAAGATATGCCTGAATTAGGTAATATTCTATGTAAATCTTATCCTAGAAACCAGACTTATAAAAGATAGAATTTAGGGCAGTGTCTCTTTGAAGTATTGGGGGCTGCACCTTCTTGCATTTGTGTGCAGGAACAGGCAGTCAAACTTTGTAGCAAGTCATGTTTTTGGTGCTGATTTTTAAAGAGAATGGATTGTTTTAACTGTTAAAATTGGGTTTTGTTCCCAAAATTGTGGTTGTACTCTTGTGTTATAAGAGAAATTGAAGGCTTCTCCCGAATCAGAACCACCAGCTAAATCCATCAGCTCCTCTAAAATCTATGAAGCCTCCTGAGTGGCCTAGTCCTGAGTAGCCTAGTCCTGAGTAGCCTAGTCCTGAGTAGCCTAGTCCACAACCTTCCCCTTATCCACAGCCTCAACCCCCACCGATGGGGAACCCCGAACCCCTCGGGGCAGCGGGAGGCAGACCACAGCGGGTACATGGAGCCACAGAGCGCAGAGTCTGGACGGATTCCAGTGGACCCACCCAAACTTCAACCCCTTCAGTACTGGTCATTTTCATCTGCTGATCTTTATAACTGGAAAACTAACCACCCTCCTTTCTCAGAGGGTCCCCAACACCTCACAGGATTGATGGAGTCCCTTATGTTTTCTCATCAGCCTACTTGAGATGATAGTCAACAGCTGCTGCAGATGCTCTTCACAACCAAAGAGCAAGAGAGAATTCTGTTAGAGACTAAAAAATATTCCAGGAGCCGACGGGAGGCCTACACAGCTACATGGGATTCCCTTTGACTCGCCCCATTGGGACTACAACATGGCTGAAGGTAGGGAGAGCTTTAAAATCTTATCGCCAGGCTCTGGTCTCCAAGGCACCTCAAAATGGCCCACTAATTTGGCTAAGGTAAGAGAAGTAATCCAGGGGCCAACCGAACTTCCCTCAGTGTTCCTTGAAAGGCGTATGGAAGCCTTCAAGCGGTTCACTCTCTTTGATCTTACCTCGGAAGCCCAGAACGCCTCAGTGGCCCTGGCCTTCATAAGGCAGTCAACTCCAGATATCAGAAAGAAACTTCAGAGATTAGAAGGTGTACTACAAGAGGGAGACAGTTAAGTGATCTACTGAAAGAGGCAGAAGAAAGAGAAAGCAGGAGGGATCATAGACAAGAAAGAAATTTGACTAGAATCTTGATCACAGTGGTAGGAGAGAAAGAAAAGACAGGACCTAGACAGGGAACCTGGGCAACAGAAGAATAGAATTAAGTGAGTTGGAGTACCGAGCCTTGGCAAAAGAGGCTCAGTTGTGTCAGACTGAAGTTACTTATTTGGGATACACCCTTCAAGACAGGAAGCGGTGGCTAAAAGAAGCCAGAAAAAAGACTGTAACTCAGATCCCCACCCCAACTACACTAAGGCAAGTAAGAGAATTCTTGGGCACCACTGGCTTCTGCAGGATCTGGGTACCTGGGTTTGCGACCTTAGCTGCCCCATTGTACCCCCCAACCAAGGAAGGAGAAGTGTTTGTGTGGACCCCAGATCACCATAAAGCCTTTGAAGAAATTAAAAATGCCCTACTAACAGCCCCAGCCTTAGCCTTGCCTGATGAGAGAGCAGGGGTTGCCAGAGGAGTCCTTACTCAGACTTTGAGACCTTGAAAAAGGCCAGTGGCTTACCTATCCAAAAAATTAGACACCATTACAAGCAGGTGGTTTTTCTTACCTGAAAGCTATTGCTGCCATAGCGCTACTTGTCAAGAATGCTGATAAGCTCACTCTGGGACAGCAAATAACTGTAGTGGCACCCAGAACTCTTGAAAGCATTATCCAACAGCCCCCTGACCGATGGATGACCAATGCTCATATGACACATTATCAGAGCTTTTTGTTGACTGAATGAGTGACCTTCGCCCCCCCTGCTGTCCTCAATCCCGCTACCCTACTGCCTGAGACTGACGACTGTTCACCTACTCAATCACTATGCTGACATTCTGGCAGAAGAAACTGGTACTAGAAATGATCTGAAGGATCAGGTTTGGCCTGGGAGTTCGAGCTGGTACATGGATGGCAGTAACTTCCTGGTTGAAGGTAAGCAGAAGGTGGGGGCAGCAGTGGTAGACAGGAAGCAAGTGATCTGGGCCAGCACCCTCCCTGAAGGAAAGTCGACCCAGAAAGCCGAACTTGTAGCTTTGATACAAGCTCTACAAATAGCAAAGGGGAAGTCTATCAACATTTATACTGACAGCAGGTATGCATTTGCCACTGCACGGAGCAATATACAAACAAAGAGGGTTGTTGACATCTGCAGAGAAAGACCTAAGATGCTGTGGCTAAATGAAATCAGATGGCAGATCTAACCGCCAAACAGGCGGCCCAAGGAGCAATGATTCTGGCAGTCAAGGAGCCTAAAGGTTATTATGATGTCAGAGAGACCATCTTTAGTCCCTGAGGACTATCAAGTTATGGACAAATTAGGACTGGTAGAGGAAACCCTGTATAGGGTAATTGAAACAGAAAAAGGAAAACTAGTCCTCCCATGGGAAGAAGGACACAAACAAGTATGTTACCAACTGACATTACTTGACCCACTTGGGGGCTAAGAAATTAAAAGGTGTGGTTAGGTTCTCTGACTACTATGTTATAGGACTCCCACTTGGAAGAAGAAATACTCAAAGCTGCAACGCCGGTGCTATGACTAATACAGGACACTTCGTGTATACTCTTGAGAAGAGAGGCTCAGGGGCAACTGGCTGGGGGCCTATTAGGAGGTAGAGTTTATGGAAATTAAGCCAGCTAGACATGGCAACAAGTACTTAGTGTTTATAGACACCTTTTCAGGCTGGGTAGAAGCTTTTTCTACCAGCACTGAGACAGCCAATGTGATGGCCAAGAAGATCCTAGAAGAAATCTTCCCGAGGTTTGGGATACTCATGGTAATCGGGTCCAATAAAAGACCTGCCCTTATTGCCCAGGTAAGTCATGGACTGGCCAAGATATTGGGGATTGATTACAAGTTAACTTGTGCATACAGGCCCCAAAACTCAGGACAGGTAGAGAGTAAAAAGAGACCCTTACCAAATTGACAGCGGAGACTGGCGCTAATGATTGGATAGCTCTCCTACCCTTTGTGCTCTTCAGGGTTAGAAACACCCCTGGACAGTTTGGACTGACCCCCCTATAAATTACTCTACGGGCCCCCCCCTCCACTGGTAAAAATAGCCTTTGGACATAGTGCTAACAGACTGCTTTCCCAGCCTTTGTTCTCTAGGCTCAAGGCACTCGAGTGGGTGAGACAGCTATCGTAGAAGCAGCTCCAGAATGCCTACTCAAGAGAAGACCTGCAAGCCCCACATCTCTTCCAAGTTAGAGATTTGGTCTACATTAGATGCCGACACACAGAAAACCTTGAGACTCTATGGAAAGGCCCTGCTCATGTACTCTTGAACACCCTAATTTCTACCCTATGTGACCCCTTTTTGATTTTCCTTCTGCTTTTAATTATAGGTCCGTGTGTGTTAAATAGGCAACTTGCCATTATTAGAAGATGAATTAGTGCAGTGTGGCTTTTAGTTTTGAGACAACAGTACCATGCCCTAAAGGATCAAGTGTGTCAGGGAGAAGATAGTGTCTAGTTCTAAGATTAGAATTACTAACAAGTAGAAGTGGGGAATGAAAAAGTATAATGTAAAAGCAAAATTCTAGGCCTTTAGGCCCAGGCTTGAGAATGTGACCTCTGTGACTCAGAGCTCCAAGGTATGCTAATCATAAAACAGATGGCGACATTCCTCCACCCACCTGCTTCCTGGGTTCAAGGAGTGTTCATTCAAAGTCACCCTGACCCACCCTGGCCATTGCTGGAACCCACTATGCAAATGTGCTATTGTTAGGGGCTCTTAGAAACTGTCTTGAGAAATAACCCACACAATTACCAGGTATTCCTTGTGACTCTTGTGACTTTGCACTTCCTTGTGACTCTTAACTGGTATTTTTGGTATTTTCCGACAACGCCCTTCCCACCCCCTTGAGTTGTGGTTTCTTCCTTTAAATACCCCCTTACCCAGCTACTCAGGGCGCCACAGTCCTCTACCCCTGCGTGGTGTATGACTGTGGGCCCGAGAGCACTCTTAAAATAAAAGTTCTCTTGCAGTTTGCAGCAAGACTGTTTCTCGTGAGTGATTTGGGGTGTCGCCTCTCCTGAGTCAGAACATGGGGGAGTCCTCACGTTGTGGGTCTTTCCTTTAAGCCTGTGAGTTTAGGGTCAAATAACAAATTCATGGCTCTGTGTTTATTGTTAGGGTATTTTCAAGATCTTAGTTAGAAAGAGCTGAAAGTAGTTAATGGACAACAGTCCAAATGACTTCACATACATCGTTGGTTTTCAAAAATGTCAGAAATCCACAGAATGTAACATTTGATGCTATTTATTTACTTGTTGTTGAAACTAGTCTGCTCCTGACAGCTTTCCCTGTCTTGGATTCAAAGAAAAAATTGAGCATCTATGAGTTACTCCTGTTGTGGCCAGGCAGCCACTAGGCAAGAATTGCCTCATTTTCATCTACATCCATGATAATATCCAAAGAAAGGTCACAATTAGATGTTAGGACAGCCTCGTTCTACCAAGAAAGAGTAGGCTAGTCCTTAATATTTTGTTTCTCTAAGATCTGTCAGATGATCCTGGACCAATGCTCCAACATTTTGATGTAAGAGACTGTCTAGGTGATGGTGGTCTCTACAAATTGACTAAGTTTTGGAAGCTGTGTTAGGCTTCCTATATATTTTCAGTTACTATCAGTCATTCTTGGATTTCTGACAGGGATGAAGACTGGTAGTCTCATAGCCAGCCCAAGCTGTATAGCCTTGAGAAAGATGATATAGATTTGAGAGGATGGTTTTCAGATGGCATACAATGTAAAGCCAGGACGTGAGTCAAGTGTAGAATTGTAAGTCTTTCAAGTTAGGGTAGATCGCAGAGGTCCTATTTATTAAATTGACAAAAAATGATGGACTAGGTGTTAGGCATAACTTGTACTTTATAAATTACAAAATGGTAATAGTTGTGCTCAAATTTTATTTTGAGAGAAAATGGATTTTCATTACTTCAACTTTCTGGTGCTTTAGCAGGGAAATTATTAGGACCGGAATTAATGGTATGTCTTCTGAGCACAGTTTTTAGTCATCAGGACTGATTTCAGGAGAAAACCATGAGGAACTTTGTTAGGGCACTCTGGTGGAGTCAGCTTGTGAGGCAGAAATGCCAAAAAGCTGCTCATGAGAAATGAATTTCTAGGACTTTCCTCCTGGATGTCTGGTAAAAGTCAACTCTCCAGTTTGGATCGGTTTGTCAGGCGAAAAGCCTGGAAGCTGTTTCACGAGGATAAGAGTTCCATGGAAATTTTCCTCCCAGAGTTATGGCATTTCTTTCCCTAACCCATAATATTCAAATTTCCACCACATTAGTCTAGTGTATAGATTCACATGCACTCTATTAAGCATTACCTTATAGTAAATGCCTTTTAAGATTGTATTCTAACATAGCTAAAGCCTTTTCCCAGTGTTCTTAGATTCCAGATAGCAGCAAGGAGTTTAACCTATTCAGTAACTAATTAAGCTCTACCATAAAACAATAAAGCACTTGCCATTAACTCAGCTGTCTGCAGAAAGAGACTAAAAGTCTCACTGAGATAGAAATCTTTTACTAAAGGCTACATTCCATGTCAAGTATAAGTTGATATACTACCCTGATAAGGGGGAACTTTCCAGACAGGATAAGTTTTACTAGACCTAAGAATTTAGAGCTCTGTGATAACACATTACTCTTAAGGCCTGTCAAGAGTTAACAACCCCCTGATGCTTTTAACCTTAAAGTGTGAAATTCTTGCCTGGCATTAGGCTGATCCTAGGCAGGGCTTGTTATCCCTAATGTAAACATTTAATTAGTCCCTGCAAATTCCTTTCTGCTGTAACTGGTGAATTTCAGTGTATCTTGTCTTTTGTGATTTGTATCCTCTGATAATTCGTTGTAATATAAGTCTGAAGCTCAACCAGAACATTACATTCAGATTCAACACCTCTCTTGCGTGTGTCTGATTGTCATTTCATCTGACTCTTTTGCCCATCTGTTTAAGTAATCCCGTTCCTCGCACAACAGGGACCCAGAGGGTCTGCGGCAGAACTTGCCTTTGTTCTCTGAGGGAACCTTTGTCTGTTAATCCACAGTAGAATAAGAAATTGCATTCAGCCATTGACACTAACCAAGTCTGATATTATTCGAAATGACTCACATAGGTCTCTCCAGTCTGTCAGTGGAAGATTGAACGTTGATTTGACATGAACACAAAACCTAGCACCCAGAGGGTCATATACTCACAGTGAGTATGATGACTTGATAAAGAACATTTGAAAGATATAGTTGCTTCAGCATCAGTGAGAAAAATTCTCAAAAAACCAGAGAGGCTTTCAGGGTGCCTAGGAGTACACCCAACCATTGCCTTTCATTCAGAGATAGCCAGTCTGTGGAGAGGATGAATGTATCTAACCTGGAAAATAGGCCAGATGTTGGAGAGACATTCACAACATAATTATTACATGCAGAGTTATGGAACCATTTGATACAATCATATAAATAGAATATTCTGTTGAAATAGTTAATAACCTCCAGAAGTGACTAAAATGATATGCTCAGACAATTATTATTTGTACTTTCTTTTTGATTCATGATTAAAAGCAAGGAATTGTCCCATAGAGCTCTAAAGGATTGCACTAGGGGACAAAAATCCATTCAAGAAGACACTCAAACATACTCTTACCGAAACATAAAGGAAAGGAGAGAGTGAGACAGACAAAGATTGATAGACATAGAAACAGACTCACACTCAGAAAGTCAACATACAAACTCCCAGGAAGTGATAGAGAGGGACATACAGAGAAACACACAGAGCAACAGACAAACAGACAGACAGATAGAGAAGAATTAAACAGAGATAGACATTTAAAAACAGAAAGACCAAATATACAGATATTTGTGTAGAGAGAAATAATGTATCAAGAAATCCATAAACACATTTATTAAAGATTTAATAAAACAAGAACAATAAAGCAGAACATGCACACTTACACCTCCACACATAGGAAATGAAAACAAGAAGGAAGGGAAAAGAGAGGAATCACATATCATAAAGAAAGTGCAATAAAATTTTAATGACAAGAAATGAAGGAAGGAAGGAAGGAAGGAAGGAAGGAAGGAAGGAAGGAAGGAAGGAAGAAAGAAAAGAAAAGAAAAGAAAAGAAAAGAAAAAGAAAGGAAGGGAGGGAGAGAGAGAAAGAGAGAAAGAAAGAAAGAAAGAAAGAAAGAAAGAAAGAAAGAAAGAAAGAAAGAGAGAGAGAGAGAAAGAGAGAAAGAAAGAGAAAAAGAAAGGAAGGAAGGAAGGAAAGAAAAGAAAAGAAAAAGGAAGGAAGGGAGGGAGAGAGCAAAAGAGAGAGAGAAAGAAAGAAAGAAGGAAAGAAAGAAAGAGGAAGGGAGAGAGAAAGAAAGAGAGAAAGAGAGAGAAAGAAAGAGAAAGAGAAAGAAAGAGAGAGAGAAAGAAAGACAGAAAGAAAGGAAGGAAGGAAAGAAAAGAAAAGAAAAGAAAAGAAAGAAAAAGAAAGGAAGGAAGGGAGGGAGAGAGCGAAAGAGAGAAAGAAAGAAAGAAAGAAAGAAAGAAAGAAAGAAAGAAAGAAAGAAAGAAAGAGAGGAAGAGAGAAAGAAAGAAAGAAAGAAAGAAAGAAAGAAAGAAAGAAAGAAAGAAAGAAAGAAAGAAAAAGGAAGGAAGGAAGGAAGGAAGGAAGGAAGGAAGGAAGGAAGGAAGGAAGGAAGGAAGGGAGGGAAAGAAAGAGTGATTATAGCCTCTACCAAACTGCAAGGTCCTGAACAAGTATTCTATTGCTTGACCTCTCAACACTCAAGGGAAGAGAGGGAAGAATAGCTATGTAAAGCTTTTGGAGCTGTAGATTAAGAGCCTTCTAAATAGATGTTCACATCATATGGCCCATGTTGAGATAACTCTCCCCTGGAGAGGGTCACAAAGGCAGACGGTGCTTTTCTTCAGAAAGATGTTCATCACTGCATGGTTTATATTAGTGAGAAGCTGGGAATTCCCTGATTATTCCAAAAGTGGACAAAGTTACATAGTTATACGCTGGAATATAACATGTCTATTAGGGAATTTTTTTTCTTTACAAATATACTTCACCACGAAAAGTTTTTACATAATAAAATGTTAAATTAAGGACCAGGAAGGTGGTTTAACCAGGGAATTGCATGCCACTCAACCACGAGAACCTGAATTCAGATCCCCAGTACCCACATAAACAGCCAGGTGCCACAGAGCAGACCATATCTGTAATCCCAGCACTAGGGATACAGACACTTTGATCTTAGGGCCTATTTAGCTAGCCAGTCTAGCCAAATCTGCAAGTTCTCTGTTCAGTGAAAATGAGGCAGAGGAGCCACTGAAGAAGGCATCTGATGTCTCAGACAGGGACACACACACAATAAAGCAAGGTGTAAATTAGTATCTACAATGTGACTCCAAGCCTCCAGAATGGCAAGTGACTGTAAAGCTGTCATGTCACAGAGTTGGCACAGCTGGCAGAAAAGCTATTTATACCTGTCTCCTTGAGATACTTTGAAAGAATGTCACCTGGATGAAAATTGTGATGGTACTGTAAATTGGTCATGCTGTGGGGCTGTGGAGTCATCTGTGTTTGAATTTGTAGAGTTTTGACTCCATGGTCCCCAGCCTCACCCACACTGAGTCTAGGAAGGGAGGAGGTGTCAACAGTCAGAGAAGAAGGAAAGCAACAGATTTGTAATGGAACCAAAAGATTTGCTTCAAGGGTTTTCCTCACTGCTGGAATCTGACTGCCTTCACACCCACAGAGAAACCAAGGAAAAACTGAGTCACAGAGGAGAGAAAAAGGGAATGCAAAATGTAGAAAGGGAAATTGGAGTTTCTGCTGTGCTGACTCAGGACCCTCCTTGCTCCCACTGAGGCATCTGCTTTGTCTATAAATAGCTAGGTTCAGGTAAATGTTATCCAAAACAAATAAACAAACAATTATTTTAAAGTAGGAGTTTAGCTCTTTGAAAAATTCAGGTGCACTATTAAAAGCGTTCTTGTAATCCAAATGTTTAAATTCAAGTCTCTCTGATCCCCTGGGAACAAAATGCTGCCCTCCTGGGAGGTTTACATTAGGTGTTACATCCTGGCTTCTAGTATGGCAAAGGCCCTCTGGTGACTTGTCTCTTAGAATAATTACTTTTCTGTATAAGAAAGTCTGCATACACATTTAAAGTGGTTAGAAAAATCTGTAAACATTGTGAAGAGAAACCATGCCCCTTCTCCACTGGGAGAGACAACAGCATTTTCCAAATGTAAGGTCTGTGAGAAGCTCATTTCCTGACATCTGCTGTCCCCTCTGTCCCCAGGTCTTCTCTGCAGTCTCATTTCTTGTTTGGTTTTTTTTCTGGTCACAGGTTTGTAGTCAACAAAGATGATTAAGAAACAACTTGAAATATGTCATCTCAAGGTTCGTACATGCCCTTGAGATTCCTCCTGCCTTCCTCCCATCCACTATGAGAACAGGAATGCTATGAATGGAGATGTCCGAAGAAAGGCATTACTGCTCTAATATAACTGTATCCAAGGTCATTTCTGTGTCCCAGATCAATTCCATGTGGTCCATATTACATGATATAATTGTCAGGAAAAAGATGGCACAATGACAAACACTCCTTACATCTCTAAATGAATCGATTAAAGGGTATAGAAGGTGTCTTGCCTCCTCTCCTGCTCAGGGGCATCCTGGGTAGGCTTCCTGGAACCACACACTGTTTATATTTCTCTCTTTTAGATCCTCTCCATGATTCTAATATCAAGCTAAAGTGAAAATTTCACCTTCTATTTCCTTTGTTTCCTTTTACTAAAATGTATTTACCTCTGCTTTTTACTTGGAAGTGTGCATAAGTGTTCAGGGCCATGTAAGCACATAGCATGTATGTGTGCCAGCCTCTGGAATCCAAAGGTTGGTGCCATCTATGGGGTCATGTGGGCACATAGCATATATATGTAAAAGCCTATGGAAGCCAAAGGTTGGTGCCATTTATCTCCTGCAGTTACTCTCCTCTTTACTTCTTTAAGGTGGTTCCTCAGTGGACTGAGACCTCACTTGTTTGGCTGGGCAGGCTCCGCAGTCAATGCCAGAGATTGCCCTGCTCTACCCAGTCTCATAAGCCCAAAGCACTGGGATTGCAGCTGCACATTACTGCGCCTTTTTAAAACTTGGGTGCAGGGGATCAATCCCAGGTCCTTGCCCGTGCTTGGCAAGCACTTTACTGAGTGAGCCATCTTCCCAGGCCCTGTCTTTCACCTTAACATTAATTTGCATCAATTCAACCTCTCTTCCTTTTCTTCCTGATTGGCCTGCACTGGAAAAGAACCCAGAAGCTGACTATCCAGCATCCTCTCTTGTGGGAACTCCAGAAGAGAAAGGTGAATGTTTGCTGAGAGAGAAGAGAATGTATAGATAAGTGATGTGAATGTTATTGTCCCTGGGAGTCAGTAGGTACCATGGGTCCTCTGCATATGCTCAAGTCCCTTCCATCCAATGCTGTCATATTTGTACATATCAGATGTGACACTTCAAATTCAAACACCATGGAAATGATGTTTTGGTACTACTGTAATGACAAGCAAACTAAGTGTGTATATTTTTTGTTCTAATTGTGTGTGTGTGTTTTGTTGAACTCGGGATCTCATGGATGTATCCAGCAAATGCTCTGCCACTGAGCTAGATCCCAATCCTTTTCTGCACTGTTGTGAGACAGAGTTTCACTAAGTTGCCCAGGCTACCTATGAACTCACACTGTAGCCTAGGCTGGCTTTGGGCTTGGAATCTTCTTTCATCAGCCTATTAAGTACCTAGGACAACAGAGCTATACTGCCATGACCTGCTTCTTCTGAATACTCCAAGTGGTTGACTCTGAAGCCATGAAGGTCTGAAATTGACCACCTGGGTATTCCCAGGCTAAGAAACTGTTGCACAGGTTTGGGCTTCCTCTCTGAGTTTCTCGCTTACATGGCCTCTGCTGGATAAGGAGACCACATAGCCAGAGTCTGCCAATGAGGAGGATTCTCAGTTTCAGCTCTCTGAGGCTCACCCCTGTCAGACAGCACACCTGCAGAGGAGTTGCTTTTCTTGGGTCTGTACCTTGAGGGTGACTCTTGCATCTTTGTGTGCCTTTTTTCATAACAACAGTTCCCAACTCTCTTTGTGGTAGTTGCTGAACACTCTTTTTGTTTTTTATGTATTTTCTAAATTGGATATTTTATTCATTTACATTTCAAATTTTATCCCCTTTCCAGGTTTCCTCTCTGCAAACCCCCCTCTCATCCCCCTCCCCCTGCTTCTATGAGAGAGCTCCCCCACCCACCCACCCATCCACTCCTACCACACTACTCTAGCATTCCTCTACACTGGGGCATCAAGCCTTCACAGGCCAAGGGCATCCCCTCTCATTGATGGCAGATAAGGCCCCTTCAGCTCTTTAGTCCTTCTTGTAACTCCTCCATTGGGGTTCCTGTGCTTAGTCCCATTGTTGGCTGCAAGCATCTGAATCTGCATTGGTCAGGATCTGGCAGAGCCTCTCAGGAGACAGCTATATCAGGCTCCTGTCAGCAAGCACTTCCTGGCATCCACAATAGTGTCTGGGTTTGGATCCCCAGGTGGGACAGTCTCTGGATGACCTTTCTTTCAGTCTCTGCTCCACTCTTTTCCCTTGTATTTCCTTTAGACAGGAGTAATTCTGGGTTAAAATTTTGGAGATGGGTGGGTGGCCTCATCCTTCAACCAGGGGGGAATGACTAACCTCTGGATATGATCTCAACAGTTTCTCCCTCCCCTTTGTGGGGTATTTCAGCTAATGTCATCCCTGTGGGGTCCTTGGAGGCTCTTAAGGACACATGTCTACTACACCTTTGATGTGGATTGTTCCTCAAATATCCAAGCATTAAGTGGTGTTTCCCATGACATAAACAGGTCTCATTTGCCACATGTTTCTTCCATAATGTACTGTTTCCTCACAAAACAAAGCTGCAGGGCCAAGTCATTATGGAATATTGAAACCTAGGAATCTATGAACCAAAATAAAGAACCTTCCTTCTGAGTCCCACAGTGTTTCTTCCCCACGTCATGGCGTGCTTGTACTACATTCCACAGTAACTCCCTGAGTTAGCTTTTTGTATTGCTGTGGCAAAACCCTTGACAAAAGCAGCTTAAAGAAGAAAAGATCCATTCTGACTTGGTTTGAAGATGCAATCCTCTATGGTAGGACAGTATAGCATCTGTCATGTGAGATGGCTGTTGCATTGCATTAGCAAAGAGAAGGTGAATGCTGTTGGTATTCGGCTTCATTTCTCCTTTTTAGTCAGTTCAGGATCCCAGTCTGTGGGAAGATGGTGCCCATATTCAGGATAGATGGGCCTTTCTATCCATTTGACCTCCCTGGAAAGTCAGTTACAGGAACACCCAGAGGTTTGTCTTCTGTCATGCTGACAAGGTTAACCATCACTTTTCCCAATGATCAGTGTTGTTTACTTTTAAGTGTGTGTTATACTAAGAGATTACTGAAGTTTCTTTTTCTCTGAATAATCAGAATGGTGTTGAAAGATCCCCGAGGTGAGTCCCTCTTCGGGTTGGTGCGCACCCAGTAGGATACTCAGACTTTACTCATTGTAACAACACATACTCATTGCACACACACACACAACAAAAGAGCGCTCAAGCCAGCATGCTGGGGTTGAAACTCAAGCACCGCGCAGGGGGCAGGGGAGTTTGACCCCGGCCCAAACTTCTTACAGGCTTATAAAGGCAAAAACCACAAACCAAAAAGAGAGGGAGCCTAAGGAATTTGCACGGTTACACATGATTGGCTTATTTAAATGTCGGCGAGGTGATTACAAATTAACAGGGCAGTACGTGCTAGTTAAGGTGTAGGGGGGCACAAGGGCTTGGACTTCTCGAGGTCCGCAGGACACCTGGTCAGTGTATGATTTATGGTGGGCTATAGGGAGGTGTCACCGGGGAGGTGCCATCCTGCCAGATGGCCATTTGGTCCTGATAGCCCTGGCTAGTTCCTGCACTTTCTTTTTTATCTTTTATGGCCGGACATTCTTAGCTACAGGGTGGATCTGGCTGTGCCTGGATCTGCCTGGGTCTATTCTCCAGCCCTGAATTTCTTGAGCTTAAATACCACAATGCTATAAGACCCAAAATCATAAGTTTTCTCTTCAGTGTGTGTGTGTGTGTGAATGATATCAGAATGATTGTGTGTGTGTGTGTGTGTGTGTGTGTGGTGAGTTTATGCATGTGAGTGTATGTGTGTTGTGAGTGTGTGTGTCAGAATGATTGAGTGTGTTGTAAATGTGTGTGTATCATGATTGTGTGTGTGTGTGTAAGTGGATATGTTCTGAGTGTTGTGATTATGTTTTGTGTTTGGTGTGTGTGTGTAGACGTGGCTTAAAAACTGTGAAGCTGAACTTCTCTAAAGTTAGCTTCAGTTTATCTACACCTGAATTACTCATGTTTTTTGGTTGCCTTTTTCCTGGAGCAAAGCTAGAACCCTGCCCCTCTGAGACAAAGCTGCTGTTGTTCCTTTCATATGCAAAACATCCCTAAGCACTGAAGGTTCAGCTCCCTGGCTCCCAGTCTCCCAGGGACTGCTCCCCCACCCTACAGTCCTCTACAGTTATTCCAAGTTATTTTGAACCTGCTTATCCTTCCTCACCCAGCCCTCCTGTGAAAACACCACAGCTGTAGCCTCTCCCTGTTCTTCTTTCTGTGTAATAAAAAATCAACTGGCCCTTTGTGGTCTGTTGCCCCTTCTATTTTTAGGATCTGTGG
This sequence comes from Mus musculus, assembly GCF_000001635.26. NCBI lineage: Eukaryota > Metazoa > Chordata > Mammalia > Rodentia > Muridae > Mus > Mus musculus. The sequence goes on along the minus strand of NC_000069.6, from coordinate 28,842,246 downwards.
CTGCAAAAACTACAGCAAAATCTCTCCTTCAGATTAGTTATTTCCGTGCCTTTATGTCTTACCATTACCTATTAGATCAAATCCAGGCTCCCCTAACCCCGGGCTACACAGAGGTAATTATGCAAGGATCCTCAGAGCTGACTTGTTCTTGGCCTTGTAAGAGGTCACCTGACTATTTCTTGCAAGCCTGGAAATGACCTTGAAACTGAAGTAAAGCACATCTCCAGCCCAGATACTCTGCTAAGTGTCTTGTAGATAAACTAGGACTGTACCAAGAGACATAATGCTGTTAATGCTGCTACTACTGCTGGTGTGTGTGTGTGTGTGTCTTCATAGATATCCCAGGCTGACCTCAAATTCTATGTAACCAGAGATGACTGTGAACTTCTGCAGCTCCTACTTCCACCCTCTGAGTGCTTAGTATGACACTTATGTGCCACCATGTTTATATGGGATTGGACATTGACTCCATGATAAACAAGCATTTTACCAACTGAACTACACACCCATAAACATGTTTGCCAACCTCCAGAACCCACATGGTGGGAGGAAAGAAAAGAATCCCAAGTAGTGCACGCACGCACGCACACACACACACACACACACACACACACACACACACACACACACTTTTGTTTCTCTAGACACTCCCTGGCCACGTTTCCCCCAGCATGCTCTTTTGAGTCATGGGTTAGAGAGTCAGGTCAGTCTTTCACCCACACACAGGGATACAACCATGTGAGAAAACACATAAACACACACACATACACACACACACACACACACACACACACACACGTGCCACAAAATGTTCATTTTTTTATTCAGCAAGTATGGGATGGGATCTGAGATTCTGCATTTGTAACAACACAACTGACTTCTGAGCAGCAAGAGCCTGGCTACCCCACAGAGACCTTGGTTAAGAAGGGAAACTGTAAAAACACAGGCATATTAGCAGAGACCAACGGTAAGTATTTCTGCCGAGTGTTATCATCAGCCCAACAGTGTGAGTTACATTAAATTTCAGTCTATTTTCAACTTTTTTTCCTTAGAAAACAAAATATTTGAAAATATCTCATATTATTTTTCATGAGTAGATATTATGAATTTACATTCTTAGCCAAGTGTTTGGTTAGGTATCAAACTTACTCATGGGTACATAGTAGAGGGAAATGGGCTCTACTAATATGGGCACTGGAGGAGAGGAGAGACCACAATTCAGAGCCAGATGACTGAAGAGCCCAGCCTCTATTTGAATATTTCCCAAAATAACACCTTGCTTAATGTTTTCCAGACTGGCTTGAGAGCCCGTGTACTTGGAAATCCTGGTGTTTCTTTGCAAGTCGCAGCAGGAGAAAAGCTGATATGTTTATGTAATGTTCAAAAATGCAATTTCCCTTGCAGAAATTGTCCTCTGATAAGTAGATGCAGCATAAAAACTCCCCAAGACCTTTTGGAAATGGGTTACAGTTTCACTGTTGGTCAAGAGAGTGAGAAATCTCTCCCCTTCCCAGGAGATACCACTGATCCTTCAGCTGGGGCCAGCAATGTGCCAACACCTTTTCTTTTGGATGCTTTGCACCTATCTCTGAAGTCTTCAGGATGGTAACCATGGCACCTGCTACTACTGACCCCATTTACTTAAGTAATGTTACCTCCAGGTACTATTCTTAGGCTTCACAAGCGTCCCATTGAACATGACAACTCAGCTGGACAGGGCTTATATCTTCTACACTAAATATGAGGAAGGTTTAGTGGTTCCCTGGTGGAGCACGTTGGAAGAGCCCATTCCTCACTCCTCCTTCAGTGGGCCACTCACCTGCCACTCTTCCTTGCTACAAATTGGTTTTCTTTGCCAAGAAATGGGCATGCAGCTTTTGATCAAGCAGGCACTACCATTGAAGTTTCCTTATAATTTAGACAATATTTTATTAGTGTCTGTAATAAACCTACATAGATAAGTTCTTACATATTTATAGCAATGTGTTATCCTGGCTTTCCTAGTTTTCTTTCTGTTGCTGTGACAAACACCATGACTAAAAGCAAGTTGGGGGAGAATGAAGGAAGCCAAGGTAGGAACTCAAGGCAAGAGCTTAATACAGAAGCTATGGAGGAATGCTACTTACTGGCCTGCTTCAGGCTAACTCTCATCTACCTTTCTTATACAGCCCAAGCCCACATGCCTAGGGATGGTACCACCCACAGTGGACTGGGCCCTCCTATATCAACTAGCATACATGAAAATTCTCCCATAGACATCCTCACAGAGCCATCTCATAGAGGTTCTTCTGCAGTTAAGTATCCCTTTACCTAGGTATGCCAAGCTGACAACAAGTTTAGCCATCCCATCAACCACTGGTTCTAAACCTTCCTATTGCCATGACACTTTAATATAATTCCTCGTGTTGTGGTCACTGACAACCATAAACCTATTTTTGAGGCTACTTCATAGTTGTAATGAATCATAAATATGTGTTTTCTAATGGTCTTAGGAAACCTCTGTGAAAGGATCATTTGACCCCCAAAGAGGACACAACCCACAAAGACCAGTGTGCCTGGTAATCTCTGTACAATAGCACTCAACATGGTAAACTGAGATACTTTTGGCCAAAGTTGACAGCATAGCTAAAGTTTCCAAAAATCCAAATTATACACATATGTATGTGTATATATTAATATTTATTTTAAAAGACCAATAGTATGCTATGCATTGACAACAATTTTTTAAACCCTTTTCTGTGTCATTACCCTTTGAAGACCCAGTGATAGTCACAGACCCTTGAGTAGAAGACTACTCACAAGCAAACACAACATGTATCATCCAACTTCAAGGGGTCCTGGACCCCTAAGAAGAGAACCTCCAAGCCCCAGAGTTGAGGAAGGTAAGAAAGGCTTTTCTTGGCTTCAGCTAAACTTGACACCCTCTTCCCTGCACTGACCTGAGATGTTTCCCTTAGCTGTTTTCAAATGATTATATTGATGAAAAGATTAAATGAACCTTAAGTATAAAAATTATTCTCTGGCACTAGGGAGTCTACAGTATTTCCAATATTTTTTTAACATCCATCATCAAAGAGATCAACTTTCTATTATTAATAAACAACTGGGGCCAGTGAAATGGCTCAGAGGGTAAAGGTGCATGCTTCCAAGACTGAGAACCTGAGATCAACCCTGGGAACCCACAGGATAGAAGGAGAGAACTGATTAATTCCTAAAAGTTGTCTTCTGATCTCCACACATGGGATATACATGTATATATACATGCCCATGCATACTCACACAAATAAATGTATAAATAAAAAATAGATAAATAAACTAACATAATAAATAAAACCAGTTTAAGTTCAGATTAGTAACTCAGAGAATTCTTCTATTTCTCTAAGTGACTAAACAAAAAGAGATACATAAGTTGGGCTGTGCTGGCTCACATCTTTAGTTCTAGCACTAGAGAGGCAGAGGCAGGCAGACCTCTGAGTTTGAGGCTACTCTGGTCTATGGAGTAAGTTCCAGGACAGCCAGTGCTACACAGAGAATCCCTGAATTAAAAAAAAAAAAAACAGAGAGAGAAAGAGAGAGACAGAAACAGAGACAGAGAGAAACAGAGACAGACAGAGACAGAGACAGAGACAGAGAGAAGGCAAAACCTAGTATGGCTTTCTCATGGTTTCTTGAAAGCTAAGAAAGGAGTTTGGTAACTTAAATAACCAGGGGAAAGTGGGAGTTAGGAAAGACAGGTGAGAAAGATCAAATATTGCCATTTGGAATGATTTGAAGTCAACTCTTTCTTAATACCTTCTAGATACAAATGCTCTCACTGGTCATAGCACAGTCCATGTGGGATATGGACATAAGAGGACTGAGATTTCCATGTCAGCCTGGATTCCAAAGAAAGACCTTGTTGAAAGGAAGGGAGGGAGGGAGAAAGGAAGCTATCTATGTAGCCCACTGATGGAGCACATTCCCTTGCCTAGTACACAGAATGTCTGAGTTTGAGCACTAGCATCTCAGAGGAAAAGAAAACAAAGAAAAACTTCTCTGGCTATCCCAGGCTGACTAAATGAGGGTTGAGATGGAATAGTCTGGCCAGTGTGGTGCCAAATGTCTGTACTCCTAGAACCCTGGAAGTAAAGACAGAAGGATTACTACAATATAAGGTCATCCTTGTCTCAATGGTGATTTCCAGGCCAGCAGGAGCTATGTAGTGAGATGTGATTAAAAAAAAAAAAAAAAAACCAAAAACCAAAAACCAAAAACAACAACAACAGTTAGGCTGGAGAGGAGGCTCTGCCGTTAAGAGCAGTGGCCGTTCTTCTAGAGGACCCAGGTTCACATTGGTAACATGCACAAAACAGCAACCTGCCATCACTCCAGTCTCAAGAGAGCTGATGCCTTTTTTAGTCTGCTGACACATTGCATTCACGTGTGATGAGGCATATGCACAGGTAAAAACATACACGAATAAAATTTAAAATACAGTAAATTTCAAAAATAGTTAAACAAATAAACAAGGTCTTTGTTTTTCCATAAATGAGTTTGTGGTGGGGTGTTTAATTTTTAGAGCAGGTCTACTTTCACAACCAAATTAAGCAGAAAGTACAGTAATTTCCCAAGAGTGCCTACCACACAGCCCTGGCCTTCTAATTAGCAATGCTCCACACCAAGCTATTCAGTAGAAATGAAGAACTTCCATGACATGAGTATTGCCCAAAGTCCTTGCTCCTCATCAGGGCTAACTGTGTTCTTATTCTGTCATACCATGGCTTGTTGTATGCCGGCCTGCAGCTTACACGAACAGGGTACACCTGGGAGGCAGGTTGGGGCTGAAAGAGACATAGACTGTGAGAGAAGATAATGAAGCCAAGACAAAGGTTCTGATCAAGGCCCACAAGTTTACTAAGAGAGTGTGCTTATAAGGGGGAAGGCCCATCCCCCTCACCAATCCATTCTTGGTGTCTGGAGCCAGCCTGTAGGGGACATGCAGGATAGGATGTGCTTCTGGAATATCTCAGGGGCCTCTCAGCAGGTAGCAGTGTCTTGGAGGAGAGCAGCAGCAGGTGACAGAACAATAGAGCCATCTAGGTCTGAAGGCTCCACCCTAGGTAATCTTCTTAGTGGCTGCAAGGTCAAAGTCTGGATCAGCCTGCTTCAAGGCTGAGGGAGGCTACAAGGGCTAGTCTTGGTTGTCAAATTGACATACCTGAGAAGAGGAAACTCCCGTTTCAAAGTTGCCCTGATCAAACTGGCCTGGGGGCATTTGTGACTGTTAATTCATAGAGGAGGTCCCAGCCTTCTGTGGGTGGTACCATCCTAAGCAAGTGGTTCCGGGCTGTATGTTTTTTAAAAGGTAGCCAAATATGAGCATGAGAAAGAAGCACAAAGCAACCTTCCTATGCTGTCTTTGCTTCAGTTCCTGCCTCAAGTTCCTGCCCTGACTACTGCACCCTGACTATCAGGGATTAACTGTAAGATTAAAGTAACCTTTTCCTGCCCCAACTTGCCTTTTCTCAATGTTTATCATTGCAACAGAGAAGCAAACTGGAATGTATGAACTCTGACAAATGTACCAGGATGTGAATTTACCATCCTAGTGCCCAGAAAATTCTTTCAAGGTATATTCAACACCTATGTTGTCTTTCTCTCCTTAGAGCCACAGGGCAAGCACAAGTCTTTGTCTTTTCTACACAGATTTCCTTTTCCAGAATGTCACAGAGTCATAAGGAACACAACCTTCTTTCTCTTAGTAAATGCACTCAAGTTTATGCTAAGCCTTTCTAAGCTACATTATAAGTTTTAAGTAGTAGATCATGGTCTAGCACATTGGCTCTATGCTTTAATTACCTGTTAAAGACAGATGACTTCTTCTACACCAGCAAGTATGAATAGCACTGTTGCATACATCTGTGTGGAGCTTTTGCTTTAGAAAGCACTTTTGAATCACTTGGGAAAACAGAGAGGTGAGAGGAAGTCAAGAAGATGGATAGAGAGACCAATAGGAAGTAGAAGGGAGGGACATTCCTTTTGCCTTCTGGGATGTCAGCTGTGGAGGAAGGTAAGCTAGGTGTTTTTCTGCCTCTCTGAGCTAGAGAAAGAGCAGTTTTCATCCTAGCATCTGGTCTCCAAGTCTTTATTGGTAAAATCGAGTGATTGAGATTTTGTTTAATACATGAGTCATCTCTAAGTTGCAACAGAAGTAAGCTTAGATCCAGATGGGCTATTTATGCACAGTTCTCTGGGAAATATATGGAAACTCTTCCTGAGAAGTACGGATATTGTACTGGGGACTGAGGGAAGAAGCTGTTACACATTGCAAGTGTCTGCACTGAGCCAGCCATTACTGTCCACACCATGAGCCAGGCCTTGTGTAGCAATCAGAGTGGAAGTCACCAACACTCAGGACTCCTCTCTGTACTGTGTGCAGAGTCTCTATTCACTCCCTGTGGAGGCCAGTGTGTATATGGTTCACGCCAGACTCTGAGACAGTAGTAAAGATAAACGACAGGAGGCTTAAGCTTATAGATGTTGTTTTCACAAAGTGTTTGTTTTCCTTACTACTAAGACTACTTGTCCTAGTGAACCATGCAGGTTGCCTCTTATTAAAGTGCTTTTAAAACACAAAGACAAAATGTTTCTGTGGGTGGCCAAACACAATGAGCTTCCTTGGTGACAGAAAGGAAAGAAAGTCAAGTTCAGGGCATCTTTCCCAGCCCTAAGGCTGATCCTGAAAGAAAATAAAACTTGAGACCTATGATTCATGTAATTTATGTCAAATAGCCCAAAGAGTTGTTTGTGAGCTTTGAAACCTGGGGCTGAGAACATAGCAGAACAGGCCAGGACATGTCCGGGCAGGCCCGTCGTTAAGACATTCCTGAGGCTGCTTGGTCATAAAGATAAAGAAAATGACAAGCAGGACTGGCCCTGCGCCCCCCCCTATCTCCCGCCCTTCTGACCTAAGCTAAATATTATCTACATGTACAGTATGTTGGTGTTTAAATGGACCAATCATGTGAAACTGTGCCAATTTCTCCCCCAGCCCCAGCCCCTTTTATATATATATATAAAAAAAACAAAAACAAAACAAAAAAAAAAAAACCCTAGTTTCCAAGCCTTGTGGTCCAATCCACTGTCTCCTGCATGAGATACATTTTGACCCAGAGCTCCGCCATTAAACTACCTCATGTTTTTACATCAAGACAGTCTGTTTGTTCGTGATTCTTGGGTGCACGCTGAATCGGGAGTTGAGTGGGGGTTTCCCCACTAGGTTCCTTCAATCCCATGAAGCAACTCTTGTCCTTCGCTCTGAAGCCCTTTGATTTTATTCAACATAAAATAAAATGCAGATAATCCGAAGGGTTTCAAATGATGGAATGGCTATGCTCACATTGTAGATAACAGAAATTTACAATGAACTCTTTTATCAGAAGAATTCCTTTTGATCCCAAGGGTACTTAGTCAAGTACATTAATAGGACAATGTAGGAGAGGGGAGAAAGTTCTTCCAAATGTCAGTGGTACTGTGTGGGTTAAGGAATAATGCAAAATATTCTTTGGCTGAGAGAAGCCTTCCTGGATTTTCCTTTTCTACTTCTGAATGTTTATTGCACTCACATAGTTCAAAATTCCAACAGGACAAAAGAAGAGAAAGAAAACAATCCATTCTCATATTTCCCAACCTGCTACTTCTCCTGGGGTTAATCAGAGGTTTTTCTGTTTTGTAAGATGTGTATTATGTGATAAACAACATACACATTTTAAGGGTGTGTATGTGTGTGTGTGTCTGAGTGTATCTGTGTGTGTGTGTGTGTAGGTGGCGGTCAGCGGGGAGGAACATGCATATGCTGTGGCCTGCATGTAGAAGTTAGGGGACGTTTCAGGAGCCAGGTCTCTCCTTTCATCTTTGAGGCAGTCTCTCTTGTAGCATTGTTCCAGCTTATATACTCCAGGATACTTAGCCCTCTCTCTCCCTCCCATCTCCAGGAAGGAGAGTTAGAATTACATTTTCCATGACATTCCAACGGGCTTTTGACATTGATTCCAGAGACCAAACTCAGATCATCCGATTATTATGACAAGTGCTTTGTTAGGCCAGACTATGCCCAGGTAGCAATACCCACAAACCCCTCTTCCCATTCACAGACACTGCCAGGCTCCTGACTGAGAGCTGTGTCCACAAATCTGTCTTCTAGATACTCTGATTTCCAACCTGGGAAAATGAGTTTACAGGCTCAGACACATCAAGGGTCACATATCCTGCCCTCTGACCCCTTCCTCACTGCCTGTTGGTGAAAGGGAGAGCCTAGCTGTGGGCCTCTGCTGAAACTTCTCTCAGAAACCTACAGAGGAACTCTACCACATGGACCCAATTCCTCTCAGTCCCACTGCCATACTGTCCTTGTGTTAACAACTGTCCTGATAAATGTTTTGCCCAAAGAGTCTGTCTCAGTGTCCCTCTTAAATGTTGAATCTAAGAGACTAGAATGAAGGCAACAAAGGCCAAGGACAGGTGGGGCCTTGGTCAGAACTGCTTCGCCCTGGATTTAAATTTTTATTACATTTTGAGAACAAACACAGAGAGTGGTGACTGGACAGTGTGCAGAGCCAGAGGCTTTGAAATGCTCAGTCCTCAATGGGTCGTTTTCATCAAAGTGCTTATCTGAGTTCAGGGAGCGATGCAGAAAAGGAGGTAGAAAAATCGTAAGAGCCAGAGGGGTGGTCAACTTCAAGGAAATAGGGTCTTCCAGAGCCAGCAGGATGCAGGCACAGGTGCACACAGAGACAGACACAGCACTCTTGGGGCTGCACAGGTCCAAGCAGGACAGGGTCCCAGCACTGAGACGGGAATTAGACACCAGCTTCCGTTCTGAACCAAGAGAGTAGCCCAAATTGATAACCACTCAAAAACCAAAACTTAGTTGTCACCATAGGAGTCTCAAAGGGTATGCTAAGCACACCTAAGAACACACCAGGCCCACACCAGCTATAACAACTAGTGTGGTCTGGATATGCAACATGGCCCACACAAAAGGAACCCTGTGACATTTTTGTTGATGTTTTGCCTCATAGTGCTCTGTTTAGGCATTTTCTATCTTACTAGTCTTGGGCTTGTATATTATGATTTTCAGTTTTGTGTTTTTATGGGTCTTGGTTTTGTGTATTGTGCATGCCTCTTGTGATTTCTCTGTTATTTTCTTTCATCTTTTTTTGAAAAATATGGTTTATCGGTTTGCCTGTTTTTTTTTTCTAAAAAGAAAAAGATGTGGAGTTGGGTGGGGGAAAGGTGGGCAGGCTTTGAGTGGGGAGGATGGGCAGGCACTAAGTAGGGGAATGGGTGGGCAGGCTCTAAGTGGGGGAGGGATGGGTGGGCTCTGAGTAGGGAAGGGGATGGGCAGGCTCTGAGTGGGAGGGGGTGGGAAGGCTCTGAGTGGGGGAGGGGGTGGACAGGCTCTGAGTGGGGGGAAGCTCTGAGTGGGGTTGGGTGGGCAAGTTCTGAGTGGGGGACGGGTGGGTAGGCTCTGAGCAGAGTTGGGAAGGGAAAATGATTATCAGAATATATTATATGAAAAACTATTTTCAATAAAATAGAAAGAAAAAAACCTACATTTTTATTTAGTATGGTATGTGTATGTGTGTGTGTGTGTGTGTGTGTGTGTGTGTGTGTGTGTATACATATCATGGTGCATGTAGCAAGGCACATGTATGGAGGTCAGAGGTCAACCCAAAGAAGTCAGCTTTCAGCTTTCACCATGCGGGTACCGACAATGGAATCCCCAGGCTTTGCTACACATGCTTTTACCCAGTGAGCGATGTCACACACTCTTGCTCTCTGTTTAAAACTAAGCCTCATGTCAGGAGCCTGAAAAGGAAGTTGGGAGGTCGTTGCACCCCTTTATCAGTTCCTTCTCTCACTGTAGCAAGATCCAGTAAATTCCCATGTCACCTTTCTAGAGACCATGGCCTTCAGGGGCCAGAAGAGGCTCAGATCTCCTGGGACTGAAGTTACAAGACACACGCTGAGAGGAGATGTGGGTGCCGGCTCCTCTGGAAGAGCAGGCAGTGCTCTCTGACTCTCTCTCTCTCTTTCTCCCTCTCTCTCTCTCAAAGGTTTATTTATCTTTTTTCTTTTTTAAAGATTTATTTATTATGTATATAGGTACACTGGAGCTGTCTTCAAACACACCAGAAGAGGGCATCAGATCCCATTACAGATGGTTGTGAGCTGCCATGTGGTTGCTGGGAATTGAACTCAGAACCTCTGGAAGAGCAGTCAGTGCTCTTAACTCTTGAGTCATCTCTCCAGTCCTGAAATGCCAATTATTTAAGGAAACTGGAATAAAAAGAGTTGTTACTTATAACAACAAAACTTTAGAAACAATATAAGTATTTAATGTAAGGAATTAATGTAGTTAATTGTGGCATGTTTATAAATAGATATCATCAGCTGTAAAATATATTTACAGACATAAAAATGTGTTCTCTATACATCCATAAACCTAAAAACAGTGCCCATATATTTTAAAGAGCTAGAAGAGCAAATTTTGATTATTTTCAGAGTAAAGCAATGATCAATGTTTGAAATGACTGATACAAGGCTAGGCGTGGTGGCACTCACCTTTAATCCCAGCACTCCGGGAGGCTGAGGCAGGCAGATTTCTGAGTTCAAGGCCAGCCTGGTCTACAAAGTGAGTTCCAGGACAGCCAGGGCTACAGAGAGAAACCCTGTCTTGAAAAAAAACAAACAAAAAAAAAAAAGAAAGAAAGAAAGAAAGAAAGAAAGAAAGAAAGAAAGAAATGACTGATACATTTATCCATATTTAAAAACATTATGTAATTATATACACATATCAAAATAATACATAATACCTCATAAATATGTATAATATATATTAAATATCAGTTAAAATAAAGTTACTTTAAAAAGAAAAATACATATAGTTTCATTTCCATGGGTAAATGGCTCAAAGAGTTCACAGTTACCAAACTACATAGACACTCAAGTCCCTTGCAAATGCTGATCAATTTGAAGTCAGGAACTATAAAAGCAAAGAGGCTTTTGGGGGGCGGGGATTACAGTCAGTAGCTCAGTAAGTTTATACAGGACAGCACATGGAAGTAGGAACCTCATGGCCTGTCAGGTCAAAGCAATACAAAGTCCCCCTTTAAGAAATACCTTCTGAAGCCGGGCGTGGTGGCGCACGCCTTTAATCCCAGCACTCAGGAGGCAGAGGCAGGCAGATTTCTGAGTTCGAGGCCAGCCTGGGTTACAAAGTGAGTTCCAGGACAGCCAGGGCTATACAGAGAAACCCTGTCTCGAAAAACCAAAAAACAAACAAACAAACAAAAAAAGAAATACCTTCTGAGAGTGAAGAGAATGGTGGTGTGTGGCAGGGTTCATGTGACCACGAGGACATTTAAAAAAAATGTACATATGTTACAAAAATGTTCATAAGCCCATAGTCTGACAACCTCTTGATGGACATAGATCTTGCTTCTCTGGTAACCAAAAGTAACCAAAATTCACTCTCCCTGACAGCAGCAGGCTCTGTGCCTAAGCCGTTCTCGGATGGCAAGGCTTCTCCTGGAGGGCTCTTTAGGGTTGTGCTCATCATAGTTTATCTTGTCTTTACACACACCTTCCCGATGAATGACATCATCTCTAAGTCACTAATACCTAGTAAGTGCTATGTAATATCTGCTTCCTGTATTGTTAGGGGCTGGTGACAAGAATGAAGTCTGCACAGATTACACAGCCAATAAGATACCGTTTTAAAAGCTATTTACTACCCAGGGTAGATGTAGAGAGCCAATTGGGTAGCAGAAAGGCTCAATCTATACTTGTTTTAGTGGACTAGAAATGGCAAATGCCCACTGAGGCTTGCTAGGTGCAGAAGGCCTTTGCCACAAATGTATCTCATTAAAACTTACATCCCATAAACAAGGAGTACAGAAACTTTCAATTTGTCCACAGAACTAAAGACCAGCACAACTAAGCAACTAAGCAGACTGGATCTGACCCATGGTTAGAAAAGAGAAGAGCCAAGTCTTTCACCAGGTCCAGAACCAAAGACTTAACCACATGCGATAACCAACCCGCATGCATGGACCCCAAAACAAAATGGAGTTCAGTGTCCGAATAGGACAACGTATGCAGCATGGGGAGAAATAACCTTCAGGGGAGATTCAAAAAGTAGATACATGGGGGCTCTGCCAGCATTTAGTTCCAACACCCTAATAAAGAGAACTGAAGCCATGGGGGAGGAAAATTTTAAAGTGGTCCTGGAGGGGTCAAAACAAATTGCCTGAGAAGTCAAAACAAATCCTCAAACTTGCAGACATCCTCCTGCCTCTGCCTCCTGTGTGCTTCAGTCAAAGGTGTGCACCACCATACCTGGCTCACTCAGAGTTTTGTAGACAAATATCTAAGTGCTTGTGGATCTGAGCCTGCAATGGGTAAGTAGGTTTCAGGCTTTAGTGACTGCTCGGGATGCCTTCTGTTCAATTAGTAGTTGTTATTTTGTGTTTGAGACAGAGTATCACATAGCCCTGACTGGCCTCATGTAAACCAGTAACTGAGGGTGACCTTGAACTTGTGACCTTCTGCCTCCACCTCCTGCCAAGTGCCAGGGTTACAGGGGTAAGCCACCATGCTGAGGGCAGGGCTTTGTGCTTGTGAGCACGGCATCAGGTGAGCTGTATCTATGTCCTATAGGAGGTCTTTAAAGGTGTCTCTCCTTATGCATTTCAAATTAAATAGAAATATTCAAATACAGAACAAAATGAGCCTTTTTTTATATATATATAAGGCAGAACAAAGTCTTCCCAACAGCTCCCTTCACCCCCAAATCCCTACATTCAACTATACATATTGGGTAAATTATGTAGAAGGGATATCAACCCTATTTTATAAGTCTGTTTTCTACAATATGTGTTCCTAGGCAAACTGCATATTATTTTATCAAACATGTGAGTTCATTTTTAAGTATACAAATACATCATAAATATGGCTTCCTATATATAAACATATCTAAAATGTATTTCAAGGTCTATAAGCACCGTGCTTTCCAGGGGACAATAAACGCTATTTTCCACTCCTTGCATGATGACTGGAGGCCTGTACAAACTAAAATAAACTGCACTAATTTTCCAGTTGTATGTTAAAGCTTTCAACTCATCACAAACGGATTTCCAGACCGACTTGGCGCATAAGCTGATGGCTGAGCAAAGGCACAATTGGGGATTGTTCTGAGACTGAGGGAGTAGGAGGGTGCTCCCTGACCTTCTGTGCTGAAGGGTTCCTTTTCATCTGGTTTCTGTTCTCTTGTTTGTGCACCTTGCCATATTTATTATTGAATTCCTGTTTTTTTCTTCTTGTTCTTTCATGTTCCATGTTCCAATGATTTATGAGAAATAGCTGGTCTGGATGTTATCTTTGGCCCAGGGAGCGCCCTTAAGAGCCCCTTAAGGATGCTGAGAAGGATGCTGATGTTGGAGCTACATGATATCCAGGCAGAGCAGATGTACATCAATGCCTGGACACTGCCCACAGTCGCTTCTTTATGAAGATGGACATTTATTCCTAAATGCGGCAACGCCATAGCTGCATTCAGAGATCATGTGTGCCTCCTCACTTCACTGGGGCTCATTGTGAGACAGTAAGACTTGGTGTTTAAACAACCCTGGAGAAGAAATACCCAAAGGCCACACCCCCTCCCCCCATTAATTAAGGATGATTGGTTCGTCTTCAGCATTTGCCCTATTTGACTGACTAAGAAATAGAATATGCTATTGATCTTTCGGCGACTTTACTTTATTTTACTATTTTATTTTATTATTGTTGAACTGCTGTCTCATCATATTGCTATACCTGGTTACAAACTCCTGGGCTCAAAAGGACCTTCCTGCTCAGCTTCCCAAGTAGCAGAGACTATAGACAGGAGTTACTGTGACCAGGACAGTTAATTCTTAATCACCATATTGGAATAGGTGTGGACTTGTTGAAGTAGGTGTGTCCTTGTTGGAGGAAGTGAATCACTGTGGGGTGGACCTTGATATCATCCTCCTAGCTGCCTGGAGACAATCTCGCCCTCTTTGCTTTCAGAACAAGATGTAGAACTATCAGCTCCTCCAGCTCCATTCCTGCCTGGACACTGCCATGCTTCCCGCCATGATGATAATGGACTGAACCTCTGGATCTGTAAGCCAATCCCAGTTAAATGATTTCCTTTTTAAGAGTTGCCTTGGTCATGGTGTCTCTTCACAGCAATGTAAACCCTAAGGCAAGAAAAAAGGCTTTTTTGGAGGTGTCCGTGGTGACCATTTAGTTTTCTCTTGTTTAAATGAGTAAAAACTAATTAGCAAGTTAAGTGTGCTTAAGAAAATTCATCTATTTAGATGGATTTTATAGGCTAATCAAAATAGTCATAGACTTTCTCCACTAGAGGGGGCTAAATAATGTTGTGTAAAACATTGCTCCCAATGACTAAAAGGATTATTTTGAACAGCAACAAAAAATGGGTGGGCATGATGACCCACACCTTTAATCCTAGCAATGGCAGAAGCGGGCAAATCTCTGTGAGTTCAAGGCCACCCTGATCCATGTAGTGAGTGTCAAGCCAGTCAAAGCTGTAGAGTGAGACCCTGTCCCCAACACAAAACAAGCACAACTCCACTGAGTTGTATGTAGAGTTTGTGTTAATCTTCCTGTGATTAAACTCATCAAAATATATCAGCCATCGTAAAGTAGCCATATGTACAAATTCTGTAGTGACATCACCCATCACCAATTTGTGACTATGCACATAAGACTTAATAATTTCTATTCTATTCTTGGCCGTGCTGAGGTAGAATCCAGAGCTTTAATCTACTAGACAAATATCATAGAGCTATACTCCTACTGTAATTTAGTAATATGAGTCAAGGTACCAAGTTCCAATTATTTTAAATTATATTTTCAACCATTTCCATCTTATTCCTCCTATTAGAGCAGAAGAGCAACACAGGGTAAATACAGCCAGTGAAAAGGTGGAGAATCAATATATACACTATAACAAATAGCACAGGAGGAGTTCAAATACGTAATATACATAATACACAGTCAAAATACAAATTCATAATAGAGAAAGTACTAACATGACACTTCTAACTGTTTCATGACAATAAGTAACAAAATTGATATTTTTCTCTGCTTGGTCACACATGTGTGTCAGCTCTGATTATCTGAAGCAATTAATTTCTTTCTACATAATTAAACAAATGATCTAAAGAACTTAAGTGTAGATCATTTTTAAGAAGTCTGATGGCTCAGCCGTTAAGAGACTGGCTGTTCTTGCAGAGAAGCTGGGTGTGGTTTTCTGCCAGCATAGGGATGCATGTGATACACATAAATTCATGCAAGCAAGCACTCATACACATGAAATGGATCCTTAAGCTGGGCTTGCTGGCATACAGCTTTCATCCCAGCACATGGAGACAGAGACAGGTCGGGCTATGTGAATTTGAGGTCAGACTGGTCTGGTGTACATTGTGAGTGTCAGGACAGTCAGAGTTACATAGTTAGACCCTGTCTCAAAATAACTAAAATCAAACTAAACAAAACCAAGTAAACAAACAAAATCTGGATCTAGATTCAATGTAGAAAAGAATTTCAGGGTGACTCAATATGTACCTGAGTTGGGGTTTAGTAAAATACATTTTAAATATAGATTTTAAGCACAAGGGTTAAGAAGTACTTGAAAAGAAAGAAAGCCCTGCCAGAAAGCACAGGTGTGGACATTAGCACTTCAAGAACAGAGTTGGCTGAGTGGTTAAGGGCACTTGCTCTTACAGAAGACTGGAGTTTAATTCCTAGCATCCACACAGTGGCTCACGACCATTGGTAACTCCAGGTTGAGAGGATCCTATACTCTCTTCTGACCTCCATGGGTACCAGGCATATGTAGACATACAATGCAGGCAAAACACTCATAAACATAAAATAATAAAAATAATTTTAATATGCCCTTTATCATCTTTACAATATCCATATATATCATTTTGGCCCAGATACTGGCAATTTAAAAGCTCTCTTTAGAAAGGGAGGGGCGAATACCAGCTTATTCATTTTCTGTGGTTCCATCTAAACTGTTGCACAAAGCAGAAGTTTATAGATAGGTTTCTTCATTCTCAATTTACATGGAAAAAGGACACACATACAGGCTCTGTTCAGAGCTTCAACACTAACCAATATGTTTCCTCGTGCAGTCACAAGGTATCTATAGAAACCTCACACAAGTGAGTATGAAATGCCTGAGAATCGAAACATGGACAGCTTTATGTACAAGATCTAGTTATTAAAAAATATTTATCTTTATTTTATACATATGAGCGTTTTGCCTGCACATACGTATGTACACCAAATGTGTGTCTGGTATTCACAGAGGCCATAAGGGGGGTACCATAGCCTTTAGAACTGGATTCACAGACAACTGTGAGGCACCATGTGGGTGGTAGAAGTCAAACATGGGTCCTCTGAAAGAGCAGCCAGTGTTCTTAACTTATAAGCCATCTCTCCAGGGTTGTAGTTTTTTAATAAAAGAAAAAAAAAAAGAAGCATGGTATTATTCTTTCATTTGTTTTTTAATAATGAAGAAAAGCGTCTTAAAGTCAAATTCAACTTTTGAAGTGCAGTCTATCTTTTACACACACACTTAAGCTGTGAGTCTACACTACCTTTCAGAGTCACACAAAAAATAGAGCAACTTTAGCGTCAGACATGGACACTGGAAACCATATATTTTTAACCTGTGGCATCTTTAACGATGTATGACATAGCAGGGGCTTTGAGTGGGTAGGGTCATAGGAATGGCAGTGCAGAGTGCAGGTCCTAAGGAGTTTTAACAGGACTTAGAAACACCTGGAAAGAGAGTCTCAATGAAGGATTTTCTACATTTCATTAGTTTATGGGCATGTCTGTGAGTAAATTGCCTTAACTAAGCCAACTAATATGGGAAGACCCAGCCCACTGTGGGCAGCACTATTCCCTAGGCAGGGGGTCCTGAATATGTAAGCATGGAGAAATAAAGCTGAGCACAAAAAGAAACCAAGTGAGCATGTGTGCATCCCTTTCAGCTCTTGACTGTAGATCCCACATGGTTAGCAGCTCCAAGTTCTTACATTGGCTTCCTCATCATGATGGGTTATATCCAGGGGCTGTGAGCTAAAATAAACTTCTCTCCTAAGCTGCTTATTGTCACTGTAGCTTATTTAGATAACAGCAATGAAACTATACTTCAAAATCTGTGGCTGAGAACCTGACAAAAATCTACATTTTTATTAGTTGTTCTTTGCTATTCTGAGTTGTGAGTGAGCACAGCTTAAAAGTATAATGAGTGACCCCCAAGGGAAGGGAAAGTGGGGGCTGATAATGGGCTTACTAGACAAAAAATGAGCCCCAATGGAAACTGCCAGTTTTTTTTTTCTTTTGCCACAACCCCAGATTTTATCTATATCCACACACAGTATGACCTCTTACTTTTTTTCTTGCATTTAAACAGAGGAAACAGAGTTGAGAAAGGAAATCTAGCTACAATGTGATACAAGAAAAGATAGCCTATACTCTTTGCAGAACAAGGCTACAATGGAGCTGACATGGGAACTTCTGGAGACCTATCCACACAGTGGGCTTATTCACATGCTCACCTTACATGAGGACTGCTCATTCTCCCAGGGGCAGCTCACCTGAGGAGTCCACCACTTAGTATGAACTAGAACTTGCTGCAGTGACAATGAATGTTTAAAAGACCCCAGGGTTTAGAAAAACAAGTGTTAATTTTCCACTAGCATTTATACATCTACCAGAGTTTGAGAAGCATATTCTGTTCTCTATAATCAGTCAGGAACATGGCCAGTAGAGTGTCCACGTTAACAAAGGTTTCTGAGATCATACAGAAAATGACAAAATATAAATTAGCTTTTAGAATTTCCACTCAGATAGTCATTCAACTCTTCCCTCTCAAGGATCAGTGCAAATCACTGGAATACTGCTAACCTCAAAGGGAAAAAGAAAATTGAGTAAATTCATTATATGTTTAGAAAGAGAAATAGAATAGCAAGGAATGAACCCCTCTGGGCACCTGAAGGAACCACAGTGCAAACTTGATAGGAGAGCATGTACAGTGCTCATCTTCAGTTACTATGCTTTCAGAGGTTACCAAGGCGCTCTATGTGCCTGGATTCATAGCATCAGCCATTTTGAGTTTCACCATGTATCTTCCACTCCTTAATGAAGAGGGACTGATATAAATATCAGAAACTATTCACTTCTGATGCTACATAAATAAATCATGGAATCATCATTGAAGGACTAAGTAACTATGGACCAAAGGGTCCTGGAGTGGAATTTTCTGGATATGTTACAGACTCACATGGTGTTTGGTGAGGCAGGACCCTTGGGAGGAGATGTGATGTTTGGAGAGTATATAAATGGATTCAACAGACAGTAATGGGGGCAGTTGCATAGCTAGCTTTGCAATGCTTCCTTGGTCTTGAGTCTTTGCTGATTTTCTTTGAGAAAGATGGCAGAGAACTTTTCCTGGTGTCCTGGCTGGCTCTGGTCATTCTCTCTGATTTGGGGTGATTCGGTGGAGGCCTGGCTGTTTCTGCTGGATCCTGTCACCACTGCTGATTCAAGTTTGGCATCCTGACACTACTTAACTGTACTGCCGATATCCTGACAAAGGGAGATAGGAGTCATCTCAAAGAACTACTTTTAAACAGATCCACATCCCTTTGTCCTATTTACCATCTTTTCTCTCCTACCTTTGAACGGTAGGCTAGTAGGGGGTTGAAGGACTTTGATACCCTTACTAAAAGCAGGTATTAAAGAATCAAAGCCTGCAGTGTCCCCAAACTACCCAGGCTGTTACCAAGACTATAGGTTGCTCTCCACAAACTGGTGACAAGACCTCACTGCTGAAGATAACATGCACATAACTCACTGAACACGGAGAATACAAGCTGGTGCCTACACACAGCCTTATCTCCTACACACTAACATTTCTGGTATACGATGGTACTCTGCACAGTACCAGAGGAGAAATGTAAACATCAAGTCAGCCCCAAACCCTTTGACCTACAATGGTGTCATGTCTGCAAGATATGCTAGGACAATGATGGCACACAGCTTTTAGGAGTAACCAACTAATATCTGATTTGACTTAAGACCCAGACCATGAAATGGAACCCACACCCAACACTGCTTAGGTGATGAAGAACCTGAAACAAGATAGCTCAGAGATTTAGGGGAAAACCAAATACTATTGTTCTTAAAAGAAAAGAACAGCAACAAAATGTAGCAACAAAAGGACTCCTAATGACATTCTACTCTACATATAGATCAGTACCTCGCTCAGCCATCATCAGAGAAGCTTCCTCCTACAGAAGATGGGAACAAATAGAGAAATCCAGAGCTAGACATTATGCAGAGAAAGAGAGGCCATTAGAACAGTTAGACCTAAATGGGATGTCTCCATCAAATCCCTCTTCTTAGGGATCAGGGAACCTTGTGGAAGAGGAAGCAGAATGAATGTAAGAGCTGAGGAGGTAGAAGACACCTAGAAAGTAAGGCTCTCTAAATCAGCGTGATCAATGCACGTCTGAACCCACAGAGAGAGAAGCAGCACACACAGAGCCTGCGCAGGACTGCACCAGGCCCTCTGCTTATGTATTATGGCTTCCAGTTTACTGTGATTCCAGAGTGTGCTGATGAGTGGGATTCTGTTTCTTGTGCCTTCTCTTGGGGTCCTTTCCTTCTGTTTGCTTTGTCCAATTCGAAAGTACTCGTTTTTATTTTATCCTACCCGATTTTATGATTATTCATTAGCATCCTGTCCTGTTTTTAATGGTGGATCCAGATGGCAAAGGAGATGGGAAGGAACCGAGGGGAGTAGAGGGAGGGGAAACTGTAATCAGGATATATTCATCATATGTTCGGAAAAAATCTATTTTCAATAAAAGGGGAAAAAGAAGCTTAACTGCATATAATTCATTGCAAAATAGATTCAGCCTTTTTTTCTGATAATGTCCTTAGTCTCTGGGAAATAAAAATCTCAAGTAATGGTAAAGCAACTACCTTTAAGTTAGGATATGTAAAGAAATTGGATTTAGTTTCTGCTTAGTGTGGGAAACATCACAGTGACAGGAGAGTGAGCATCTCGAGAAACTCTGGCCCCTGGAGACAGGACAGCCTATCCTTCACCCACATTCATGGGTTCACAGCTGGACCCGTCCGAGCATAACCCCAGGCCTTTTAAAACTCCCTTCTATATATTTTAACACTGCTATGGGGAAAGGGATAGGAAGAGTGGCTCGATTCCCAAGTATGCTCAAGACTGTATATAAGCCAATTTTCCCATTTTATATTCTTTTCTGTTGATGTGGGAAAGAAACTAAACACACAAGGTCTTTGGCTGAAGTGCTGGGTAGTGTAAAGACTCATCAAAAATTCTTAAGACAGAGATCACCCTATTTAAGTAATAAGGCAATCTGGCAAGACCCACTTCTATATATTTTTATGGCAATATAGTTTGGCAAAGTTGTTTGGAAAGAAGAGACCGAAATGATCCTTCTCTCATTTATCTACTGAAAATCCAGCCTAAAGAATACCATAAGTTTTTAAATGAACCCTTTTGTTCATTGTCAAATTGTAAATGATGGTACAATAATTTTAGACAGCCTAAATGTCCAATAGCAGCAGAATTATTAAGCAAATTATGGTAAATTTATATGAAATATTTATTGAAACATTAATTTTCAAAAAGCCATAAAATTTATACAGTATAATAAAATCCAGGTTGAGGATGTGTGTTATGTGCGTATGTGTGTGTGTGTGTCTGTGTGTCTGTGTATTATGGGAACAAAATACTTCATATCATGGTGCTAGACAAGTCCCTTTTGATATGATGACTTTTATACTGGACTATATTCTTAGCTATCATACAGAAAACTACAAATTTTCTGGGATGGTTAATCTTAATTTCTAACTTGCCTAGATTAAGAAGAACCTAGCCTATTAGAAAAGCACACCGCTGAGTGCTTCTGTGAGGCTGTTTCCTGAGCTCACTAAGAGAGAACTTTTCTGAATGCCAACGGCACTCACTACGTTCCAGTCTGTGTGTCTGGGCAGCATTAACTGGGGGAAAAGAGAAATCCTGAAATGAAGACACTTTTCAATCTTCCTTCTGACCACCATGATGTGAGCTGTTGGCTTCTACACTTTTTATGATGAACTGAAACATCAGGAAATGGAAGCCAAAATGAATCACCTTCCCAGTAAGGTGTTTTGAAAGGCACTTTGTCCCTGTGACCACAAGTCTGACTACTGTAGAAAACTGGTAGCAGAAACCTGGCTGTAATTAAGCCATCTATTGTTCTCAGGCCTTTGGAACTGACTAGCAGGAAACACTAGAGATGTTGAGGGACATGTGTGAGAAAAAGCAGTGAGTGGAGAAGCTGGAGGAAACACAGGAGACCAGAACACTGTTAAGAATGTAGAAAATGAAGCCTGGGCTGAGGAAGAATCATACAGAAAGAAGGACTTAACTGGAAAGTAGATTTCAGGCCAGTGGTCTTTGTATTGTTTACATTTGCTGTGTCTGGAGACTTGTGAGACTGAAGTTAAAGGAAATCACCTAACCAATCTGACAAAGGAAATCAATCCAACCCAGCACTCAGGCAGTCATATGGTTGTAGTAGGCTGCTTTTAAGGAGGGGTGGGGGCAGGGAGAGAAGAGGAAGCAAAATGGAGAGCTGGAATACATGAAGCCCTTGAAGTTTGGTTAGAAAAGTCAGCATAAAGTTGAGACTAAGAAAAACAAGATTTCTTTTTTGCAATTTTGTGTGTGTGTGTGTGTGTGTGTGTGTGTGCGCGTGCGTGCAGGGGGGAAGATAGCATGCATGTGAATTCAAGTGCTCTCAGAGACCAGAGGTGTCAGATCACCCTGGAGCTGGAATCACAGGTGGTTGGGAATAACCCAGTGTGGGTACTGGGAACCAAACTCGTGTCCTCTACAAGAACACTATGGCTCTTATTCACTGAGTCATCTTCCCAGCCCCCAAACCACAGTTTCTGAAAAGAATACTAGCATTAAAAATGCAGCCAAGAATTTTGCATCAGGGCAAATGGGACATCTGAAGATGTAAGGAAACTACCCATTGCAAGCTCAGGAGCATGAAAAAAGTAAATGCATTTGGGAAGAGTTTGGAATGCATTTGGTGCATCTCCTGGGCACCTTGATTGCATTGAGCAAATTAGAAAAGTCCCACAGGAACCCCAAAGCTGCTATAACAGTGGTCAAAAGAAGCTCTGTTACAACTTGAGATAGCAGCAAACCTCGGCAGTGCCTATTTTGCAAAATGCAAAAGTTTCAAAGTGATGGAGGCTTCAAGTCAGGTTTGAAGGCAAATCCTTGGAGTCAAGCAATGTGTGAGAGGGTCAGAAATCCTGCAGGCACCCCAACCCCTGAGAGTTTGGTGTGTGAAGCATAGGAGTGGGGAGTGGGGTGGGGGTGTGACATTAAAAATGAAATGAAGATCCAAGGAAGCTAGACATTCTAGATCACATGATGCCTGCTTAGAAAAGCCACAGACAATACTTCAGGCCAGCCCAGACGAGAGAGCAGACAGATTGCAAATGCTATGTCCATGGGGACAAAGATGCCAAATCTCTTCGGAGTGGACATCTGACCGTGTACCCTGTGTACTGGCTAGTTTTGTGTCAACTTGACACAGCTAGAGTTATCACAGAGAAAGGAGCTTCACTTGGGGAAATGCCTCCATGAGATCCAACTGTAAGGCATTTTCTTAATTAGTGATCAAGGGGGAAAGGCCCCTTGTGGGTGGGACCATCTCTGGGCTGGTAGTCTTGGTTCTATAAGAGAGCAGGCTGTGCAAGCCAGGGGAAGCAAGCCAGTAAGTAACATCCCTCCATGGCCTCTGCATCAGCTCCTGCTTCCTGACCTGCTTGAGTTCCAGTCCTGACTTCCTTTGGTGATGAACAGCAGCATGGAAGTGTAAGCTGAATAAACCCTTTCCTCCCCAACTTGCTTCTTGGTCATGATGTTTGTGCAGGAATAGAAACCCTGACTAAAACCCTGCTTATATGGCAAGCATCTATGAGTCTTCATGGCAGCCTTGCTGTTTTGGTACCTGTTTTGGTTCCATTTTCCTATTTTTCCTTTCACCCCAATGGTATGTAAATTGCTTGCTAGAAGCTTGTGACTTGCTGTTTAGGTTTTACAGAGGTCACAGTTAAGTTTGTCTTGAGTCTTAGAATTTAAAACTTAGGACTTTGGGCTTGGGTTTTAGAAGAATGTTCAAGCTGTTGAGGTAATGGGAACTCTGGTCCATGGAGTGTTGGACATTATCCACTTGAGAGCTAGTGGTAGAAAGTGATGGTTTAAGAAAATGTGTTTGGAGACTGCAGAGACAGCTCGGTCATTAAGAGTTGCTCTTCCGGAGGGCCTGAGTTAAATTACCATCACTCACATGGCAGCTCACAGCCATCTATAACTGTAGTCTCATGGTCTTTCATTTCAATACTGTATTCTGGTGTGCACAGATGTACATGTAGACAAAACAACCTTTTTTTAAAAAGTAAAATGTGTTTGGGTGACTCTTAGTCAAGCTGTGTTCTTGTGATTGTTAACGGTGTCAACTTGACTAGAAGGAGAATGGCTAGGGCATTAATAAAGCACATCTCTGAGTGAATCTATGAAGGCATGTCCAGGGAAGGTGAATCGAAAGAAAGGGGAAGAGCTGTGCTTAGTGTGCACAGCACCATCTCATAGCCTGGGGCATGGATAAAATTAAAGAGGAAAACAAAGAAAGCCCCAAGTATAGCCATCATCTCTTTCTGCTTCTTGGCTGCCATGATATCGGCTGCCATAGGCTGCCTTGCCTTCCCCTGCCAGGACGCACAGAAACAATGAGCAAAGAATAAATCCCGGGCTGGAGAGATGGCTCAGCCGTTAAAGGCTAGGCTCACAACCAAAAATATAAGAATAAATCCCTCTGCTTTTAAGTTGTTTAACTCGGGTATGTTGACATAGCAACGAATCTGATATGTATGTTTACAACACAAATGTATTTAGTAAGATTTTGAGTTTATCTTTATAAAGTTAAAAGATAGAAACAAAAAAATATGAGGCTTTTATATAAAAAATAGGGCATTATCTAATACATTTTACAAAAATTCTTATTTTTTAATTTTATGTGTACAAGTGTTTGCCTATATATGTACCACATGTGTGCAACCACATGTAGCAAGTGTTCTTAGACACCAAGTCAGACCTTCAGCCCTCTTTTTAAGATTTTATTAGATGGAATGAGTTTGCTATTTAAAAAAAAAAAGACATGTCAGAACAGGACCTGTTAGGAACATTAAAAAGGCTATGAGCATAATTCTTGGATATGTATCAGAAATAACATAGTAAAAAGAGGGAACCACTGCATATTCTAAAAGATGCTAATAATAATAATAATAATAATAATAATAATTCTTGGGAAATGATTACAATGAGGAGCCATAAAGGGAGCTCATGTCTGGAAACAGAAACCTAAAAAGAAAATGAGTTGGCACTTAAGAATGAGGATGTTTGTGAGACAGGCAAACAGTCATTTTGTCATAATTAATGTGTCATTGTAATTTCTCTTATGTGCATCCACGGCAGCATGTAGACCCATCATCCACATATAAACAGTACAGTGCAGAGATGCGCACACCAAAGGAAACAGTCTGTCCATCATTGTGCATTATGCTGTCATTTTTATTTTCTGTCTTTTTAAATTAATTAAAATATTTTGATTAATTCCTTAAGAATTTCAGTCAATACACTTTGATCTTATTCACCACAATTCTTTCTCCTTTCAAATACCCTCGCATCCACTACTCCAACAACTTCATATCCTTTTTGTCTTTTCAATAACCCATCAACTCCAATGTGTGTTGCTCATATACTCCTGGGGTACCTGCTAGAGTACCATTGACCCACCAGGAGCCATATCCTTAAAGTAAACCAACTCCCTCCCTCGGAACCAACTAAATCTCCATGGCTCCTCAGGCATCAGGACTCATGGACTCCTTCCCACTCAGTGTTGGAATATTGATGGCTTGGTCTTGAGCAGGGTTCCACAGCTGCTGGGAGGGCCATGAGCTCAGGAGTCTGTCAAGTCCAGAGGACACCATTTCCCTCCAGTCTTCCATGGACTCTAATTGCCTTTCCACCTCCTCTCCTGTGATGGTCCCCAAGCCTTGGAGAGATAGGTGATCTTGATGTCCCATTTGTGCCTGACTACTCCACTGACCATTAGTCTCTGCACTTTGACCAGTTTTGAGTTTCTGCATTAACCACTGTACAAAGAGACCTTTCTGATGAGGACTGAGTGCCACCAACCTACATAAGTTTAGAGGTCAGTTTGTTACTCTATTCATTTAACAGAATATTGGTAATAGGCTCACACATGGGGTCTGTGAGCTCCTTAACCATTGGTGTTGGACAGATTTATAGTACTAGGTACTAGCATTGGGTTGTTGATAGTCATATGTTCCCTCCTGTGGAGTTGGCCTTAATGAGGTTGGTAAGTACTCACATAACATTGGAGCCATGATTCACATTCATTTGCATGTCTTGTCACCCAGGTTCACAGCTTTTCTCCCTAGTAGTCTGCATAGCATCTTGCGGTACAATGTATAAGCAAAGCAAGGGCACAGTGCCAAAATGACCTCTCCATGGGTAGGGGAGTTTTCATCGTAGACACAAGAGAGAGAACAAGCAAACTGACAATTGCCAGGGCTATCTCAGAGCAGAGAAGACAGCAAAAATGGATAGTGTTACGGTTTGTATATGCATGAGCCAGGCAGTGGCACTATCAGGAGGTACTGCCTTGTTGGAGTGGGTGTGTCACTGTGGGTGTGGGCCTTAAGACCCTCCTCCTACCTGCCAGGAAGTCAGTGTTCTGCTAGCAGCCTTCAGATGAAGATGAAGCTCCTCCTGTGCCCGGCCTGCCTGGATGCTGCCATGGTCTCACCTCGGTGATCAAGGACTAAACCTCTGAACCTGTAAGCCAGCCTCAATTAAATACTGTCCCTATAACTCTATAAGAGTTGCCTTTGTCATGGTGTCTGCTCACATCAGTAAAACCCTAAGACAGAGGGAGAGTCCTGTCAGTCCTATGAGGTAGGGAGTGACAGGAGTGGGAGGAGGTGAGTTAGCTGGAGCAGCCTGGGAACTAGTGTAGTAGGGGTGAGAGAGCAGGGTCAGGAGACTAGCATATAGAGGCTTTGATATTCATAGCAAATACATGTTACTAGAAGCTGGAGGAGCCTGGAGGTTAGCATGGGCTTAGATATGTGATCACAGGTATATGTCAAGGGAAGTGGCTTCTTCTGGCCAGCAGAAAGCTGTTTCACAGGTCACCTAGAAACAATGACTGTAGGCATTCATCTCTGCCCCATTGGTCCTTCTATGGTGTAGCTTATAGACAATACCATTTTTGGAACCACTGGATATGGTGACTGGACCACCAGCTTCCCATCATGGATGGGGGAGGAGAGAGGGTGCAGAGGACCCAGGCTTCCCCAGGAGGTCTGGGCAGTCTGTGTGTGCAGGGAAGAAGAGTAGCCTCAGTGGTGTGGCCACTGGTACAGTTCCTCACTCAAGTAAATTAACTTCTGGGGGCATGCAGATAATCCTAATTGAATGCTAATGTAATGGTCACAAAACACACAAGTAAGATGTGAAAGGGGGGGTGTAGACTTGGGAAAGTGTGAGGGGGAGGGTAATGGACTGTGATCAAAGAACTTTATGCATAGGAATAAAATTCTGAATATTTTTTAAGTTTAATAGATTTAAAAGAAGCTCTGTTTTTTGAAAAGCTTGTATGTATATTCATATATAAACACAGGCCTCTCTCTCTCTCTCTCTCTCTCTCTCTGGTACAAATATAAGAAATCATGTAATACTCTTCATGAAATCTTGAGCAATACCTTCATTAACAAAAAGCACTATCTTTGCTATGATACATATATCAATGGAAATGTATTTAAGCATATGAAGGACTTCATCGCAATTTAAATTATATTTTACAGTCAAATGTTTACAAAAGCCTTCATTCCTTTAATAGAGCTTTAAAAATAATCAGGAGATTTCATATAAACAATAAATAAACTATTTTGTTTGATTCATATTGTGTGTAGTAAGAGGGTTGGGGACAAATATTTGTTAATATGCATCATAAGTACTGCAAAACACACGGAAAGGGATCAATTTATATCCTGAATTCAGGTGTAACGCGAATGTATTTTTTTGATTTTCAAATATGACTTGTTGAATTTTTAAGTTGCAAATGAGGGATTATGAAAGTGTATCTAGAAGTATCTTCATTGAAATACTTTTAAGATTGCTCTTCTTGAAGTATAGTGACTCAAGACGTTTTGAAAGGAGTCAAAGGCAAAAAAGGAAATATGCTTATATCTGCAGTAAAGCCAACCAGATCAACGATTCGAAATTCAAGTGTCTGAAATAACATGGCTATTCTAAAAAACTTTAGTGGCACACACTTTTATAAACAATTCTTTCCTGTCTTGCTTTAAAATTCAGTCTCAATAAAATATCCTCTTCTGAAGCACAAAAATGTGCTATATCCCCATCTAGTGACAGAACTTGTAATTGCATCCCCTGTGTATCCTGGAGTAATCATTACAGAATGTTAGCAAAATGGCATGTGCAGGCAGTCCGAACATATTTTCATGCCATTTTGGATGCCTCCTTTTTGTAGTTATATGGGATTAAAATACCCTATATGGTTCTTTTAAGAGCTTCTCTTTTCCGTGGTTTGGACTATGACATACTAGTTTCTTCCCTACCTGACCATCAGCTACCTAAGCTCATGTCCACTCCCTGGTCCCTGTTTGCCTACACACCGGAACCCTCAACGCTTAACTTTCTGATTTGGAGAATCAGGGAAGGAAAGGGCACTAGGATTTATCAAAACGAGGGATCCTGTACCGTATCTGAGACCCACCTAAGAATGTTTTTTAAAAAAAAAGAAGAAAGAAAGAAAGAAAGGAAGGGAGGGAGGGAGGGAGGGAGGGAGGGAGGGAGGGAGGGAGGGAGGGAGGGAGGGAGGAAAGAAAGAAAGAAAGAAAGAAAGAAAGAAAGAAAGAAAGAAAGAAAGAAAGAAAGAAAGAAAGAAAGAAAGAAAGATGTCTGATATATTCTTGTACACTTCATCAGGGAGAGGCCCAGCTTGAGTGCTTGGAGTGGTTTCATTGTGCATCTTGGATTAGACCAAAGTAAATTCCAAGGCAGCAGACATCATTTGCACAGAGGAAACCAGAACCCACTGCAGGTGAGCACATCTGTCGTCAGGGCGTTTTGGCGTTTGGAGTCTCTGACACCAAAGAAACATTAGTTTGCCCATTTGCATAGTAGGGATCTATCATACCATTACTTTAAATTTTAAAAACTGATTATTTTTTATTTATTATTTTTACTGATGTGTAAGTACCTGTGTGTGGGTAAAGGGACTCGTACCAGTTTGTATCCAGAGGTCAGAGGCACTAGATCCCCAGAAGCTAGAGATCATGAGATGCCAGGTTTTCAAGAGCACTGTGCACTGTGCCATCTTTCCAATCTTCTACCCTATTGTGTGTAAAACTTTCCATATATACATATACATATACATATACATATACATATACATATACATATACATATACATATACATATACATATATATATTATATATATATATATATATATATTTCAAAGCTCAAATTCAGTGATGTAAGAGTTTGTCCTCATTTCTTAATCTAGAAGTTAAATCTGTAATCAATTTTATCTCCATCTACGGTTCATTTCTCTCTATATCCCATGATCAAATCCTGTTGTACTTTACATGCAATCTCTGTGTGTGTATATATATACACATATATATACATATCAATAAATATGTAAAAAATTTTTAAAAAGAAACAAAAGTTTACCATACCCATCCTTATGATATTTTAGGACAACCCCTGACTAGTCCCCGTCTAAGTAACCATTATTATCTCTCTTTTCATCTTTCTTGGCTCACAAGTTTCTTAGCCTTTGCTAATTTCTCCAGCCATTTTGCTAATTAGTGTCTCCCTACAAATACATTTTGCATGATATTTTCAGCCTGATGTCTTACATTTTCCTGTACAAATACACACATTTCCACTTCGCTTTCTTGCTGTCTTTCTGCTAACTCGCCAGGGTTTCCCCACCTTTTCCATGCTCTTCCAGTCCTTCCACGCCCAGCTCTATTTCCTCCTGTTTGTTCACACCTCAGAGATGAGGTGCAGAAGAGAGAGTGTGGCATCAGGCTGATGGCAAGCGTTGCAAGGCTGGCTGTTCCATCAGGACAATGGGCATTAGAGAGAATATCCAGCGCCCGCCTAAGCATTAGGACCAGAAGTTGGATGCCCAGAGCCCGTGCTAAAGCCTGACTTGCCTGTGAATGGATGTAGCCTCAGTACTTCTGGGCAGTGGGGAATGGGAGGGTGGGAGTGGAGGTGTGGAGGATGGAGGACCTGGAGACAAGCAGATCATCAGGGTGTGGGCATGGCGGAGTCGGGGTGGGGCTCACAGTTAGTGTGACTTGGTGAGCTCCTAATCCAGTGAGACCTTGCCTCAAAACGTAAAGTAGAGAGGGGCGGGACAGATGGTTCAGTAATTAAGAGAACTTGCTGCTCTTGCGAGAGACTCAGCTTTGGTTGTGAGCACCCTTGTGGCAACTCACAACTATCTGTACCCCCAGTTACAAGGGATCCAGTGCCCTCTTTGGCCTCTGTTGGCACCAGGGACAGAGATATATGCAGACAAGCAAAACACAGAGATGCATAAAAAAATAACACATAAATGTTAAATACTCAAATTCCACCTCTGGCCTCCACGGGTGTACACACACACACACACACACACACACACGTTCATACATATAAGTCCACTGGCATACGCATGTGTGCATCCACATCCAAACAATGCAAAATGCACACAAACAGAAATATACAATAGTATATTATATCATGTATACATACATGTATATACAAAGTATACATGTATTATATAAATTTATATATATATCATGTAAATATATTATTCATTATATATCAATATATTATATATTATTTATGGTATATCAATACAATTAATCGATATATATATATGTGTATATCTATATCTATATCTATATCTATATCTATATCTATATCTAGATCTAGATCTATATCTATATCTATATATCTTATACATAGCATTGGGCTTTACTGTCCCTACTAACACTATATGGTCTTGATTCGTGTACCTGGGTAACAAGTTTTGAAACTGGGCACACTGTTTTCTCCCATTGTACTCCAGTTCAATGTTTTCACTGTTATGAGTCCTTAATCTTTTCATCTAAATTTTAGCATTCGCAGGTTTTTCGAGTGAAAATGAATGGGCCCTTGTTTCCTTAGGGAGGGCTACCTCTCCCACTTCACACGTGGTGGGGGTAGGGGAGACACTCCACCTGCCCTGTCTACTCCAGAGTCATGCCACCACTGGATTAAGCTCATTGGTTACTCTCAGGATTGGCTTAGGGAAGGACACCTGGCCTAGTTCCAACCAAGGAGACTTTAGCCCTGAACTTCCTTTTTGCTTGTCAGGTTGTTGTTTTTTTTTTTTTTCTTTTGTTCATTTGTTTTGTTTTTGTACTGTTCGCAATTTATTGGTGCTTAGCCATTGAGAGACAGAAAAGCAGCTAGGAGATAGCTTGACACTCCCAGCTACATCCACATATTCAGTAAAACACAGCATTTTTTTCATAAAACCTGCCCTGCAGACACAGGCATGATAACTGTGAAGCAGCAGAGCAATAAGACGAAGCAATTCAGAATTCTGTCTGAGCACAAAATCAAGAATGCTGACACACCCACAAAAAGAACAAAGTATATTCCTTCTCACCCAATATAAGGAGCTGCAGTTGCTTCAGGAGGATGGCCTTGGGGACTGATCTGAGGTAAAATCTTCTGTGAGGTAAAATCATAAAGATGCCTGCAATGGCTGAACTTGATGGCAACTTGTCTGGACCTGGAATCAGGCTAGCCACTGGCACTCCAGTGAGAGTTTTTGTTTTGTTTTGTGGTTGTTTGTCTGTCTATCTGTTTTGTTTTCCTTTTCCAAGACAGGGTTTTTCTGTGTAGTCCCGACTGTCCTGGAACTTGCTCTCTAGCCCAAGCTGGCCTTGAATTTACAGAGATCTCCCTGCCCTTGCCTCCAGAATGCTGGGATTAAAGGCGTGTGCAGCCACTGCCTGGCTCAGTGAGAGGTTCTCTTGGTCAGATTATTTCAAGTGAGAAGGTCAGTTTAAATGTGGAGGGCGCCCTGTGGTGGGAGCACATAGAAAGGAAGATAGAAAAAGAAAAGTTTCTGGTTCGTGCTTACCTCTGTGCTCACTGCGGATTCACCTGCTCTTGCTCTCTCTGTTGATCTCTTTGCTAATAGAACTGGCTCCTACCTGCTTCCGGCATAGCCCTAGACCAGCAGCTCTCCAGGAATCCTTCAATCCTCTGGTATGGCCGAGACACTCAGCCTTTGCTGAGAAACCACTGACCTGTCAGCCGCTCTGGGGTGAGACCGCCATTGTTGGGCTACTCCAGCCATAACCCCTTTTTAAATATATATATATATATAATTATATATAAATAAATATAAATATATATATATTCATTTTGTCTTGCTGTTCCTCTAGAGAACCCTGGCTAATGCAGTGTCTAGTCATCGGATGACCAGTGCTTCCTGGAAGCCCTAACCCGAGCAAATGCTTATTACCTTGAAGTCATTACCAAACCACCCGCTGTATGTCCTTCGAACCTTATACCCGATGTCACCCCAGAACTAGTACCTCTGTGCCAGTGTGTTCCCCAAAATGTCCCCAAACTAGTCCCCTCCCCAACCAAATTCCATGTTTTAGGCTCTGATCTACTGTTATACACAGCCTTAAACAAAATAGAAAGACTGCTTAAAAGTTGGTGTTTGTGTGTATGTGTGTTTGTTTTCCTACCAGATTTTCTTTATTTCCGTCTTGGGCAAAGGACACACAAGCATACCACAACTAGGGTTTGGAGCCATCCCTGCCTCCAGTTTCACCCGATACACACTTGCAGCCTCCTCTGGCACAACATACATGTGTCTACTCAGATCAAGCAGGACACATCAGCCTCCATAACAGCACACAAAGGAGAATGCCTCTACCAAAAACCAATCAATCAATGGTTAAAAAAACAATACTCTTTGATGTAGCTAGAGACAAGGGGGAAAAAAAAATCTCAAGAATATCATGTCCAAAATGCACAGCCCAAGTGAGAGCTTTCTCTGGATCAATGTGAGTCCTTGTCTTGAATATTTATTATTAGATATTTTATTTACATTTCAAATGCTATCCTGTAAGTCCCCTATACCCTCCCCCCCACCCTGTTCCCCTAACCACCCACTCTCACTTCTTGGCCCTGGTGTTCCCCTGTACTGGGGCATATAAAGTTTGCAATACCAAGGGGCCTCTCTTCCCAGTGATGGGTTGAATATTCTTGACTAACAAAGTACACTATAATCATTTGTTTACAGTGTAAAGTTAGGTCAGGGCACTCACAATTATCAGTAGCCTCCTGTAAGACCCAGCAATATAGCCATACTTACTATCTACTTAGTGTGTCTGTATTTTGGCACAACAACTAAGTGTGACTTCAGTAAGAGGACACAGCTTAGCTGACACTCACAAAACCTCAACCACTCAACTAGACTGCCTAGGTTCCTGAGTCTCAACTGTGAAGATCTGAAGTTCCTACCTTCAACACTCCTTTGAATTCTCAAATTTTAGTTCCTACCTACCAGGCTTCCTGTTGAGATCAAAAAGGTTTGGATGGAGGTAGCAAGGGCATTCTGCCCCCAGGTCTTTGGCTGTTCTCTCCCTGGAATGCCTCAGATTATCTACTTGGTTGGATGCAGCATCTCTTGGGGTTGTATTGCAAGGATCCCTTGCCCGGAACGCCTTCCTGCTTGCACTTACAGAAGCAACCCCTTCTCCCAGACCCGGTTCCCCATTACCTGTCTTTTTCTTCATAGCATATGGCCATGAAATACACAATCTTACTTTTTTCCTTTTCCTAAACTGGGCTTAATTAAGGCAGACATTTCTGATTAAGGTAGTATCCCAAACAATACCTAGCAGCAGCTAGCAAATTAAGTAAATAAATTTTGTTAACTCTTGAGTATTTTATGTTTACCCAGGCCCTAGTACATAATATTAAATGTAAGACTCATTTGGAAGCTTTTAAATACATGACTATCAGACGTGCTTCAAAAGCTTTTTGTAAGGCAGGCATGAAGGAGGTAATAAGTGGGAGCCCTTGATCCTGTCTGCATTCGCTAGTTTTTGAGATAGGGTCTGATAGAGCCCAGATTTGTCTCAAACTCAATGAAACCAAAGATGGAGGGGCCTGAACATTTCATCTTCCTGCCTCCACTTCTAGAAGCACTAGTTAACAGAAATGGCCCACCACGCCATAGTGTTCTATGAAGATTACATCTTTTCACATACATCCTCCACTGCTCCAAACCTCTACCTGGATTTATCATTCGGCCATTGCAGAAACACTCCACAATCATTTCAGTCTGAAATGAAATCATTTTGGCAGTGACATCTAAAAGAGGGTCTAGATTACCTGTTGATGTTTCTCCCTTCATCCAGGGCCCATGCCACACTGAAACCAAGTGACAGGTGGTGGGGCATTTCGGAAGTGATTAATTAGGATACGAGAATACAGACTCTTGGTTAGGATTTGTCTTATGGAACCTAACTCTAAATTCATATTGTCTACCAGTTAAGGGTATACTCAGCTGGTTCTACGAACTAGAAATTGGACTCTGACCAGCCTCCAGAAGTTGTAAGGTAAATTCCTGTTTATAGCACTACAGAATTGTTACAGCTGCAAAGCAAGACTAAATCAGTCTCAGTAAATTCTCTCAAAATCCATTGAATCCACCCTTTTACCAAAACACTGCATACACTTCAAACAAGCAGCCTGGCTCCCACAATGCAGTTCACAGACATGTCTATCAGATGCCAGCACCCTGGAATCATCCTAAGAGTTATTCCTCTTCCCTTATCTACTCCCCACCCCCCCAACCCCTCATTGCCTAAGCTGTTTAGGACAGACCCAAGTTTTTGTTTGTTGCCTTACTTAACAAAATGTGGTTAAGTGGTTCCTTTGTAGTGCCAAATATTTGCCAGTTCTTGGGGTAAGCAAACAGGATGTTTTTCATTTATCGTCTTACACCAACTAGCCCAGCAACAAAGGAATACATACATAAGCAGGTATCTAACTTTGCAGAAAGCTGGATTTGGGCACAAAGCTAAGAAAATTCACAGGTCTTGTCAACTAAGGTTGTTTAGGCAAACTAGAAAAGCACTCAAAGCCAACCACTGAAATCTACAAACCAAGTTGGAAACATGTCAAGGACTTTGTAGAAACAATACTGAGGTTATTAGAAGACTTCTGTCTCATCTCCACAATCTGGATTTTGCTTCAAATCCCACTTATTGGGGAACAATGGCCCATCAAGGCAAGAACTCAGGAGTTCCCTTTTTTAGTGGTACCCAACTGTTGGCTCTAACAGGCAGTAAGCATGAATAATTCACCCACAAGGAGCCTTTCTGTTCATTAAGGAAGAGGCCTGAATCACTCCACAACCCAAATTTTTCTCTAGGCATCCAACACACTGATGAACCATACATGTTTTTATAGAGTGAAATGACTTTTATTTTCTCATAAAGTCCAATTTTATATTTCTTTAGAATACTTTCATTGTATTACAAGCAGAGGCCAATTAGTCCTCAGACTCTGAACCATCTTCATCTTGACTAATCTGGAAATAACGAAGTTCGTAAGTCTCCTTGTCAGATGCGACCACACGTAGCCAATCACGGAGATTATTCTTCTTAAGGTATTTCTTGGTAAGATATTTCAAATACCTTTGAGACAAAACCATGAGTTTATTAGATGTGTGATCAATCCTATCATGAAAACACGCACTGCCACATTTGTAACTCCTACTCACTAGGACTTTGGTTTTAAGAAGCAACCAGGACAAGAGCAGCCTCTCAACCCCCTAGTACAACACACCATGAAATCTGCTGTCTGTTGACTCAAAATATACTAATATTCCCCATTTATGAAATGAAATAGACAGCAAGAGTCATCCTGACTCATATGCAAACACCTTTAAACAGACTAACAGCCATTTTCGCAGACTAATGCCTACGAGACATCCCACCACAACGTAAAAACAGAAGAACAGACCTTTTGGAGAACTGTTTCTCAGAAACAACTGTGATTTTATTCTTCAGGCGTTCAATGTGAACAACATTGCCAAGATTTCCAGTTTTTCCATTGACTTTAACCTTCTCCCGTAGAAACTGTTCCTATTTTCAAACAGAAAGAATGCAAAACTAGGGAAGGAAACCCTAGATGGTCACTAGGGAAGGTACCCTAGGAGCACAGCTTAGGTTAATATCAAGTACTACATTTAAATGCCAACAACTATGCAATCACAGTAAGACACTTACAAAATTTCCAGAGTCAAAAATTCCATCTTCTACTGGATGAGTAAGGTCCAAATGAAACCTCCAGGTGGACTTCTTAGGCTTCTTGTCTTTCTGCTAGACATAATTATGATGCCATTAAAGCAGTTTATTCAGCTTAGACACTGAATTCCCAAGAAAAAAATTACCAACTCAGCATACATCTGGTATAATGGGTTATACACAGACTTGACCAACACCTGAAGGAGCCTGTGCTCTATGTAAAGGTTACTCATTAGCTTGGTTTAAACCAATGTTTCAATTCCCATGAAACGTCATCATTTCCAGTTAAGTACCTTCCAAGTGTAAGCTTATTTTAGTAGAGAAATCTTGCTTGATTATGAAGAACTGCTTCCTACTGTAACTGATGTTATTTCCAATTTCAAATTAAAACACCCACCTGGGTGCTTTTCAAGTTTTATCTGAACTTAAAACACCATTTTTAGGGTAATGGGTCTCTTTATGCTTTATTGTAATTGGTCCAAACAGAGTCACCTAAATGGCTACCAATTAATAATACCTTCACCACCCTCCAATTATCGCAAACCCGGAACTGGCATTTGAGTGAATGACGGGGTGGACTCGCTCACTGCCGTGCAGTGAACAGGCAGTCCCGATGGGGCCATCAGACGTCACTCAGTTTTGAATCCTTACTCAGCAACCTTATTTTTAACAATTTTGGTTATAGTGACTTTCCAAATGTTTAAACCACGCTCTTCAAACTGCTAACGTCATTGCAACCGCGGACCTGGCCACTTAGGCTCTCTTCCGTTGACAGGGTGACCACAGGCCATGGAGAAACCCAGAGGCCCAGAGACCGACCGCGCCCGCCGATACTAAGCTAGTCGCGGGCCCGGCTCCCGCCGCGCAGGCCGCACGGCACTCACGGACGGCTCCGCAACCCGGATTCTATCGTCCCAGTCGAGCCGCCAGGCCGACTCTCTTCCCACCGCCTTCTCTCCTGCGGCGCTCCCGCTCGCTAGACGCAATAGCTACCTGTAATACCCGAGCCCCGCACACGCGCGCGCACTCACCGGCGCCATGTTGAGCTGCAGCCGTGGGAAGAGAACGGGCTTGCGCCGCACGCACGCTTTTATATAAAAACGTGCTGCGTCATACGCAGAGCGTGCGAAATACGCAACTCGGAACCGGATATGCACGGAGTGCTTGGCAGTCACCTAGGAAACGGAGGCGTGGCGTTGGGGGGCGGGGATGCCCTGGCGTTTGGTTTCCGCCTGCGTCTTCGAGTGGGAAGCCGGAGCCGACTGATTCTCTGCTCTGGCTGTGGACTTTGCAAACTTACAAACCAGAGTGGAGTAAGTTCAAGGGATGCAGGAGTTATCTGTTATAATTCAGGGCAAGGCAGACTCTCAATGTTGCTTTATGATCGTCTCTATTATGTTGCGATTATAGTCCTCCAGAGAAAAAGTTCTATGCTTTGCCTAGCTTTTAAGGTAGAGGATGTCCTTCTGAGAAGAACAAGTTGAGTACACTTTGGGTTTATTGGATAGGCATAATTTATTGTACTTTCTACTTACTGACTCACAATCTGCTGAAACCTAACTATCAATGTTTACAAAGTACACTAGGATGGACGTACCTTGATGACAGAAAGTAAAAAAGCATTTGAATTTTGAGCGGTTGTAATTGACGCCAGGTCAGAAAAGTGGTGAGGCTGTTGGTGTTCAGTAGTATACGTTTCTGTTAGTGTGAAACTCTAGTATTTAGGGACAGGAGATGGGATGGACTTTAGTTGTTGATTTGGAAAAGGCCCTAGAATGTAAGAGTTGTGTTCTATCCAAGCGATCGGTAATAGGCGTTAATACAGTGTAGGGTATGGTGCTAGTGGTGCTGAGGTTTTAGAAGAAATCAATTTCATTAAATTTTAAAATCTTTTTGCCTTAAGAATCACAAAAACTTTTCGTTCCAAATGTTCAGGCAGGGGCCAGGGTTGACATTTCTTCCTAAAGGGCTTCCTGTTCTGCAGATCAAAATGATCATTAGATATTTTGAAAATAGGCCATTAATTGACATTTAAAATTTTTGTTTTGCTTATCTTTGGCAACTTTCTGTGTCATAACAATAACCACTTAAGCCAATTATTTAAAGGAGATGAGAGACTCCCAGGACTCAAAGGGAGGAACCTTAGATGAAACACCCTACAGTAGGGAGAGGAACTTTTAGAGCCCACCTCCAGCAGGAATACAGGACAACAAGTGAGGGATGGGGTTGCCATCCCACAGTCACACCTCTGACCCATAATTGTTCCTGTCTGAAAGAATTACCTGGATGGAAATGGAGAGGAGCCTGAGGAAAAGAAGGTCCAGCTACAGACCCAAAGTGGGATCCAGCTCAAGGGGAGGCCCCAGGGCTATTACTGAGGGAGGCTATGTATAGAGTGTTCACAAAAAGGATCCTATCATGACTGCCCTCCAAAAGACCCAACAAGCAGCTGAAAGAGTCAGATGCAGATATTTGAACCCAACCAATGGACAGAAGCAGCTGAACCCTGTTGAATTAGGGAAGGCTGAAAGAAGCTGAGAAGAGGGTCTGTTCTACAGTAGGAGGCCCAGCAGTCTCAATCTGGACCCTCAAGATCTCTCAAACACTGGACCACCAACCAGGCAGCATATACCAGCTGATATAGGCCCCCAACACACATACAGTAGAGGACTTCCCAGTCTGTGTTCATTCAGAGATGATGCCTCTAACCCCCAACAGGCTGGAGACCCCAGGGAGTTTAGAGGTCGGGGTGGGGGTGGGGGTGGGGGGGCGTGGGGACATCCACGTAGAGACGGGGCCGGGTGGGGAGGAGATGTGGGATGTGGAGCAGATGGAGGGTGGATGGAGGGCAAGAAATGGAATATGGAGTGTAAAAAAATTAAAAATTAAATTTTAAAAAATAGACGAGTAAAATGAAAAAAATTAAAAGTGATTCTAAGTAACTGGTCATCCCCCAAATACTAAATTAGAAACCATAATGGGTGAAAATGATTAAACTTTTTTCTCTGGATTAAAAAAAATATTAACCAGATAGCAAGAATTAATGTTGTCAATAGTTCTTTCTAAGCCCTGGATTTCCTACAGAGTGCATCATGACATATACGCCTGTCTTAGTTACTATTCTACTGTTGTGCAGACACCATGGCCAAAGCAATTTGTAGAAGAAAGTTTGTTGGTGACTTATATAGTTTCAGAGGGTGAGTCCCTGACCATCAGAGCAGGGAGCATGACAGCAGGCAGACAGGCGACAGGTAGAGCACTGGAGCAGTAGCAGAAAGCTTACATCTTGACCCACAAAGCAGAGAAGATTAACTGGGAATGATGTGAGCTTTTGAATCCTCGAAGCCTACCCTCAATGATATATCTCCAACAGTCTCACATTTCCATCCTTCCAAATTGGGGCACTCAAATATATGAGTTTATGGGGGGCCATTGTCATTTAAACCATCAGTTTTTTGCTTGTTTGCTTTTGGTTTTTTTTGTTTTGTTTTTATTTTGTTTTTTTTTTTTGTTTGTTTTTTTTGGGGGGGGCTTTAAAAAGCCCAGAAAAAACAGAACAAGGGCAAATGTGTTCTCTCTCTCTCTCTCTCTCTCTCTCTCTCTCTCTCTGACAGGGTCTCACTATGAAGCCATGGCTATCACAGACACTATGAAGACCAGGCTGGCTTTGAACCCACAAAGATACTCCAGCTTCTGCTTTATAAGTGCTGGGATCAAAGATGTGCTCAATCATGCCTGGTGACCAGATATATTTTTAATAGATTATAAGCTTAACACATGGGATGTATTTGATATTGGATCATGAATAGCTGGATCAGTTAAGAATGCAGGATATTGTAGATTAAGGTTATTGCAATTATTGCAAAATTCCGTATTATATGGTCACCTCAAATGGGATAAAACACAATGTTATAAAGGACTTGTAATGCATGGTTAAGCTGATAGCGAAGTAAAAGAGTATTTTGGAGGCCAAAAAGCAAGCTCTGCTCATACATATCTGGAGTCTGAATTAGCCCTACCAAGATAGGGGAAAAAAAAAAAAACCCTCCTAAAACTGCAGTTAATATGTGCTTGGACTGACGCCAGGAAGAAGTACAAGTATTCTCTGGAGAAATGCACCTTTGATATTGTCAGGAAGAATTCCCTGAGCTAAGCTTTCAGAAATATGAGCTGCCAGGTTTTAAAATCATTAAATAGATAGGAAAACAAATCACTATACCTATAAAATAAAATCAACAGAGCCTACATATATTGAAAAATACCAGAACATAAAATAAGTAGTTTTAGTATGATTAAGAGTTAAAATATTTCAAAGTATGAGGGAACAAGAGATAGTTAAATTTTGTCAGTATTTAAAACAGAAACATCAAAAGGTACTTCTTGCATTTAAAATACAAAAGCTGACTTTTAATTATTTTATGCTGTACAAGAGGATCGAGCTGAAAAGAAAATTAAGAAATTAGCTACTAATATGCAATAGAAAATTAAAGAAGATGAACCTAGTGAGCGATCCCAAAAATTCCAGCTACTGATGGGGTTGTAGCAGGATGCCTTGGTTCCATGAGTTTGATATCAGCTGACAACATATTGAAACTTTGAAGAAGAAAAACAACAACAACAATGAAGTCGGAAGGAGAAAGAAGGAAAAGGAAGGACATGGGAAGACAGGGAAAGGTGCTACTTCTGCAAGCCTATTGAGTTAAATTTCAGAACCCATTGTGAAAGGAGACTCCTCTGACATAGGTTATCAAGTTTGCACATATCACACAGACAAACACACTAGTAATAAAGTTGGAAAAAAGGGAGGAAGGAAGCAAGGAGGCAAACAAGCAAAGAAATTATAGATACAAAAAGTGAAGACAAGAATGCCAGGATTCTTACTATTTGCAAATGCACTGGGAGATCCCGTAGGATGGATGGACCAGAGAGACTGGGAAAAGACAAAGAAATGTCAGACTTCTCAGATTTAGGGAGCCCTTCAAGGTACAAATAAAAAATTATTTCCAACAGTCCAGAGAGGGATCCAAAATATCACACAAGCAGCAATAAAGCTAGCAATGTGACAGCTATAAAGAATAAAACTGGAAGATGCATTTAAGATATTCTTTAGCCAGCCTGGTCTAGGGTGCGTTCTAAGACAGCCAGGGCTACACAGAAACACTGCACAAAACAAAACAAAACAAAACAAACCCCCCACAAAGGTTCCATGCAAATCAAAACAGTTAAAAGTATAAGTTATATGAAAAATATGGCAAAGTAGATATAAAATTTCCAGAAAAATACAACTTACCAAAGCTTACATAAGAAGAAACAGAATATCTAAATAGTCCCGTATCTCTTAAATGGATCAACTTTGTAAATAAGGCCTACAAACCAACAAACAACAGTCATATAGTTTCACTGGTTACTTCTAACAAACATTTGAGGAAGAAATAATAACCAATTATATTAGCTTTATGTCCAAACTCACATTTTGTCATATTGTTTTCTAGAGGAAGGGATCATTCACCCAGTTTCCTGCCCTCCAAGGATAAGTGCTGCCCTT
Organism: Mus musculus; assembly: GCF_000001635.26. Lineage (NCBI taxonomy): Eukaryota > Metazoa > Chordata > Mammalia > Rodentia > Muridae > Mus > Mus musculus. Next base: position 28,801,029 of record NC_000069.6, on the reverse strand, counting down.
AAGGAGTTAAACCCTTGCTGTCAGTGTGGGTTCTGCAAGGAAGTGCGAGTTCCCATGAGTATGCCATGCTTCATGCCCCAGAATCCCTTAGGTAGAAGTGAGTAGTGTGTAAGGCATTTTGGCCAAGCTACATCTTTGAAGTTCAGAAGTGTTCTCTGCATGATTGTGTGGGAGATTTCAGCAGGACTGGGCCTGGCTTGTCACTAGTGTATTGCTGGTTGCTTCTGCTGCCTCCTAGTTCCTTAATTCTGTCACCTTGGATCATTCCTAAGTATCCAAACTTCTAAAAGATAAACAAATTAGGAGCTGGCAAGAGCACAAAATATAGCAAACCCTGAGGGGAAAGGTAAAACTGTCACATTTACTTGCTTCATGTTTCTGTATTGTGATCTATGAATTTGCACATATAGCCAAGGCACACAAAGGACAACTTGTGGACTGAGTCCTCCATCCTGTGGGTCTGCGGGTTCAACTCAGGTCATTAGGCTTGATGACAAGCACTTTTTACTTGCTGAGCTGTGACACCATCCCTTCACTTTCTTTAAATTATTTTGATCTGTTCACTTTGTTAGCTTTTTGTTGTTTCTGAGACAGTCTCATCACACAGTTATGGCTGGCCTGAGACTTGCTATGTAGACCAGGCTGGCCTTGAACTCACAAAGATCTGTCCCGCTCCCAACCCCCACCCCACTCCTGTTTTTTTAAAACTAGAAGTTCAGTTGGACTTCTCTCCTTCTCTAACTCCTTCGTTCCTGCTTTGGTCTTTGTTACTTGCTTCTTTGTGTTCCCTTCTGGTTTGTTGGCTGGCTGTTTGCTTCAGGCATGAACTCTCTCATGTTCCATTCTTATTGATATAGAGAGAAATGCTATGCATTTTCTTGGTGCTACTTTATAGATTCTGAAATATAATGCTTTATTATCTTTGAGAAAAAATTTACAGACTTTCGTTTCATTGTATATGTTCCAAAATTTTTCAAGCAGCAACTCCTTTTATTTTTTTCCAGTTTTGTTTTTAATTCCACCTGGAGCTGGTATCACAATGCAAGGTGTATGTGAAAGACAAGAATCTTGCTATGTAGCCCAGGCTGGCCTAGTACCCACCATCCTCTTGCCTCAGACTAAGGAGCATTAGGATTAGAAAGACAGCCCTCTCTTCTACCTAATTTTAGTATCTCTACAGAACCTTGCATTCCCTTTGTGTTCTCAATATCTCAGTATTATTATTATTCTTGTGCGTGAAAGTTTCATTTGATTTGTAAGGAAAGGTTATTTCTCTAAATCAGGACGTTAGTGATGTATGTGCCTATACATAAATGAAAATGGCGGCACCCATAATTTAAATCAAAGTACACATGATTGAAAACAAAAAGACTGATATACTATGAACATTACTTACACATATGCTATTCTCCCACCAAGAATGGGTTGTGATCTGATGGTAACCAGGACTGCCAAGCCTTTTGGGCTCTCCAGAACTCGGGATCCAAACCACTTGCGTACTGTCAATCATCTCTGGATATGGTCAGAATATTATTTTGATTACTTTTAGAAAGAACTCCCAAGAGGTGGCTAAGACCTTGGTAGTTGGCCTTCTGAGACACGACCCAGTGATTGTTACAAACATCTGCTGAATGTATTGTGGGCATAGATGTTTTAATTTCCCAAGGAGCATGGCTGCATACCTTTAACATGAGGGTGACTCTACAAAAGGTTCCCCATCTGGATGTTTAACAAGGGAACGGAGAGAGTCTAAGACAGTGACACACAACCCATAATCTACCCTTCTTACCTTTCTCCTCTCTGCCATTACTCCTGGGCTCAGTGCAGTGACTATGGCTGTGAACATGATGGCAACGGTTCTATTGAGTCTCCAGTCTATTTTCTGAGTCAGAGTTTTGTTACACAGCTCAGGTTGGCCTTCAGCTGAGGAAAACCCTCCTGCTCTAACATCCTGTGCACTACCATGCCTGGCTAACAAGGAAGTTCAGAATTTGAAAGGAAGACAAGTTCATACCTATCCTGGAAGTTGACATTAGAAATGACTCTTCTTAACCATAAAGGCGGGACACTGAACGTGGGGGTCCCGTCTATGAAGCAGTGAAACCACAAGACTTCCTTTTAGAAGCTCTAGACATAGTGAACACAATTTTGTAGCATAAAAATATTTTAAGAACATACACATATAAGAATTGTGCACTGTTAAGTTTATTTTCATTTAATATAACACGAAGTTAACAGACATATATTTTAAGGTAACAAAATGTTATCATTGACAAGGATATTTTAGTATAGCCAGAGATTTAACATTCAAAGTTTACTTACTTTTAAAATGTAAAACGCACAATTATAATATTCAGATCTTACAATTTTAAAGTTTTAACAAAACATTTGCAAGTAAATTCAAGAAGTGTCCTATATTTAAGACAAAAATAATATTAACAAAGTGCCAATGGATTAGACAATGCCATTTATCTGTTTTCTTCTAGGGAGGGGGATACGAGTACAAGAGAATAGGGAAATGTCATTGTTTTATCATGGTTCAGAGCTAGTAATGTGAAGTAGTCTTTGTAATAATGATGAGGGATTATTTGTAGTAGATCAGCCACAATAAGGAATCGGCTTAAGGACGAGCATAGCCACAGCGTCTCATAGGCTCTTCAGCCATTGCTGAATAGTTTACTATTCAGTGTTTTTAAAACTACAGTTTCAAACTAAGATGAACCAAATCCCACCAACGTCTAGAAATGGTTTCTAAGAATGTCATATACATAAAAGAATCTCCCTTGTTACTGTAATATAGGTCCAGGCCTGTTTTAAGTGTGGACAGTAGTGATGGAGAAGTTTGGCAGTAAGGATGTTTACAGCAGAGGGTGACCTTGTGTGCACTACCCTACGATATGTCCTTCACATGAAGAAAACATATTTATTAAATATTTACAGCTCTTTTCAGGTGCATGACCTCACTTGGTAGTTATGTTGGTGTTTGGATTAATGGAAAAATTAAATTACATAGTGACTTAAACCCTGTTTCCACAGAACATCTGTGCTCCGTAAGCTAAGTCCCAATGTTCTCTCTACAATCAAATAATAATGTTGTTTGTCCAATTCAGAGAACACATTTCACAGATTTAAGTTATTAGATTCAATTTTAAGATTTATCCACTTAGATTTAAAAAAAAAAAAGTCTTTGTTGCCTTCTTCGAAATCTTGACAGAAAAAAGTCTTGAGAACTATGTAATAGTATACTTAAATATTAGAAGATTTACAAGTTCCTATCAGTATAATATACTGTTTATGGAAATACACCTTAATAGCTTTGATCTTATACCAGACATCCATATTTCCTCATAGCAAGTGTGAATCCAGCATGTAAACATTGTAAGATACCCAAAAGAGTTAAGAATTTCCTGTCTGTTCTTGAATGTGTCTGAGAACCAATGTATCAATGTCTAGCTCCAAAACTCTTCTTTTGCATCTGTGCCAAAAACATGCTCTCAGATACACCACCAAGGACAGGGTTCCACAGTAAGACCCCTGGGATTTTACTCTGAAGCAAAAACTACAGCACGATTCCAGTACGGCTGCTACTAATGCTCCCACTTTAAAACAAACAAACAAACAAACAAAAAAAAACCAAACACTTACCAGATAGCTTAAATATGTTATACTAAGGATTTTTATTTGTATGTATTACAGTATTACGACTTGGGAAAAACTTGCAATATATTTGTAGGCAGCTATCTTTAAAATAATGACACTTCAGTTTCTGCACAAGCAGCCCTGAGAACAGTGCATTTGAAGTCCAGCTCAACTAGAAACAATCTAATTGAGAGCCTTAAAAATACAAGACAAATTCTGAAAAACTTACAAATTAAAAACAATGAATATCAAACTAACATTTGAGGCACTACCAGACTACAGTACATTTAGTAGTTGGAAGGACTTGACAAATGAACAAAGCTGTGTGTATTTGTATATACACTCACACTGTGCGCTAATGAAAAGCATGCATCCCCAACTTCTCTAAACACTGCACTGCAGTGTGCTCTCTTGAAGATATCACATCTGGCTGCAAGTATTTTGGTCACTGATATAAAAGCACTGGTATAGAAATCTGTACTATGGAGGGGAACAGAGTCAAGTGCTTGGTCCACTTCAAGTGACTGGCAGCCCAAGTCAAAGCCAAAAGGGTCTGATCTAGGTCAGAGGACACACAATTGTTATCAGTGTGGCAAAATCTTCACAATAGAAATTAAGCTGTTATTCTAGAACAAAAACGTTCAACCTGTTAATACTGTCTAAATGGCAAAGAAAGAAAGAAATGTGTACAGACGCAGATGGCGGTGACGTCAGAACGAATTCCATTCTCAACATGGTGCCTTGTGAGGCCGGAGATCTGCTATAAGTACAACAAATATTAGGAATCAACTGGTAGCATTTTTCTGATGTCAAAAGAAGTCATTTCTGTTTTCTGTTAAAAAGTACATAACCCCTGCTTCCCTTTAATATAATTTATAAAGCTTTACTAAATGCAATATTTTGCTTTAAGAGAAACATCTACTGACTTATGTGAAAATAAACAGTCCTGTATCTTTAAAGTCTATAGTTACATGTTGGAGTATGTACACTTATATATTATTTAAATCGAAATACTTAGGCCTAAGTAGTTTTTGCCATTCAAGGTACGGAGCTAGAGGTACACTGCTCTAATTTATATGCATATACTACAATGAAAAGTAGAGATGCATGTGAAATTTGATAAATTAGGAAGGATAAGAGCATGCAACTCCTAAAGAAATATGAAATCAAAACACCAGTGTGGCTACTTATTGGCAAGACAATGACCAGAAGACAGCAAAGCAGAAAGAAATCACTTCCTGGAATTCCTGGGGCTAACATGTCAATCAGTCCTGCAAGGAACCCCCAGCAGCAGGAATCGAAAGCAGCATAGAGCAGATACCTGGGAAAAATTGAGCCTAATTCCTAATTGTGCTTTGCACGGGCAGAAGCTAACGGGTCACACTAAAGTCAACTGGCTACAACGTCAATATCTTGTGCTTTAGACATCCCTTCCCGGCACGTCTCCTAGGGTATCTTGCTTCATCTCTGGATTGGTTTATCTTGTTATCAAAAAGAGATGATACCTTTTGATAACAAGACAAGATTTAAAACTGCATACAAATTAAGGAACTAAAATCTTGGGGTCTTCCATTTGTAAAGCTATTTCAAGTTGCTGATTAGGTGAGTTACATTGTTACACATTTTTCCTAGCTGGGAACAAAGGGTCCAGACATGAGAAGAGGAACCCGAGAGCCGGCATCAGAGAGTCAAGGTGGGACTGAGAGGGATTCTGTTCTAAGCTGCACGCCAAGGCCATGATTGTGATTCCATTTGTTCCTCTCAAGCCCACAACCATGTCTACAATTTTAGACACAATTTACACACAATCCAGAAGTCTAAACAAAAATGGAGGGGCATTACCTACAATGCAGTAAAATAATCCAGGCCACAGAATCCTAGTTGTATTTTACATCAGTAAAAGAATTAAGTCACAAAACAATAAAAGTATATACACACTTAAAATAATTTTCAAATAAGATAACCTTTCTTCCATGGTTACACCTATTACACTTTAGAAAAGTGTACATATACTTAACAAATCAATTTAAAGTCGAGAATTCCAAAGCAACTTTAAAATTCCTATTTTTAGTCTAACGTCAAAAACAAATTACTTAAAAAAAATTGCAGGGAGGGCAACATCATGATCACTTAGGCATTATGGCTGGAAGTAGTGAGCGTCTCTGGAAAGGTCACTCCTGTAATGAGGCAGAGGCTGGGGACATAGCCAAAAGCAAAAATACAACCAGAGCTCTGTCACTTTGTGTGCTGGTTGAAAGGTCTTGAGTCAACTCTACAGCGTTAACCAGCACTTTGCCTCTGCCCCTGTGAATCTCCACTGCCTGGTGGACTAGCTCAGACGTACGCAGCAGTTCCCTTCCCTCCGTCAACTGAAACTACTCTGTAGGTCTGTCGTCATCAACACAGCACAGATAAACATGATGAAGATAATATGGGACATCTGACCACCAAGAGAATGACACTGTTTGATAAATAGAGTTTCGTTTCAAGATGTGTGTCTGCCACACAGACCATCTTATAGTCTATGAATTCTAGATATAAAGTCTGAAATCAGCACAAAGCAATTCAACTGAAATGCATGATACTTCCATTCGCCTACATGCTACATTGCTGATTTAAAACCCTGGTTTGTTAACCACTTAAGATCAGGAGTGATTTGCTCAGAAAAGTGACATTTACTGAAGCTGTTGTATTTGTTTCTTATGGTCACATGATGAAAACCACAGGAGTGTTATAGGACAGATACTTATAAAATTATACGTTTTGGTATATTTGTTTAAACTTACTAACTGCCTGCAAACCTAAGCCAGCACTTTTTTAAAACAATAAAAACATAACAACAAACATGAGGTTTCTTATGAAGGCCATAGCTTTGGGACAACTAGATCCAGACCAATGGACCTGGTTATGCTGATGGTCCATTTGCAGGGCTTGTCTATTTGCAGGGCTTTATGGCTACAGCGTATTCTTCACTCATGGCACACATGACAGACACCTAGAAGGGGAAAGGGCAGGCAGAGTTAATCATACACAGGAAAGATGTGTTCACAAAACACTGTATACTTGTGGGCCTTTATGGTGAACTGGGAAAGGTGCGATCCACAGAAATTCTCCTCCCCATCTGCCTTTCTATTTCTTAAACTCATAGGTGGATCTCCAAAACAATATGGAGTTCGCTGACAATCCAGAAAGAAAAGAAACCAACCAACCGACAACACCTCCCAAACTTGATGCTTTCTCTGGTCACATGTCTCCAAGAGTACAGAGATCCTTTCAACATTTCAGCAGTGGTTGGAAGTTACAGCTCACAGTTTTTGAAATTTATATATTAATATGTTTGTGCATGTGAAAAGACAAAAATTCCTTTGATTGAAGGTGAAGAAGCACACAGACAAAAAGGCACAGAAAGAAAGACCCATCAAAGTAGCGGGCACTGGGACGCTGAAGTCTGCGCACAGTCTTTCATGCTAACGGGTTCAGGGCCAAGGTTTATGCAATAGTTCACACACACGCGCACACACACACACACACACACACACACACACACACATACACAGCCTACTATGAGCCTTACCTGCACATCTTCACCTGCATTGTATTTCCCTTCTATTTCTTTGCCCAGTTCACCTTCTGGCAGCTTAAGATCTTCACGGACTTCGCCAGTTTCTGTCAGCAGGGAAAGGTAACCATCCTGAATGCATATGAGCTATTAGAAGAAATTATAGGTATGAACTGATTACATCATATCCACCTTGTTGTGATGGTTACACAGCTCAAATGCAACACACATTAGCTCGGATAAGAACACAGCAATACATTAACAGATTTGTGGCATCTAAAAATGCTAATATAGATTAAGCCTTTAGTACTAGCATTAGGGAGCCAGAGGCTAGCCTGGTCTACACTGTAATCTCTAAGCCAGAAAGCCAGAACTAAATAGTGAGACTTTGTTTCAAACAAACAAACAAAAAAACAAAACAAACAAACCCCCAAACAAACAGGAAAATGCAGGCATATGGAATACACCTAGCAGAGATGTGTAACTCACTCCCAGTACCAGCCTCCTCACTCTCTGCATTGCCAAGGTATTTATATTACATACACGATACACACAGAGCTATTCTTAAGAAAAAATCATGTATTTCAGTAAGTTTTTAAATGCTGTAGAAACTTTCCAAATCAGAAAATATGGACCTATCTTCCTCTTACCACCACACATGTGTATGAATATACTGTGAGCAAATTTTCCTGTTAGTGGGCATAAATTAGGTTTTCACTATTAAAATGATGCATTTTTATAATTTGGTTACAAGCAAAGTGCAGTGGTAGTCTTCAGGCCACTGCTGACAGATTTTAAAAAACGTTTTCATTATATATATATGTGTGTGTGTGTGTGTATGTGTGTGCGTATATATATATATGTATGTATATATACATATACATACATACACACATACATATATACATACATACATATACACACATATGTATATATTCATATATATTATACACATACTTATCTACAGTATATATTTTGTTATTTACCCACACTACCATCTCTTGGTCCCTCCTCTGCAGCTGATTTTCATTAGTGCCTCTTCTATTTTTATGTCTTCTTTATTTCTTGGGGACCTGGTAAGTTTCATTAGAGTTGCTTATGGGAGCTGGGTGAGAAGTTTTTTACAGGAGCCTGGGCACCTTCTCAGTGGCTATATGACAGAAGAAAATGTCTCTCTCTCCACTAGTGCCCATTGACCATCTATAGACCCTCAGGGAAGGGTAGTAGTGACAGACTTTTAACATGATCTTATCTTATGGTATTGATGAAACAAATCCAGTCATAATCTAACCTGCAGAAATCATACTTTTTGATATAATGCTTAAAAAATTAGTTTTCCTATTTGTGTGTAGCTGTGTGTGCATCTGTGTGCAGGTCACAGTAGTTGAAGTACCTAGATCTTCTGGAGACAAAGTGACAGGCATTGTGTTGGGAATCAAGCTTGGGTCGTGCAGAATAGCTGTCCCAGCTCTTAACTGCTGAGGTGTCCTCCAGCTCCTTCCCAAAACTCTTTTATTACAGGAATGAGGAAAACTGCACGTCTCCACCATCAGTCTGCCCACAATTCCAAGAGTCTTTGCAAAACCCATTCAACCACACTATCTGCTGCTAGCGCAATTAAAAGGAATGAGATGTGGGCCCTGATGTCTCCAACCAGAGTGACAGAAGGCAGCAAGCCATGCAGGAGGAGTGTCAAAGTGCTCCACCATCGGCACCACCTCTCTGATCATTATTTTTCAGATATAAATTCCACAGTACGGCTACCCCAAGAGTGAGGACACACTCTTATGTAACTTTTCAAACTAATCTATTATCCATTTCCAAATGTGCAGGTTGCTCTGATCTGCCTCCTGGATGACACCTGTGGCTTAGTGCTGTCATGTGGGCTGTTTTCTTTTACGTGGAACAGTTTGATCACCCTGTCTTTCAAGGCACTGACACTCACTTGGTTTATAAAATGTCTCTCAGTCTAGATCTGCTTTGTTGCCTTATAATTCATGTAATGTGTGTTTTGGAAGAAATACTATCTAAATAATGTGTCCTCAGAGTACCAATCACACCAGAAGGGAAATGTATCTATCCCACTAATGGTGACACTAACTTTGACCAACTGGGGTGGTATCTGCAAGATGTTTATAGTCTAAATATAACTTTTTTTCCAATTTATCAGTCAGATTTATATCAGTAAATTCTCAACCCACAAAATGCCTATAAAATGACCTCTGAGCCAACAGATAGTGAGCTAAGCTGCTCGCCTAGATTGTACTGTAATTATCCGTCCTTATAAGATGGTCATAGCTACCTGTTCAAAGCCACGAGGATCTGGTTCACCTTTCTCTTCCTCCATCTTCCTTCTTTCCTCTTGTATCTCCTTAACTCGTCTGTCTCTAAAATTGTCAGCCAACCTTCTTTATCCACTGCCCAATCACAGGCTCTAGCCTTATCTTGTGCCTGCCCTCACCTGTATATAGACAGCAATCCACATTTCCCCCTTTTTGTTCAGTTAAAAGGCTCTTTCCTCTCAAAAAGAAATTGAATACCACGATTAGCATTTGTAATTTACAAAGTATAAGATATATCTAACATCCAGTCCATCATTTTCTCAATTAAATAGAACACTCAGTTATCTAACCTAACTTTAAAGAGGCTTATCATTCCATATTGGTTATACTACAGTTTATCTTGTATACTATCTGAAAACTATCCTCTCAAATATATTTATTCAATGCTAAATAGCCTAGGTTGTCTATGAGACTATAACTAGTCTTCAATCCAGTCAGAATTCCAAGAACAAACAATATTGTCTGAAAATACAGGAAGCCTGACACAGCTTCCAGAACTGAGATAAGTTGTCGAGACAGCTGCCTACCTACACAGTCCCTGTATGTCAGGAAGCTGGAGCATCAGTCTTCAGCCTTCTGGCCCAGGATCATCTGACAGATCTTTGAAACAGGACATTTTAAAGACTAGCTTATTCTGTCTCGGCAGAACTAAGCTGTCCTATCCTGCAACTTGAGTCCTCTCATGAACAGTACAGGTCTGTAGATGAACTGAGGCAATTCCTGTCTAGTAGCTATCTCCCCACAACTGGAGCAACTCTATTGATGTTCACTTCCTTCTTTGAATCCAAAAGGGGATGCGGTCAGGAGCAGACATGTCTCCACAACAAATGAATAAATAACATTAAATGTCACATTCTGTGGATGTCTGACATTTTTGAAAACTGTCTATCTATGTAAAGATATCGGGACTGATGTCCATCAACTACTCTCAGCTATTTCTAAACAAAATATCTTGTAAATAACCTAGCAATTAACTCAGAGCCAAGAACTTGCTATCTGGCCCTTATTTCATACATTTAATCATTTCAAATCAGTTTGTAATGGCAGTTATAGAAGGACTGGGTCTAAACTCTGTATGTTAAAAATTTTTGTATCAATAGAAGAAATTTACACCAATGAAAACCTTGATTCTGCATCAAAATAAATTATGTACCAATATAAGAAATCATAACTTCAACTTAGTAACTATTATAAAGATTTTTACCAAATGAGATTATGGCTACAGAATCAATTATAGCTATATCCTGTTAAAGTCTGATCATTACTATTCCCCAGAAAGACAAGATTAGAATAACCACCTCCAGCCCCCAAGCCCAGGGAACTGGGACAACGACTCTTCATAACCTTTTCCTGCTGAATATGGGTGTCGAGAGATCTTGAAGGTGGGGTAGGGAAGTCTGTGTCCTGACTGGATCTGGCTAAAAGTCCATGAGGTCAGGAGTTCAGGTAGGTCAGTTCAGCATGCCTTTTCTGTTTGAGTCTCTTGAATCCAGTTCCTCAGGGGGTCTCCCGCTGTCATAGCTCATGCATTTAACGCTGGAAGGTGTCCAGAGTCTAGTCACTTTCTCTGTGGCTATTAAAAGCCACGAGAAGCTGGTTCGTATTTCTCTTTCTCCATCTTCCTCCTCCTTGTGTCTCCCTATCTCTCCCATCTCTAAAACTCTCTATAACTATTGCTCTTAAAAAAAGAAGGAAGAAGCCAGTGGTGTTACCATTAACTCTCAAGAATGTTTTGTACAAAATTCCATCTTTCCTCACAGCCTTTCCAGACTCCTGACTAGCATGGCATGAGAATGTAGCATCTTTTCTTTACTGAAAGGTCTTACTAAAATAATGGAGGGCTACTTGGGAAAACAGGTGATTTTACATCCAGAGTGGAACCTGGAACGAGCTGCTTACTGGAATATGAAGAACTATCAAGACCATGAATTAAGTACATTCCAAAGGACTCAGGGATTAGCATGACTAAGCTACCATTGGCCAGTAACAAAATAACCCAAAAATCAATACAGGTGACAAAGATAATGTGCTGAAACTCAGGTGTGTTGTGTTGCCTGAGTTCATAGTAAAATATCGATTTATTAGTCAACTTCAGTGGGTGCTGGGAACAGGTCATCTCAAAACTGATAACGGGAGAGGGTGAAATGCTTCAGTGGGTAAAGGAACTTGCTGCCAAGGCTGACAATTTGAGTTCAATGTCTAGGATTTATACAGTAGAATGAGAAAGAACTCATTTTTCTTGACCTCAACAGTTACATTACGGTATATGTTTGTGGCCCTCTGTGCACACATGTATGTGTATGCACACATATACACATAAATGAATGTTTTAAAAAATATTACAATCTTTGAAATGAAAGGCAGAGGGAAGTATTTATCCTGACTTCCTTGTATGTATGTGTACACACATGCATGAGGATGTATTCAGGAGATGCCCAGGTCCTTGAGGTAAAAACAGAACAACCGATGGCGTTCCCATAGCAGTAGTCTGCCTCTCAAAGAAATGGAGGCGTGCCGATCACGATCACTCTTTCCTTTATGTTAGCGGAGTGAGACAACGATGATATGTGTGTAATAACCTTACTGAAAATGTAAGATTCTAGTGGGGGGAGGGCATGTCCTTGACCCCTTAATCCCAGCACCCAAGAGGCAGAGGGAGGTGGATCTGAGTTTGAGGCCCTCCTGGCCTACACAGCAAGTTCCAGGTCAGCCAGGGCTACACAGAGATAACAAAACAAACAAAAACAAAACCCCCAAAAAGTAATTTACCTTTTTTTCCCCCCCGGTTTTCAATACAGGGTTTCTCTATGTAGCCCTGGTTGTCCTGGAACTCACTCTGTAGACCAGGCTGGCCCCGAACTCACAAATCCGCCTGCCTCTGCCTCCCGAGTGCTGGGATTGCTCGGCTGGTGTAGAGAACTTGAACTACAGAGTGGCCTTACTGAAGCAACAACCACAAAGAAGGAAATGAGCTAATCGGACTCTGAACTCTTGGTCTTACAGACCCAGAGGAGGACCATGAGATGGTGAGGACATGCAGTTAGCAACATCTAGACACCTGCAAGTCTACAGAACAAACAATCCAGTCTCTTCACTGAGACGCTGCAGGGAGATAATATGGGGGTCCCGAGGGCGGGGGAGGGAGAAGAAAATATAGTGCATGTGAGAGAAATTGCAAATTCAAGAGTCCTACACATCAACTTCATTGTGAAGACCTTATTCAGGCCTTGCAGTAGTTTACTACACTGTAAATCAGAACCAGAAACTATCACACTCATAAAAGCAACATGAAGCAAGTACCAAACTGTAACAACAATGGGACCCTCTCCAGAAACTCACAACTGCTTTAGGCCCAATAGTGTGTCTGGCTTTGTTCACAGTCCTTAACCTTTAGAGATATATAATAAACTATAGGTAAAATGCTAAGTATCTGAGATTTGCTTCAAAATAATCCAGAGGAAGAGAACATATGAAGAAATACCAGCATGGAAGCACATGCCTTTAATCCTGGCACCTGGGAGCTAGCAAAAAGTTTGTGAGTTCAAGGCTAACCTTCATACCTAATAGGATCCTGTCTCAAAACCAAACAAACATAACAAAAAGAGTTGGGGTAAGGCCCAGGCAACATTACAGACGAGGAAGAAAAGACTGTAAGAGGCAGCTCTCTGGGATGACTGCTGTGTGGAATAGTATCATCTGGGCATAAAAACCTTGAACCTATGGACTCACAGCAGCTCTGGCTGCCTGCATAAGACCTGAACACGATCAAGCCATCAACACCCCAGCACAAAGAACAAACGAGGCCCCACCTCTAAATGAGAAGCCAGCTGATGGCTACTAGGGAACAGAAAGTCAGTTTCCTTCAGCAGGGTGGACCTTGGTTGGTTTCCCAGACTCTGTGGATGGTGCCCTTTGCCATGTGCATATAGCAGCACTAACATAATGGTATATATAATATTGTATACATACTTATCTATTAACCTATCTATCATCTATCTACCGTCTACCTGTCTTCTATTATCTATCTATCTATCTGTCTATCTGTCTATCTATCTATCATCTATCTGTCTGTTTATCTATCATCTATCTGTCTATGTACCTATGTATCTATGCATCTATGTATCTATCTATCTGTCTATCATCTGTCTGTCTATCTATCATCTGTCTGTCTATGTACCTATGTATCTATGCATCTATGTATCTATCTATCTATCGAGAGAGATGTGAAGTTGGAAGGAGCTGTGGGAGGGGTGGGCCCAGGAGGAATCGGAGGAGAGGAGTGGATATCATTTAACTCCACTGCATTAGTGAATGACATTACCAAAGAATAGATAAAATGTTTTTCAAAAGAGTGGTGTACAGATAAGACAAAACTTGTCATATATTGATAAGTATAAAGCCCGGTTGAGGTGTATGCACAGAAATAACAAAATGAAACAGTAAGGAAGGAAAAAAGGATGCAGGATTGTAGAAAGCAAAAGAACAGAAACTACTAACCGCTGGAAGGCACAGTGGACCGAGAAAGAAGGGATAAGAGGGAGGGTGCAGGGGCATGAGTAGATACAGGTCCTGCCAGTGATGTGGCCAAAGTAAAAACACAGAGGCAGGGATTATGGGAAGGGTGTTTTTCCCTTTGGCCTGTGTTTGTATTACTAATACACTACAGACCACAGGGGAAGATTATCACTATGAGTGCTTCCTTAGCCCTACCTTCTGAATTTGGCTTCACATTCTATTCCAAAGCAAGCAGCCATCACTCTGCATCTTAAGAGTTCTTCCTGTCAACATTTTCCCTCTTCCCCTGGCACTCTTCAGCTACCTCCCACAAGTTACTGGTCCCTGATTCAGTGAGTTCGTGAACATTATTACATCACCTAAATAAATAAGATCCCATCAGCTGGGGTATTCTCTGACCCAGCAAGGCACTATGCTGGGTGCACACAATACACGTCATCAGCATGTGGAAGGAACATACAAGAGGTGACATGAGTGCGTCCCAAAGCTCCAGTAGCTTGAGAATGGCTCAAACTCAGAAATCACTTTCTCCCACACTGAGTACTTCTCCTCTGGAACTTATACCAATGGCTTGATGGAGATCAGAATGGTTTCTAGTCGCCATGTATAATATGAGGGACTATTCAGAGAGAACTATGAAAAAATCATGGTGGTGGGGGTGTGGAAACTTGTACTGTGTGGATTCCCACTGAATATGGACAAAGAGTCAAGAGCTGGGTTGCAAAGTCAAGGATGCTGGAAAACCAAGCTACAGAAATTGTCAGTGAGGTCTAGGGTAGTGGTATGTGCATAGACCTCTCCAAATGTTAGCAGATGTTCAGTGATGGGTGCCAGCTATCTATCTGAGGCTCTCAATTAGATAAAAAGGTAGCGAATGACATTCAGCTTTTTACTACTGCTGTCTCAACAGCTCAACAGGCTTAATGACACAGCTTTCTCGCACTAAGGCTGACAGAGCACTAAGGGCCTCCCAGAAAGGAATGACACGGGGTCCCTGATCTGGCAGCTTTCCCCAGTGGGAACAGCTAGTACCCGATAGCACTGCAGAGCAGGGAGCTACACTTCTTGCAGTAGACCCAGTCTGCACATGGCTTTGCTCTTCCTGCCTGTGGTGCTTCTGCTAAAACTCCACCAGGGTTTAGAGTATGCCTCATCTCTGCTACAGCACCTCATATTTTCTGAATAAAACACTTGCCTACAGGCAAAGTAATGAGACCGTGAGATGCTGCCCTGAGAAGTCGATGGTTTATGAACTCTACCTCTCTACAAACAGCCTGCCTACTGGATCGACCTTGAAGACCCACGGTACCTGCTGGGGAATGGTCTGGGGGCCTAGGGTTCTGTGTTACAGGGTACAGTATAGTACATGCTACTCTTTTTCCTGTAAGTAGAACACACAGACTTAGGAACCTAACATGGCCTTCTCACTGTTGTCCTTAAAGATCCTGTAGCACATTGCTGCTCCTCCCTAAGATACTGGGCTCTTCTGCTTTACTGGTTTTCCATTAAAACCCAGAGAAAAAATGGTCCCAGGAAGAACATGAGATTTTCATAAACACATTAAAATGATAAAAAGGCTTTAAAGCACAGGGAAATCACAGCATCAATATTTTCTTTATTACTACTATTTTAACTTGCAACATGGAGTCTGTAAGATGGCTCAGGGGGTAAAGGTGCTTACCTACAAGGTGATGTGCTGACAACCCACATCCCTGAATGAGAGCCGACTCCTGGGATTGGCCTCTGATCTCCACGTGTGTGTACATGCAGGAACACACAGACACTAAGTGTCTGACCTTTACATGTGTGTGTGCCCATGGGTACACACACACAAATGCATTCAGTGTCTAGCTTCCACATGTGTATGTGTGTGCACATGTGTATGTGTGCATGCAGGCACACACATACACTAAGTGTCTGACCTTTAGATGTGTGTGTGCCCATGGGTACACACACACACATATATACACACACGCACACGCACACACATACACAAAGGCACATTCAGTGTCTGGCTTCCACATGTGTATGTGTGCATGCAGGCACATAAATATACATGAAATAACTGTATAATTTGGATTTAGAAGTCATAGTTCTGCCAATCCACTGATCATATCAAGATCTATAGCTTTCCCTATAAGAAATGGTCTTCAAATGACAGATAAAAGTGCAATAAATCCAGAAATATTTAATTTATTTAATTTAGAGTAGAGTGTACAGCAATTCAGACATTAAAAAAATATGCCAAAGAGGAAGCCAAGCAAGCCATTTCTACATTTAACAAATTGGGAACTCCCTCACAGGATCCAAAACCATTTTCTATTTTATACCACCACAAAGCCCCAGACAAGTATGCATTCTTTTGAGAAAATTAATGAAAATTAACAATTCAAATCTAAGCCAATCTTGGAATGGGAGTCAGGAGACACACTTTCTTGTATCCTGAACTTATTTTAAGAAGACACAAATTAAATCTGTAAATATTAACATTTTTCTCCCAATTCTCTTATTTTTTAAATTATTAAAATGAATAGATGCTCACAATCCACTTTGGCTGGCTGCCAAACTGGCATTCAAAATACTGAATTCAGCAGATGCAAAGGAACTGCACACAGCCAGATAATAACAGAAGCAAGGATTTAACAAAGGCACATGGATAGAAGGCTAAAGACCGCCAGAGCATAATAAATAAACTAGAAAGCTCACAGAACTAAGTTTCTAAATGAGTGACCAGAAATAAATATTTGATGGCAGTTTTATAACAGGGCAGCGGAGTCTTTCCAATGTCCAAGGTGCCCACTGAGCCTCAGAACAAACCTGCGAGAGGTTTGATTTCACAGAATTCCCAGTTTTATGAAGTAAAAGTGATCAAATAACTTGCCAACCGAGGCCATACCATAGAAGTCCCAATGCAGAGACCCAGACCCATCGGCCTGACTGACACCATCCTTGGCTATCTACTCTGCCATGTGGCCTTCTAGGGCCAGGACTGGGGACTAAGCAAGGCACCCTCTTGTGCACAAGGAAGCATCCAAACACCTCAACCACAGAACACTTCCAGAAAAATTTAACATTGAGAATGCAAAACTCACGTGACAAAACAAAACTCAGAGATGGAGGCAGGAAGACAATGACTACCTCTCCTTTTGCCCGAGCCTAACATGGGACTTGGCGTTGTTATCAGAATGTGCTTTGCTTTCACACAGGAGTTGAGGAGTAGGCTGGGACCTTAGTAAAAACCCAAATTAAATCCAAACCAAGTTAGTCCCCTGAGGTTAAATTTTAAGCTTCAATCAATGGCTCCTTAATTTGGTAATATTATTATCTGAACTGCTGGTGTAGACTGCTGAAGCATCCAACAAGTAGAAGCGTGGAATAAAAACTACTGATTATAACGAGTACTGAGAATTCAAAGAGCTCACAAAGCAGGACAAGAAAAGAAACCCATTTGGGCCAATGTATGTATATTCTATACTTAGCCGTAATCTGCTCTGTTAACCTCACACTCCACTACACTGAATTCAGGTGTATTTGTTTAACTAGTGTTGACTGAGTACCTACTATGCACAACATCTACAGCCAATGAACTAAGAAGAATGAAAATAGGATTCTGATATAGGAAATGTGAAGCAAAACAATAGTACTTGCTGTTATGCACAGCTACTTATGGGCGCACACTCTCTCATTCAACCCACATGTCCCCCTGGTTTGTTCGGAAAGGCAGAGGTTTAGAGAAGACACACACTTTGTAAAAGACCATCTAGCTAGAAAGTACCAGAACCAGATTCAAACCTGGATTTGATCTCCAACACAGGATAGCCAGGCACAAAGATGCAACCTACAATCTCAGCATTCACAGGCAGAGGCCCGAGTGTCCGAGACTGAAGATCATCCTTGAATAGTGAGTTCAAGGCCAGCCTGAGACCTATGATCTCCTACTTCACAACAGAAAAAGGCACAGAATATTAACAACAACAACAACAGAACTAAACAAAGCACTATTTCTCTAATCTGTAAGATAAGTGGAGTCTAGTAACTGGTAAGGAATATACTCTATAAAACTACTCTCAAGTCTTGTCAAACTACTACTAAAGAGGGTGTTTATACACTTCTGAAATGCTGTTAAAGAAATCAGTACTTACTTGATAATCGTTTCTCTTAATATTTGGAACATCCATGTTGTGAGTAGAAGGACAAATGTCTTCATATTTTTTGCCAGTGAAAATGTCAATTCCAACAAGGTGTACCTGACAGAGGAGAGAACCACAGGAAACATGTTTAATCTCTGTCAGCTATGTCACTCCCTACACAGCAGCACAATCCCAGCTCTGACTGTAATGGAGCCTTTCACCTCTTCCAAGGTCATCTTACTTTCTTTAAAAAAAGTTGCAGTGACACAGAACGAGATTCAGTAAGTACCCAAAACCCGAACAGTTTCATGGCATCAAAACTCAACACACCACACACGTCAGCAAGTCAATTAACAAGAGTCCACAGAAAGTGAAAACCAAGTCTCTTAGAATTAGAAGAACAGGCTTGTTTCTACTAAACACGGATTTAAAAAAGTTTTAGTTTCCAGTTAATGAAACATTCTAAGGGTCCGATTAAATGGAGAGCTTTACTGAGAGTAATGTCTGACCATTCAAGAGACTGAGGGGAAGGAAAAAAAGTTATTTTTCAATATAGAAACCTCACGATGTAGAATGGAACACGAATGATCTTAACGGTGAAGCCAAAAAATGACTTGGAAGGGCCTACCTTGGCATGACCATGCTTCCCAGTCTTGGAAGTTGACATCTCCACGATTTTGCATGGTCGCCCTTTGAGCACGACGAAGCCGTTTTTGCGCAGGGCTGAGCACTGCATAGGATAAGTGCTGGAAGCCCCTGCATCTCCAGTAGTGAAATCAATTTCGTCTGCCATGGTGGACTGGGGAGATGTGCGGTTTTTCTGAGGGAACTATGCGAAAAGTTTGTTTGCGTTTTAATAACCGGCATGCAGGCGGGGTTATGTCTCATTTTGAAGACAGGTAGCCGAGCATCACTAGCCCGTTATGTTTGCATTTATAGAACACCCACTCTGAGTGGAGTATACTTTGCCATTCAGGCCTCTGAAAACTTTTCCAGCCCTTGGTGGGAGGTGGGGAAAGGAGCCGCAGAAGAGCTCGCCGGAGAGTGAAGGCGACACCAGCGCCCAGCCGGCAGGTCCAGTCCCCACCACCCCACCGCAAGAAGTGCCCACGACCTTCCTGCGCCGGGATGCGGGGCCCGGCGCCTCCCTCCGTCCCATCCCCGCTGCCAAGGTATCAGCCAGGCCGCAGGTTCGGGGAAGACTGGGACAGGAGCACCCGGCCGGTTGCACCTGGCCCTCAGTGCGCCTAGGACCCGCAGCGGCGCCGCCCTGGCATCCCGGTTCGGCCCAGCGGTAAAGGGCCCTAGCTCCGGCGGTCCCGCGCTTGCCGCCCTCCAGTTCCCAAGCATCTCGGCTCCTCCCCTCGCCCGGACCCCAGCATCACCGGCTGCATCCCCCGCCGCCCCGCCGACCCGGCCCCAGGTCTTCACCTTCCGGCCCCGCACCGCACGCCTTTGCTGCGTCCGCCGGTCCCTGCGGCTGCGGCGGCGCTGGCGGCCGCGGCTGGTCCAGGAGACGGGGCGGGGCCGCCACGCTTCCCACACCCGGCTCCCCGCCCCGGCCCGCCCAGCCCGGGCCCGCCCCGCCGCGACCACACTTCCGGGATAGGCCCCGGCGCGCCACAGGCCCCGCCTCCAGGTCGCCCATTGGCTCGAAGCTTCCCGAGGTCCCGCCCCGTCACGTGAAGCTCGCCCTGGCAACCCCACGTGCTGCGGATTAGTGCACTTCCGGCGTGCAGAGCTGCCTGCAGTCGACTGTTTGAAGCTTCGCAGTGTTCCCGGGCGAGATGCATCCTCATCTTCAGTTCGGCGCCCAGTTGACCTTGGGGACGACTATTAGGACCAGGTAGCTTGCTCTGGGCCCTAGCACGCAGGTGCGTGGATGCTGTCACTTAATGGTCTTCAAACTCTCAAGTCCTGCTGATTTTGCAAGAGTCCCGAGTGTTGGTGGAGTGGAACTTTGATTCAAGCTTCTGGTACAGCTTGCAGCCCTCCTTGGGGCTGGAATCCGTGCTTGGAGCTCGAAGAGTGCTAGGTGTGGTATGCTATTTCATGATTCTGCATTGTAGATCCTCAGAGGACTCCAGACACTATGACGAGGTGCTGGTGAAGTCAGCAGTGTTCTCAGGGGCGGGAAATCCCATGTACCCGAGACTCTACGGTGACCTTTGATCTTCCTGGCATCGGTGTGCCCTAGAGTTTGAGGTTTTGTTTTTGTTTTTGTTGTTAAATGATTAAAGACAAAGATTCTCGAGAAGTGTGCTTTCCTTTCACAGTTTTATCATAGCTTCATCTCTCACCTTGGAAAGAATCAAGGTAATTAACTGACCACCCCACAACCCAGTTCATGTTGTTCAGTGATTTGGTATTGCTGTCCTATAAACAAATCTAGTCTCATAGTCACTTACACGTATATGCAGAACACATTTCATTTGTGTTGTCTAGAAGCAATAAGCACATGGCTTCCATAAAGTAAACTCTGCCTCTTGTTACAGAAAGAGCCGAATTAGGACCCCTGGCTTCTGAGTTCCCTCTGCTTTTCCCTATTGTTGTTGTTACTATTGCTCCTGCTAATACTTAAGTAAGAATTACATAGTGTACTGTTTCATCTCTATTATTAAATCTTGACTACTAAAGTTTTTGTTTAAACTAAGGTTAATGTTAGAATATATATGAAATAAGATTTAAGAGGCTTGAAAAAGGAAATCAGATGTACGATCACCTCCATTGTCAGGATATAGTAGAATATTATCACGTTCCAAAATTTTCTGTGCCTTTTGGTCATCAGCCCTCTTTTTCACCCCTACCTTACACCCAGCCAGACCTTCCCAACTATTAACAGTTACTCTTTTACTCCTCATTTTGAATTATGGGGAAAGGCTGGGCAGGACAATAAGGCAGGGTATAAGAGCCACTCATAATCAAAGTTGAAATCACTTCTTTGTCTATCACCATATTCATGTAAGATTTGTATGTGGACCCAAATGACTATTTAATTCGACAAATACAGTGACTTTTCCCGAGGTCTCTAGAACACTGAAGTGGCAAATTCTCAGCCCTTGATTCTGGGAGAGTTACAGTATTAGGTTCCTTGTAGGTTCCGGAGGCCACATTTTCATGGTGAACAAGTGATTGGTATGTTTAGTTCTACAAGAGGCACGTTATTTCACATGTATTTTTTTAACTTTGGGCGTGTGGCTAAAAGCACTAAGCCTGAAGGTATTTGATGTACCCACTTGTCTTCTCTATTTGGCACAACAGAACCTTGTGCATAGGAACACCAAAGAACATTTCAGCATGGGGTTTGGGAGGTCGGGGTGTGGGGGGGGAGTGCATTTTAAGCAGGGTAATCACCAACAGAAGGCATAACATGCAAATCAGAAAGCAGAGCTCTGAAAAACATAGCAAATAGACCGGAAAGAACATGTACGTGCAGTTTGATGTTTGAAACCATGTTTGACCTCAGCTCAGCTCTCTGCACGTGCACAGCGGATGGATGCAGAAAGCATGCTGTTCTGGATGGTTTCTCTTGTATCTTTATGCAAACCCACAAACGTAGAATCCAGAAATAGTGAGGGTTGAGCGTCTTATTTATTTATTTATTTATTTATTTATTTATATAATTTATTGACTATTTATTTGAGCATTCTTACTTCTGGAATTTCCAGCCAGCCCCTTGTCCATAGGCTGCTTGACATCCGTCAGTCTAGTAATTTCCAAGAATAACTAGGACAGACATAACTACAGGACTGACAAAAGGAGCCCCTCCTGTACAGCCTGGGTGTTGGTGAAGGGGGAATCCAAGAGTTTCCTACAGATAGGTTGAAAGGTTTTTTTAAAAGCTGAAATTAAGACCCATTAATATATTTAGTTTGACCTAATCAATATGTTCAAATATTCTTTCACATGTAACTATAAAACTATTACTAAGCTATTGTACATTCTTTTCTTTTTTTAAGTTAGTACTAACTTTTTGCAATCTGGTGTGTATTTTTGGTTCAACGTCTAAGTTCATAGCAATAACATTTCAGGTGCACCGTAAGCTGTATGCGGCTGGTGGCTTGTCTGTGGACATCACAGATTGGAAAGTATCACTACAGCTTCTCTGGATGTGACCAACTAACCTGAGAATTGAAGTTTGGATAGAGGCTAGCAGTAAGACGCTGTTAAAAAGTTTGGATATGAAGTTTCTCCCAATAGACAGATAGACTGAGACCTTGGGTCCCCAGCTGGTGGCACAGTTTTGGGAGATTTCTGGAAATTTGAGTGGTTGGGACCTGACTGGAGGAAGAAGACCATGAAAGGTGTGTGTCTGATGTTATCTTGTCCCTTTCATCTTTCTGTCTTTTCTGCTTCCTACCGTCATGGGGAGAAGATGCTTTCAGATACAAACTCCTGGGTCATGACATTGTCCAAGCACACAGGGCCAAACCATGAGCCAAAATAAGTACTTCCTCGCTTAAGATGCTTGCGTCGGGTATTTGGGCCACAACAATAAAATGTTAGCTCGGAAAGTGTTTGGAAAATGCATTTAAACCAAATGCAGCAGGAATACAAGAGCCCAAATGACAGAATCATGGTTTTATCCTCCACTGCAAATGGCTTAGTATGTTCTGTAAAGAGATGGGTGAATTTTTACTTTGTTCTAAGAACAGTAAACCCTAAAATCATACAGATGATGAAATGGAAACTTAAAAAAAAATTAGGAAGACCACTCAGTAAGATATCTTTATAGGGGAGAAAACTGTTAGAAGTAGGAAATTAATAATAAGTAAAATGAAGTTTATTTTCGTGAACAAGTTGTGACTGTGAAGATACAGAATCAAGAGAGTTTTAATGGAAGAATGGAAAAGCAGTCATAATTGAATGTTGGAAGTCAAGATGGAGAGGCACAGAGTGTAAAGAATTTAAGACACTGTTTTACGGCATCAATATACCATCTACTGACACGGAAAATTCAGAAGTGGTTTTCAAGGAGAACTGAGTTCACTTTGGAGAAAGTGAATGAAAAGTCATGTGGGCAATGGGATCTCTGACATAGGGATGTACGTTGGTGATATGTGTGATCATTGGCATGTGTGTGATGGCGTGAAGCTTAGGGCTATAACATAGCTTGAACTATCTTGGAGTAAGTAGGCAAAGTTGTCTTAGTACTTATGTTGCTTGGTGAAACATTGTGATCAAAAGCAGCTTGGAGAGGAAAGGGTTTATTTCAGCTTACAGCTTGTAGTCCATCATCCAGGGCAGAACTTTGTCAGGGCAGGAACCTGGAAGCAGGGCCTGAAGCAGACGCAATGGAGGAATGCTATTTACTGGCTTCCTCTTCATGGCTTGCTCAACCTGTTTGCCTAATGGTACTCAGGACCACAAACCCAGAGGCGGCACCATCTACACTTATCTGGGCCTTTTCACATTAATCATTAATCAAGAAATATGCACCACTGACTGGCCTGTCCACAGGCCAATCTGATGGGGCATTTTCTCAATTGAGAGTCTCTTTCAGCCAGGCAGTAGTGGCGCACGCCTTTAATCCCAGCTCTTTGGAGGCAGAGGCAGGCAGATTTCTGAATTTGAGGCCAACCTGGTCTACTGAGTGAGTTCCAGGACAGCCAGAGCTATACATAGAAACCCTGTCTTGAAAAACCAAAAATAAAAAGAGAGTCTCTTTCAAAAATGACTTCATCAAACTGATATAAAATTAGCAGGCACAATGAACCCTTGTCAAGGTGACACATCACTATTCAACTAGAATCTTTCCTGTCTCATTTGTCCCCAAGATGGCATGTTAATATTAAGTAATAAAGGATAAGTGACTTAAATGGTCTCACAGACCTTAAAATTCCCAACATTTTAAAAGGTCAGTCTTTTTAAAATATTCAAAGTCCCTTTCAAAGTTCCATGTTTCCCTAAAATTTCTACAGTCTCTCTACATGTCTTAAGTCTCTTTACAAGTTCAAAGTCTTTCAGTTGTGATCTCCAGGGTATCATCACAATCAAAGCCAAAACAAACAAACAAACAAACAAACAAACAAACAAACAAACATTAGAAGTTCAGTGCTAATCTGGGACTCCCTCATGACCTCTTGGCTCCTCTGGCTCTGCTTTCTGCAGCACACAGCTTATCTCCTAGGTTCAGCCCAACACCACACTGGCTGCTGCCCTTGGAGATGGTCCTATGGTATTTGGTATCTCTGGGGTCTACACTGCCCTGCACCAGTAGCCTCTCATAGGCCCACCTCACGGACTCAGACCTTGTCACATGGTGCTAACACTCAACTCCTTTCCATGACTGAGTTTTACTGCTACTGAGTCTGCACCTTCACCATTGGCCTGTCCTGGTCTCCTAAGGTGACAAGCCTCAGCTGCTCTCCATGACACCCTCATACCTTCAAAACCAGTACAATGTGAGAGACTCTTAACACATACTAAGTTTGGCTGCCAGAATGTGATGCAGCTTCGGCTATCTCTGGACCACAGCTTTTGTGGGCTGACCCTGAGGAAACACTTCCCATATAATTTCAATGGACCCAGCAAGGCAAAGGTTTCAGTGTTAGTGGTTCTAGTCTTCTCAGATTATTTAGGTCTAGCTGACTAGAGCCAGAGTCTTATAAATAGTGCTGAGAAAGTCTTTGATACCTCTGAAACTTTACAAGCCAAGGCTCCTTATCTCCACTGTCAGCCTTCTTATCCCTCAGGTTCGCACAGAACAGTCCAGTGAGCTCTGAGCATGTGATGGCTTTTTTATCTCAAAGTCCAAATGCTAGCATACTCCTCCCCAAATAACATGGTCAGGTCTACCACAGCACTATTCTGTGACCTGGTACCAATTTCTATTGCTCTGATAAAACTCCATAACCAAGAGCAAGAAAGAATTTATTTCAGCTTACATGTTCCAACATCATAAAGGAACTCACGACAGTGACCTAGAGGTAGGAACTGAAGCAGAGGCCACGGGGGTGTGTTGCTTACTGGCCTGCTCTTCCTCGTGTGTTTAGCCTGATTTCTTATGGGACCCAGGACCACCAGCCCAGAGGTGGCACTTCCCACAGTAAGCTGGGTCCTCTCATATCAGTCAGCAATGAAGAAAATGCACCGCTGGTTTGCCCGTAGACCAGTCCAGTGGACGTGTTGTAATTGAGATTCTCTTTTTCCATACAACTTTAGCTTATGTCAAGTTGACATTAAAACTATTCGGTACAGCAGTGAATACAAGAAGAGAATCTAAAACACTGCCTTGACAGGTTTAAGGACTATCCAAAGGAAGAGTGTGTTTCTGTCGCTGTGATAAGACCACAAGTGTGGTGACTTAGAAGAGAAAGCCCTTATCTGGGCTTCTGCTTCCAGATGTCAGAAACAGCTGCGAACTTACATCTCAAATCCAAGCAAGAGGCAGCGAGCACACTGGCATGAGGGTTTTGAAACCTCAAAGGCTGCCCCCAGTAGCACACCATGCCCAACACTTTTCCTAATATTTCACAAACAACTCCAACATCTGGAGATCAAATTTCCAAACATATGAACTAGTGGAGATCATTCTAATTCAAACCACCACATTAAGAAAATAAGAAACTATATTGAATTTCTTTGGCGGTAAACATTTATTTATTTGATTATTTGAAACGGTAAAGTGGTTTATTATTTTTCTTTTTAAAAATTAATTAATTAATTAATTAATTGACATCCCTACCGAAGTTTCTTCTCCATCCTCTCCTCTCTTCCCGATCCTTCCCCCCGACCCACCCCGAAGCATTCACCTCTCCTCCATTTCTCTTCAGAAAACAGAGAGCTTCCCACGGATCTATTAACTTGACATATCAACTTGCAGTAAGACTAGGCGAATCTTCTTCTATCGAGGTTAGACAAGGCAGCCCAGTTAGGGGAAAGGGTCCCAAAAGCAGGCAACAGTGTCAGAGACAGCCCCTGCTCTCATTGTTAGGAGTCCCACACGAAGACCAAGCTGCACCCCTGTCCCATGTCTGCTTTTTCCTGGGGGTAGCCAGGCCCATTGTGTACTGAGCTGGACTGGAGGGAGGGATGCTTAGTCAGGCATGGGTAAGTGCTGTGCAGGATCTCGGTAGACAGGGCACAGGCACTGAACACACCCAGGGATAGCTTGAGAGAACTGGCTCATTTATTGAGGAGGAGAAAGGGATATTTATGTCAGGGTCTCTGGGGCAAGGTTTGTGTAGCTGTGTATCAGGGAAGAGGTGGTGGAAGATGCTTCATCTACATACTCAGGAGTTGTCGGATTGGGATGGGTGGTAACGGAGAACCTTACAAGGTCAAACAAGATGCCTGATAACTGTCAGGGTGATACATTCTTCCCTAGAGTTGATGGTGAGGGAGCTGGCTTTATGGGACCAGGTTGGGAAGAGAAGGTAGCCAACTCCTGCCATCCTCATCTTTGAGGTATCCAGGGTTGAAGGTCCCTCGATTCTTCCTCTGTAACCCTGGGCCATTGTTGTCTCACCCTGCACAACTGTTACATACCCCGTTCAGGCTCCATATTCTCCATTACTAGTAGTCTTAGCTAGGGTCACCGGCATAGATTCCTGGGAGTTTCCATTGCCCTAGGTTTCTAGTTTGTCCCACAGTTGCTCCCCTCTCCATTCCAGGGTTCTCTCCCAGTATTCTCTCCCTCTGTCCTCCGCTGACCTGAAGCCTCCTATCAGCACCTCCAGCCCCATCCAGTCCCTTCTCCCCATTCACTCAAGACATTATTCTATTTCTCCTTCTTAGTGAGATTCACATATCCTCCTGACCCCCTAAGCCCTCCTTGTTACTTAGCATCAGTGGGTCCATGGACTCTAGCATGGCTATCCTTTATTTTCCAGCTAGTATCCACTTATTAGTGAGTAAATACCATTTTTGTCTCTCTGAGTCCGGGTTACCTCACTCGGGATGATCTTTTCTAGCTCCATCCATTTACCTGCAGGTTTCATGATGGCATTGTGTTTAATAGCTGACTAGCATTCCACTGTGAAAACGGACCACATTTTTGTTACCCATTCTTCAGTTGAGGAACATCTAGGGTTGTTTTCAGTTTCTAGCTTTTATGAATAAAATTGTTATGGACATAGTTGATCAAGTATCCTTGGGTTATGGTGGAACATCTTTTGGGAATATGCGCAGTTATCGCTGGGTCTGAGGTAGATCTATTCCCAATTTTCTGAGGAATCACCATATTGATTTTCAAAGTATCTGTGCAAGTTTGTACTACCACCAACAATGGAGGAGTCTTCTCCTTGCTCCAAATCCTTACCAGCATGCCATGTCACTTGAGTTTTTGATCTTAGCCATTTTGATGTGTGTAAGATGGAATCTCAGAGTTGTTTTGATTTTCATTTCTTTGGTGGCTAAAGATGTTGAACATTTCTTTAAGTGCTTCTCAGCCATTAAATTTCTCTGTTGAGACTTCTGTTTAGATCTGTACCCTGTTTTTAAATTGGATTATTTGGTTTGTTAATGTTTAGTTTCTTGAGTTCTTTATATATTTTGATTATTGGCCCTCTGTTGGACGTGGGGATAATGAAAATCTTTTCCCGTTCTGTAGGCTTCCATTTTATCCTTTTGATGGTGTCCTTTACCTTACAGAAGCTTTTCAGTTTCATGAGGTCCCAATTTATTTATTTATTTATTTATTTATTTATTTATTTATTTATTTGATGCAAGTACACTGTAGCTGTATTCAGACACTCCAGTAGAGGGCGCCAGATCTCGGTATGGATGGTTGTGAGCCACCACGTGGTTGCTGGGAATTGAACTCAGGACCTTTGGAAGAGTAGTCAGTGCTCTTAACCACTGAGCCATCTCTCTAGCCCCCAAGGTCCCAATTATTAATTGTTGATCTTAGTGACTGAGCTATTGGTATTCTGTTTAAGTTGTCTCTGTGCCAGTGCATTCAAGGTATTATCCACTTTCACTTCTATCAGGTTTAGTTAGTGTACTTGGTTTTATGTTGAGGTATGCTTGATCCTCTTGGATTCGGGTTTTGTT
Organism: Mus musculus; assembly: GCF_000001635.26. NCBI lineage: Eukaryota > Metazoa > Chordata > Mammalia > Rodentia > Muridae > Mus > Mus musculus. The sequence goes on along the minus strand of NC_000069.6, from coordinate 28,772,848 downwards.
CAGGGTGATAAATATAAATCTATTTGCATTCTTCTACATGCAGATATCCAGTTGGACCAGTGAGATTTGTTGAAGATGCTTTCTTCTTTTCCCATTGTATAATAAGCTTCTTTGTCAAAAATCAAGCATCCATAGGTAGGTGGATTTACTTCTGGATATTCAATTCAATTCCATTGATCAACCTATCTGTTTTTATTCCATTAGCATGCCGTTTTTATTACCATAGCTCTGTAGTACAGCTTGATATCAGGGATGGTGATAACTCCAGAAGTTCTTTTATTGTTAGGGATTGCTTTAGCTATCCTGAGTTTTTGTTTTTTCCATATGAAGTTGTATATTACTCTTTCAAGGTCTGTAAAGAATTGTGTTGGAATTTTGATGGGAAAGAATTGCGTTGAATCTGTAGATTGCTTTTTGTAAGATGGTCAGTTTTACTATGTTCATCCTATTGATTCATGAGCATGGGAGGTCTTTCCATTTTTTGATATCTTTTTCAATTTCTTTTTTCAAGGACTTGAAGTCTTTGTCATACAGCTTTTTCACTTGCTTGATTAGAGTCACACCGAGATATTTTATATTATTTGCAGCTATTGTAAAGGATGTTGTTTCCCTACTTTCTTTCTTAGTTTATTTATCATTTGTATATAGGAGGGCTATTGATTATTTTAGTTAATTTTGTAACCAGCAACTTTACTGGAGGTGTTTATCAGTTGTTGGAGTTCTCTGGTAGAATTTTGGGGGTCACTTAAGTATACTATCATTTTGTCTGTGAATAGTGATACTTTGATTTCTTCATTTCCAATTTATATCCCCTTGATCATCTTTAGTTGTCTTATTGCTGTAGCCAAAACTTCAAGTACTGAGTTGAGTAGATACAGAGAAAGTAGACACCCTTGTCTTGCCCCTGATTTTACTAGAATTGATAGTTTCTCTCCATTTAATTTGATGTTGGCTATTGGCTTGGTATGTGCCTTGTAGCCCTGATCTCTCTAAGACTTTTATCATGCAGGAGTATTGGATATTGTCAAAAGCTTTTTTGGCATCTAATGAGATGATTGTGTGCATGTGTGTGTGTTGTTTTATTCAGTTTGCTTATATGGTGGATTACATTGATAGATTTTCATATATTGAACCATCCCTGATCCTTTGGGATAAAGCCTACTTGATTATGGTGGTTAATGTTTTATGTTTTTTCTGTTTTTTTGTTTTTTGTTTTTTGTTTTTTTGTTTTTTTGTTTTTTTTTGGTGTTTTTGAGACAGGGTTTCTCTGTATAGCCCTGGCTGTCCTGGAACTCACTTTGTAGACCAGGCTGGCCTTGAACTAAGAAATCCGCCTGCATCTGCCTCCCGAGTGCTGGGACTAAAGAAGTGCGCCACCACGCCCGACAATTTTTCTGTGTTTTTAAAATTCAGTTTGTGAGCATTTTTTTTAAGTATAATTGCATTAATGTTCATGAAGGAAATTGGTCTGTAGTCCTCTTTTTTGTGAGTCTTCATGTGTTTTTTTTTTTATATCATGATGATGGTGGCCTCATAAAATAAATTTGACAATGTTCCTTCTGTCCCTATTTTGTGGAATAATTTGAGGAGTATTGGTATTAGCTCTTCTTTGAAAGTCTGGTAGAATTCTTCACTAAACCCATCTGGCCCTGGGCCTTTTGGTTGGGAGAATTTTAATGGCTGCTTCTATTTCCTTAGGGGTTATAGATCTATTTAAATGTTTATCTGTCCTGATTTAACTTTGGTAAGTAGTATCTATAAAGAAAACTGTCCGTTTCATTTACATTTTACAGTTTTGTGGCTTATAGATTTTTAGAATAAGAGCTAATGATTCTTTGAATTTCCTCAGTGTCTGTTGTTATGTCCCCTTTTCATTTCTGATTTTGTCCATTTGCATATTCTCTCTCTGCCTTTTACTTAGTTTGGATAAGGGTTTATCTATCTTGGTGGTTTTCTTAAAGAACCAACTCTTTGGTTGGTTGATTCTTTGTATTGTTTTCTTTGTTTGTATTTATTTTTTTATTGTACTGGGTAGTTTTGTGTGTCTACTTGACACAAGCTGGAGTTATCACAGAGAAAGGAACCTTCCTTGAGGAAATGCCTCCATGAGATCCAGCTGTAAGGCATTTTCTCAATTGGTAATCAAGTGTAGGAGGGCCCACTGTAGGTAGTGCCATCTCTGGGCTGGTAGTCTTGGGCTCTATAAGAGAGCAGGCTGAGCAAGCCAGGTGAAGCAAGCCAGTAGGTAACATCCTTCCATGGCCTCTGCGTCAGCTCCTGCTTCCTGACCTGCTTGAGTTCCAGTCCTGACTTCCTTTTGGTGATAAACAACAATGTGGAAGTGTAAGCTGAATAAACCCTTTCCTCTCCAACTTGCTTCTTGGTCATGATGTTTTGTGCAGGAATAGAAACCCTGACTATGACATTTATGAAGGCACTTAATGCTGTTAACTTTCCTCTTAGCAGCAGTGTCATTGTGTTCATAAGTTTGGATATGTTGTGCATTCATTTTCATTGATTCTAGAAAATTTTTGTTTGTTTGTTTGTTTGCTTGCTTGTTTGTTTGTTTGTTTGTTTGTTTTGAGACAAGGTTTCTCTGTGTAACTCTGGCTGTCCTGGAACTCACTCTGTAGACCAGGCTGTCCTCGAACTCAGAAATCTGCCTGCCTCTCCCTCCCAAGTGCTGGGACTAAACGCTTGCGCCACCACCGCCTGGCCTAGAAAATCTTTAATTTCTTTATTTCTTTGACCCAGTGGCCACTCAGTAGAGAGTTGTTCAGAATCCATGAATCTGTAGGCTTTTTATTGTTTCTGTTGTTGAAGTCTAGCTTTCATTTATGGTGATCTGTTTAGTTTCTGTTTGGATGACTTGTCCATTGGTGAGAATGGGGTCTTGAAGTCTTACACTATTAATGTGTGGGAACTGATATGTGATTTAAGCTGTAGTAATGTTTGTTTGTTTGTTACAATTGTGATTCCCTTTCATTTGGTGTATAGATATTCAGAATTGAGATGTCATTTGAGTGCAGTTTTTTTTTGTTGTTGTTTTTTTTTTTTTGAGTATTTTCCATGTTAACCCTGTCTCTGGGGTCCCTAGAACCGTCACGGCCTCCAGGAAAGTAAAGGTCTTTTGCCAAAGTTGTGGGCCAGGAAACGGAAGCCCAGGAGATGGAGTACAGTTATGGCTGTTGAGTGTGCTTTAGGGGGGAGTTGGTTGGCATGCATCATAGAGCAGGGTCTTCTCTGGTGTCCCTAGTGACAGGGGCTCCAGGAAAGCAGGCAGAATTGTAGGAACAACAAAGTTAAACAGGAAGGAGAGATGAGGGAATGTTACAGAAGGACTCCCAGTTGTAAGGGAGACCTGTGGGACAGAAAGTGTTCAGCATTTTCATTTCTATAGACAGAACCATGTCATTGATGCAGTTATAATGAGCAACGTATGTATCAGATGAGAGGTGGTAATGCTCTAGATCAGTGGTCCTCAACCTTCCTAATGCTGCTGCCCTTCAATATAGCTCCTTATGTTGTGGTGACACTAAGCATAAAATTTATTTTGTTGCTACTGTAAAATTTGCTAATGTTATGAATCTGTGTTTTCTGTGACCCCTGTGAAAGGATCATTTAACCTTCAAAGGGGTCACAACCTACAGGTTGAAAAACTGCTGTTCAAGAAGACGGAATTTCAATCACTTTAGCTTTTCCAGCCACTCCTTAACAAGGCTTTGTTCAAGGGTCATCTTTCTAACTCTGAATTATATCACAGTTTCTGCAGTATTGATACACACACACATACACACACACACACACACACACACACAGAGAGAGAGAGAGAGAGAGAGAGAGAGAGAGAGAGAGAGAGAGAGACACCAGGATGGCACAGGTTTCTCAATAGCATTAACTAAATCAGTTTATTATCTTTTTGTCACTATAACAAATAGTACAGTCACCTTATAAAGAGACATGGTTTATTTTGGCTCACAGTTTTGGAGATGTCAGTTAACACCTTAACTTCATTGCTTTTAAGGTTAAGATGAGGCTATGTGCTAGGAGAACTGTGTGGTACAAAAGACACACTATGTCATGGCCTAGAAACACAAGAGAGCATACTCCTTTGAGAGGGCATCCTCCGTGACCTGAAGGCCCCACTCTCAAGGCTTCCTCCCACTGCCTCCCACCATTGCTAGCCTGGTGGAGCTTTTAACAAGTGGGCCTTTGTGAAACAGTCAAGAACCAGTCTGTTGTATTGTTATGCTCCAATTCCGAGGCAAATCCCAGGAGAGTTCAAAAACTGTGAAGTCCACTGCAGTTTGCATAGGAGTCCTTTCTTTCCAGTCTTGATCTGGATCTCAAACCTCCCCACAGTGTAGATCCGCAATGTTGACCCCAAGCCCAGGTGCTTTAACACTTATATACAGAGCAGTTAGAAATTCTTGGAATGTTTAGGGTGAAGGGGAGGGGAGGCGAGTTAGGTAAGTCATAACTCAGACAGAATACCATTTGGTAGGGCAGAATCAAGAGGCTGAGAGGGCAATTAAAGATTGACTTTTGAGGGGCTATCAGGAACTAGTTTATGGCCAGCCATAACTGTTTGTGACCTCTGATTACCTCTTTTCTGTGATTTAAGCATGGGCCAGGGAGGTGGAAAGAACCCCCTGCAAGGCAGGAGGGGGAGGTAGGAGTGGGGGAAAGCACTTCTGAGGGAAAATGCAGAGGCAAGCCTGGAAGCAAGCCTCACTGCATGAGTCTCATGACAAGTCTGTCTTAGCAAACTCCACATGAATTTGTATCAGCTGACATCACTCTGCAATTGGTTGAGTCCAAGGAAGCAGCAGGAAGCCACCACATACAACTGGAAGTTTTTTGGTGCATTTCTCTCTATGGAGTCCTGACAATGAAGCTCAACTACACAATGTAAGGTGGACCAATACACATGTGTAGTTAGTGAAGAGTCCTTCAGCACGTGTCCTTTCACGTGCTTGCTTTAGCAGAACATCCTTTCACCCATGTCTGCTTCAGTGAAATGTTCCTTATTGAGTCTGCCGTACAGAAACATCTTTTCACCCATGTCCACTTCAGGAAAACTCCTTCACGTGTATGCCTCAGCAGAACACCACACAACGCAATTGACTTTCCATAGAACCCTTAAGTTTCCACTTCACTCCCCGCTCACAGTCCCCTTTCTACTTTTTCAACCTCCTGGCTCTCAACACAAATTTAAGTCTAAACTTTGTTTTCTGTCCAAATCTTAGTATATATTATATCATATATTATATGTCACATATAATATATAATTATTACATGCTATACATATATTATTTATATTTGCAAATATGTTTACAAATACATTTTACATTTGCAAGCTATATGATTTCAACTCAGGTGGATTAGTTGCAAATAGAAAACTGATTTTCTTTAAAGTTAAAGAAAACAATTGGAATTTAACAGGGGAGTATGAGATGTGAGCAGCAGCTGAGGGAAATGGAGGAAGATGGGGCAGAAAGGAGTCAATCAGACAATATGTGGGTCTCAACACAGTAGGTTTAATTTCAGGTGGCCCGATTGTTTCTTTACTGGAATCTTTAACCAGAATTCCATTCCTATCGTGAAGTAGCTGAGAGTCTGTAACTTAGAATGAAAAGTGATTTCTTCAGCACACAGTTTTAGAGGCTGAAATTCCAAGCAACTCTTCTGGTGAGGGCCCTTCATGGCCACATGAAGAGGGCACTTTATGGCACACATAAGAAACTGTGTGAGATCAAGTAGTCCCTACAGGGAACCCGGTGAGTTTGAGGCCAGTGAGAGGCTGTTTCAAAAGACAAGGTGGATGATAAGGAATGACACTCAAGATGATGTCCTCACTACACTCGGACACACACACACAAGAGTGCACACACCTGTGTTGTGCTTTCTTCCCACCCGCCCATACAGGCATACCCTCTCAAAAGCTAAGTGTATTGAACTTTACCGTACGATCAATCATTTTTAATATGTTTAATTGGATTTGTAATTGGAAACAAGAACCAATTAAAACCTTACATAAAATCAGTTTTAAGTGGTATTTTCATAAGTACAATGATGAGAGTTATAAACTGCTTGATGGGGGCAACAGATGGAAATAGAAATGTACTAGGAGGGTGCAGACCTTCTGAAAGGACAGCTATATAGGTAAACAGAAAGGATCTTATTCTTTCTTGATTTCTTTAAATCATGTTTGATTAAAGGAAAAATGACAACACATTGCAGCATATTCTAGAGCAGTGGTCCTTAACATTTGGGTTGTGGCCCCCATAGCGGCCACATATCAGATATCCTGCATATCAAATACTTACATTACATTACAATACAAAATGACAATAGGAAACAATACAAAATACAAGACAAAAATACAAAATGAAGTAGCAATGAAAATAATTTTATAGTTGAGGTCACCACAACACAAGGAACTGACTTAAAGGGCTGCCGCATTAGGAAGGCTGAGAACCACTGCTCTAGAGTGGACAGGAGGTATGTGTGACAGCAGGAAGTAAATGAAGCGTGTTCTGGAAAAGTGTTAAAGTTTTGGATGGGAGAGTGGGGATAGGAGAATCAAGGAAACAGTGCCTTCCAGGCACAACAGGACTGTCACACCTATGACCTCAGGGACTGTGGCAGCATGCACAGGGCTAAGCTAGCTGACATCCTAGTTCTGAGAGAGCAAGTGGACACAAGCCCCCATCCCTAACCCCAAAGCTCTTCCTGTCAGCCACTCACAAAGGAAGAGTTAGTTTTCTCCAAGGGAGCCTAACAGGGTATTAAGCCACAGTGAAGGGAGGCTGCAGGCTCAGCAGCAGACACCAAGTCCATGATATTTCTGCAGATGTTTGTATCTTATTACTTTAACTTGGCTTTTGCTTCTCTGTTATGATCTTCAATTTTGTGTTTTTATGGGTTTTGTGTATGTGCACACGTAAGTGTGCATGTATATTCGCATGCATGTGTGTGTCTGCATGTGCATGTACATGCATGTGTGTGTCTGCATGTGCATGTACATGCATGTGTATGTCTGTGTGTATATGTGTTTCTTACTGCTTTTTCTTTTTATAATTCTGTTTACTTGTTTGCCTTGTTTTATTCTGGCTTGTTGGTTTGTTTATTGCCCTGTTTGCTGTTTAGGGAAAAAATGAAAGAAAATGTGCAGTTGGTTGGTGGGGAGGTAGGGAGGATCTAGGAAGAGACCAGGGAGGGGAAACTATGAAAATATATGAAAAAATATTTTCAACAAAACATTTTTGGCTTAAAAGATGATTTGGTTTGAATTCTGGAAACCACATAAAAAATCCATATGTGATAGATAGCTGTAATCCTAGTAGTGGGTCATGAGGATCAAACTCAGGTCATCGTGACAAATGCCTTTACCCACTGAGTTATCTTACTGGCCTTTCAAATTCTTTCGTAAAGATTTGCCACCAGGGGTTTCGGGTGGCTCCGGGACTCGTGGTGTTCCCGGTGATGTCTTGGTTTCGAGCGGCTCCGGAGAACGCGAGCCTTGGAGACCAGGACGTGTTTGACGAGGAAGCGGACGAGTCTCTGTTAGCGCAGCGGGAATGGCAGGGTCACATGCGGAAACGAGTCCAAGAGGGTTACAGAGATGGGCTAGATGCCGGCAAAGCACTTACTCTTCAACGGGGCTTCAATCAAGGGTACAAAGAGGGTGCAGACGTCATTATAAACTATGGACTCCTTAGAGGAACACTGAGTGCTTTGCTTTCCTGGTGTCACCTTCATGGTAATAGTTCGACTCTGATCAGTAAGATAAGTAACCTCCTGGACACAGTTGACCAGTGTGAAGAGTGTGTGCTCAGACGTCTGAAATCGGTTACATCACAGCCACGAGTTACAGATTTATTGGACGCCATTGAGGATATGGACCTTTGTCACGTAGTTCCGTCAGACCAAGCGGAAGGTGACAGTAACGCTGAGATTAACACCGATTCTGACAGTCCAAATGGGATGGGTTGTTCACATCCAGAACATTGTAGACCAAAAGAGCATGCACATTTGGAAAAACCAAGCCTCTCTTGGATTCTGGAGCAGACATCCAGTTTAGTGAAACAGCTGGGAGTACCGGCAGACATATTACAGCACCTGAGACAACTATAAAATTACCTCCCCCTTTCTAGTGGAAGTAATGCTCAGTTATTACTTAGAGCATTGTGTTCTGGATAAGGTAACGCTGATTGAACGAACACTTCCCCTGTAGTTACCCTTTGTGGACGGAATTGTTAAGGGTCTTCAGTATTAACACTAGTAAATGGAATGACATTGGTAAATTGTTTAGTTTTAGATACACTCAGAAATCCTTGTCATTTTCAAATTTCTAATCAAAATCAATCATTTTTAGACTAGCAAAAGCCAAGCATTTTAGAACAAGGAAAATAAAATCTAATGCTGCTTTCTGCTTTTGTTGGAATCAGGGCCTCTTCACCAGCAAGCAAGCCAGAGTTGCCAGAAGTAACCTGAAAGCTAGCATAAATAAGGAGAAGCAGATCTATAGATAGCTATACATTAAAGTCAAGAGACTGTAGAAACTGACACAATATTTATATTATTGAATGAATAATAAAAAGCAAAGTACTAAAACTGACCTATTTATGTATTTATGATTAAAGATGTTCAATTTCATGAAAAAAATTGAAAAAAAAAACCAGTTTGTGCTAAACTGTAAAGAAATGAAACTACTTAGCATTCTAGGTAATGAGGACTTGGCCACATTTTCTCAAACTGTAACAAACTATTTCTGTCTGAACTGCAATTTTACTTGTTATTTACATTGGGATTTTTAAAAAGGGCAAAAAACAGTACTGCTTTGACAGGAACGAAATGCATAATCTAGCATAGACAGACTCACAGTCAGATTTTTGTTCCATGACCCAGGATCGGGAAAGGAGTTTTTCATCACTTTTCCCCACCTGAAGTTAATATACAACGCCTGACTGAGAGCCATCCAGGTAATTACCCCTTACTGACAGCTTCGGTTGCTGTCTAACCAGTATTTAGCTGTGCTGAAAGATGCATTCCTGAGAGACTGGCTGGAGGACCTTGTAAAGGCCCCTGGTTTCAGTCCCTGCTTAAAACGCACAGAACATTAAGAGATTGTGTCAGCAGAATTTGAAATAGTGTTGTAGATATACTAATTCATGCTTCAAGTATCAAAGTAACATTTGATGGCTGGGTTTTTATTTTAAAACCTCGTGGTACTAGGGATTGAACCTAGGACCTTTTGAACAATTCCCATATTGAAATGTCAAACCCACAGAATATTAAAGTCTTTCAAGTGTCAAAAAAAAAAAAAAAAAAAAAAGATTTGCCACCAGATTACCTTTATTCATTTAGAGCAGTATACGCTCAAGGGTATTCATTTTTAATCCCTTTGTGTGCATTTAGGCACTAAGATTCTTGATCTCTTTGTTTAAACTGCAAAATATTATTCATTTTGGCCATGGGATAGGGTATTGGTCATCCTGCCTCGCCTTTTCTCCCTCCCTCCCTCCCTCCCTCCCTCCCTCCCTCCCTCCCTCCCTCCCTCCCTCTCTTCCTCCCTCTGTCTTTCCTTTGTATCTTTCCCTCTTCTCTCCCTTCCTCCCTTCCTAAACTTATTCACTGTACTCAATGCATCTTGTATTTTCCCTGCCCAGCCCTATGATCAAATGTTCAAATAGTCTGTGTATGATAAACAATGGCATTTGCTTATAAAGATCTTGTTGCTACTAGGCATGCTTCTAGACCCTTTCAATGGGCAGTGCAAGACAACTAAAGGTAGATGTATTAAGCCCATTATGTCTACTTCCCATGGGTTGGACACTCCCACAAGTACCTAGATTCAGTGTTTTGCTAGAGGTACTTGAAATGCAAATCAAAACAACCCTGAGATTCCACCTCACACCAGTCAGAATGGCTAAGATCAAAAATTCAGGTGACAGCAGATGCTGGCGAGGATGTCAAGAAAGAGGAACACTCCTCCATTGTTGGTGGGATTGCAAGCTTGTACAACCACTCTGGAAATCAGTCTGGCAGTTCCTCAGAAAATTGGACATAGTACTACCGGAGGATCCCACAATACCTCTCCTGGGCATATATCCAGAAGATGTTCCAACTGGTAAGAAGGACACATGCTCCACTATGTTCATAGCAGCCTTATTTATAATAGCCAGAAGCTGGAAAGAACCCAGATGCCCCTCAACAGAGGAATGGATACAGAAAATATGGTACATTTACACAATGGAGTACTACTCAGCTATTAAAAAGAATGAATTTATGAAATTCCTAGGCAAATGGATGGACCTGGAGGGTATCATCCTGAGTGAGGTAACCCAATCACAAAAGAACTAGCACAGTATGTACTCACTGATAAGTGGATATTAGCCCAGAAACTTAGAATACCCAAGATATAAGATACAATTTGCTAAATGCATGAAACTCAAGAAGAACGAAGACCAAAGTGTGGACACTTTGCCCCTTCTTAGAATTGGGAACAAAACACCCATGGAAGGAGTTACAGAGACAAAGTTTGGAGCTGAGACGAAAGGATGGACCATCTAGAGACTGCCATATCCGAAGATCCATCCCATAATCAGCTTCCAAATGCTGACACCATTGCATACACTAGCAAGATTTTGCTGAAAGGACCCAGATATGGCTGTCTCTGTGAGACTATGCCGGGGCCTGGCAAACACAGAAGTGGATGCTCACAGTCAGCTATTGAATGTATCACAGGGCCCCCAATGGAGGAGCTAGAGAAAGTACCCAAGGAGCTGAAGGGATCTGCAATCCTATATGTGGAACAACAATATGAACTAACCAATACCCTCCCGGAACTCGTGTCTCTAGCTGCATGTGAATCAGAAGATGGCCTAGTCGGCCATTACTGGAAAGAGCGGCCCCTTGGTCGTGCAAACTTTATATGCCTCAGTACAGGGGAATGCCAGGGCCAAGAACTGGGAATGGGTGGGTGGGGGAATGGGTGGGGGAGTGTGTGGGGGACTTTTTTTTTTTGGTATGAAATAAATACCCAATAAAAAAATGCAGAGCTCATGATGCTCATGAATAGAAATCAAAATAAGCAAAGGGCAAAAACACATTGAAGTGATGTCTGGAGGAATTTAGTGGGAAACTTCTCCTAGGAGATTGGCCCTAGAAAGCAAAGCTGATTGCTCCAGGCATGCACCACAATTGCCCAGTAATATGCACAGTGCTGTCTACCAGGGAAGTCTGCCTGAGCCTAGACATCAGAGTTCTGATTCGCTGTACAGAGTTCTGTACACTAAGTGGTTTCTAAAGTTCACCGTCTGGAAGGAAAGCATTTAGCATAAATCACACTGATTGCACGAATTACCTTGATTTGTTGCACATATCGGCTCAACACAACAGTGCACGGCTTCAGAACTACAGGAGGCAATATGCTCAGCAGAGCGTTCCCGGGACTCAGTCTCCAGGAGCAAACCGGGGCCAGTTATGGAAATGGGTTTTCTAGAAAGTTTAAACAATAGCCTGGCTGAGCCAGTTCTTCATTGCACATTATCTAGACATAATTATTTCATTTACTCAGCTATGAGTAAGCATGGCTCATACTGATATTTCTGGCTAATACAAGATTTATTTTGTGCGCCAGTTGCTTCTTTCTCTGACAGCAAGACACAGGGTCCTGAGCAGCTACAATATATTTACTTGTTTAACTCTAATATATTTGTAAAGTAGTTTTGAAATTGCCAGCATCTACTCTTGTGAGAAACATAACTTTTTTTTTTAAATCATAGTTGATTTTTGTCGTGTTAGCCCTACAGGTTCCATGCTGTTTAGCTCCTTTCTTCTGAGGTTGCCTAGTGAAGTTGTATACTTATAATCTTGTTACGTTCTTTCATTATAGTCTGCATTCGATCGTAGAACTCTCCAAAACGCTGATTGAATTCTAAATACTGGCTAAGAGTAATGTTTCCTCTGTGATACAGAGTAAGTATAAACCTCCCAGGTTAGTGACACCACCCTAAAGCTTCCTTTCTTGTCACATTGTAGTCAGACACCTTCCACCTCCAATCCTCTAGCAACTATCGACATGTTTCCCATGCCTCTTGTCTTGTGTTTTCCAGAATGCCAGATAAATGGAGTCGTAAACCATAATAGTTTCCTCAGCCTGTCTGGCTCTTTTGTCTGGCAAAATGCATTTAAATTTAATCTATCTAGCTACACAAATCAATTCTGTGTTCTCTTTCATTGAGTAGTGTGTTTTTTATCCATTGGCTGCAGGATATTGTTCAGTTTCTGGAGATTATTCATAAAGCTATAGACAACTGTGTATGAAATTGGTACAAACTAGTTTTTATTTTTCTTGAAACACTTAACTGGGCCTGGGACTGTTGGGTCCTGTGTTCAGAAGGGGATCTCCACAGTGGCTGTGCACGTGAGCATGGGTTCTGTATTCTTGTCAGCATTTGCAGTAACTGAATATCTTTATTTCAGCTACTCTGTTGTTAGGGTTTTTTTTTTTTTTTTTTTTGTTTGGTTTGGTTTTGGGTTTTGGTTCTTGTTTTGTTTTGACAACTTGACACAAACTAGAGTCCTCTGAGAAGAGGGAGTCTCAATTTAGAAAATGCTCTCATCAGATTATCATGTTGGCAAGCCCATTTGGGGTATTTTCTTAATGATTGGTGTAGAAGGGTCCAACACAGTATGGAGATGCCATCCCCGGGCAGGTGGTTCTGAGTGTGTAAAACAGCAAGCTGAGCAAGCCAGGAAGCAGTATGCCTCTATGGCCTCTGCTTCATCTCCTGCCTCCAGGTTCCTGCCTTGAATTCCTGGCCTGACTTCCTACATGATAGACAGTAACTGTAAGCTGAGGTAAACCCTTTCTTCTCTAACTCACTTTGAGGTATGGCATTTTTATCACAGAGACACAACTGATACACTGCATTTTTGGTATACTGTTTGTATTCCCCTAGTAATGATGGTGCTGTTTCTTTCCCTGTAGCTAGCAGATTGAAGCATTTGCTCACATCTGCATTTACTTTCTTATTTAGCTGTTTTCTTATAGTTCCCATGAGCTCTAGGTCAGATTTGTGCCATAAAACCTCTCTCCTAGCCCATGGCTTAGCCCTTCTGCTTTCTCGGTGCCCTGAACACACCCTTCTCCTCATTGCCCTTTTAGTGGTGCTACGGATTGATATTGGACCTTATGCATTGGGAAGCAAGAGCGGTACCACTCAGCTATATCCCTAACTCAGGCTATTTGTGATAGAGTTTAATTTGTTAGTTTGCTCAGCATGTGTGTATTGGTGTTTGTGTACACATGTATGTGTGGGCATGCATGTGGACATGTGAGCAGAGGTTAACCTTGGGCATCCATCAGGCCTGAGAATCTGTTCACCTTGTGTTTTGAGGCACTGCCTCTCACTGACCTTAAGCTAGGCCATCTGAGCAGATGTGTTTATCTCCATCTCCCCAGCCCTGGGATTTCACATGCACACCACTATGCCTGTCTTTATGTGGGTGCTGGGGTAAGCTCGGGTCTTTACACCTCCATGGCAAGCACTTCACTGACCAGGCCACCCTCTCAGCCCCTATTAGTTTATTCTTCCATGTGTTCTGCTCTTGGCATCAGACTTAGGAATCTTTATCTAAGTCAAGATCGTAAGGGTTTCTTCCTATGTGTGTGCATACACATACCTGTACGTTTATGCATAGACGTTTTTGTCTACTCTAGAGGAATGAATCTAGGATGTGTGCGTGCTGGATAAACACTGTGCTGCTAAACTTTGCCTTGTTCCCTTTTTAATCTTGAGACAAAGTCTCAAGATATAATGAGATAAGTTGCAGGCCTTGAACTTATAACATAGCCCAAGTAATTCTTGAATTTATTTTTCAGTCATTCCTCCTACTCCACCCTCACCCCAAGACAGGGTTTCTCTGTGTATCCCTGACTGTCTTGGAACTCATTCTGTAAAACAGGCTGGCCTCTAACTCAGAGATCTGCCTCCCTCTGCATCCCAAGTGCTGGCCTTAAAGGTGCATATCACCCCTGCCCAGCTTTATTTGTATTGTTTATTTATGTCTATGTGCACATGTGTTTGTGTGCATGAAGAGCACATGAGTAGAAATGCTCTTGGAGGCCAAAAGAGGGTTCCAGGTGCTGGAGTATGCAGGCACGTGTGAGCTCACCAATGTAGCTACTGGGACCTGAGCTGTAGTGCTCTGGAAGAGCAGTATGGACTCTTAAACACTAAACCATCTCTGTCTTCCCTAGGCATCCAACGTAGTTGGGATTACTGTGCCTGGCTAGATTTTCTTGCATGCTTTTCCCAAAAGTCTTTAACTACTGTCTTTTTTATTTTGTTCTGAATCTTTATCTCTCCTCCCTCCCTCCCTCCCTCCCTCTGTTTCTCTTTCCCTTTTTCTGTTTCTTTTTGTTTATTGTGTAAGGTATGGGTATGAACTCAGTTTAGGAAGGTGGATATCCTGTTAGTCTTCATCACTACAAAGGCTCTGCTTTCTCCACTGTGCTGCTTCTAACCTTCCAACATCAGTTATCTTATATGTGTAGATTTGCTTCTACTCTTTCTGTTATGCTCCCAAAGCTATACTTCTCTCCTTCCCCCTCTCCCCGTTTCCCTTCCCTCTTCCCCCCTCCCCCTCTCCCCCTCTCCCCTCCCTCTTCCCCCTCCCCCTTCCAATATTGTTTTGGTTTAATTGCTGTGGTTCTAACATAATTCATGAGAATATCTAATGTTCGCCTTTCACATTTGCATTTTTTCTAAAAATCAAACTTGTTTTGTTATGGTAACTTAGTTTAAAGATAATTGATATAATAATATTGTGTCTGCTCATCCATGAACAAAAGACATCTCTCATTTTATTTAGGTCTTAATTTTATGGCAGAAATATTCTGTAAATCTCAGTGTAGAAGAATACTTAGTTAGAATACAGTTAGACGTTATATTGGTTTGTGAAAATGGCAGTTGTAGGTCCTTCTCTGGGGTCTATGACATGTTTAGCCATGAGTACTTGTCTAGGATTACAGTACCAGACACACATTTCCTTAACTTTGCTCTTCTTAATCAGACTTATTTTGGGTTATATTTAGTTTTAAAAGAATCAGTTTAAGGAGAATTGATATCTTAATAATATTGAGTCTGCTTAACTATGAACAAAAGATATTTCTCATTTTACTTAGGTCTTAATTTTATGGCAGAATTTTCTCTTACAGAATGAGCCTTAGATCCAATTAGGCAGCTGTTTGTTACCCCCAAATAATAGTGCCACTCTAGTATCCTAGGGGATGTCCTGCTGGTCTGCCCGTTGTTGTGGTTTATGAGTTTTATAGCTGTGTATGATTGGCAGTCGCTCTTTTCCTTTGTCAGTTTCCATAGCTCATTCAGATGCTATGAGAGCTAGTCCCCAGGGAGGAATTGCTCCATGTGTAGATGAAGGTCTCTCGCATTGAAACCAGTCCACAAGGCCTGAAGGAGACAACTACTCCATTAAATCCACAGACATCAGATGTGGTAATAAGAACTATGAAAAAAACAAAAACAAAAAACAAAAACAAAATATGAAAGCACCAAAGGAATGCAATGGCTTTTATCTGTAACCAACCTGAAAAACATGGAAAGTGACAAATTGCTTGACAGTTAATCAAAAATGACTGTACTAAAGGTAGCCTAGCAGTCACCTAAGGAGCAAAAGTAAACAATAAAAATCACAAAAACAATGTGCATTTTTTCCAACAAAGAGATAGAAATATTTTTAAGGATTCTGTTAACTTTTAGTGTGTGTGTCTATATGTGTATGTGTGTGTGTACAGGTGACTATGGAGGCTGGAAGGGTCATCAGATCCTTTGGAACTGGTGTTTAGGGGTAATCACCAACATGGGTGCTAGCAACCCAACCCCAGTTCTCTGCAAGAGAAGGAAGCACTCAGAAATGCTGACCCATCTATTTATCCACAGAAACAATGGTTTAAAATAACCAAACAGAAATCCTGAAGCTATAGACTATCACCCGACATGAAAAACATACAATACACAATGTCAACTGGGCACATGATTAAAAAGATGTGTGAACTAAATTCAAGCAAGTCATCAAAAGGAGAGGGAGGAAGGGATAAATAACAGCAAGGATGTTTGAAAATGCTGTGGAGAAACAGATTCTATATGCTTTTAAGCACACTGTGTGAGGGTTTTGGCCAGGTAGGACATGCCAGCCTTGGTGCATGCAAGGGAACAATATTATAGTCTCTATGCAGCTTTGTCCTTTGAGACTGATGAAGATTGCACAGGTCCTTGGTTGTGAAGGCTGTGAGTGTCCATAAGGGTGTGCATAGCAGCAGAGACTCTGCAGGCCTTTAACAGTGAAGGCCATTGGAATTCTGATTTTCTTTCTCCCATAGGGGAATTCATGATTGGGGTGTCTCTTAGCCCTGGGTCCAGCTTATGGGCAGTGATTGTGCCAGCATCTGATGAGTGATGCCTATGTGAGCTGTAGAGGGAGGGGTAGTACAAGCGTCTGGAAGGCAGCATGCTCCCTTACTGCTGAACTGGTAATGCTGTGCAAGGAGCATGTGCTCATAGGGATATGCTTGAACCAGCATCCAAAGCCTACCGCTACACAGCCTACAGTACACAGCCTACAGCTTTGGAGGCTAGAATAGGTCCATGCCGCAGGTGCTGGAACATTCAGCAGAGGCATCGATCCAGAGTCTAGAGCACGTATATAGGCAGAGACAGTGGCTCTAGGCACCAATGCAGGCTACCTTGCTGTGGCAGTGCTGTGATGTCTGAGGGATGTAGGCACCATGGCCTGTGGTTTGGGCATATTCAGAGTAGTAACAGTTGTGTGGTCCAGGGTAAAGCTCACTCAGAACGGCAGAGGCTCTAGTGTCTGCAGCATGGGTCTATGTAGAAATACCACAGCTGCAGACCCAGGCTCCACATAGAGCTGAGTAAAGTGTCCGTTTCAGTGGCACAAGAGTGGCTTCTTTGAACAGTGTTAGCTTCTTCGCGGAGCTCATGGTGACAGTGGCTTTTGGTTATCTCAGGTGATGAAAACTGCTAGTTTTTTGCTCTAGAGCAGGCCACTGGGGAATGTGGTGGCATGGGCAGATGCTGACAGCCTCCTTTCCCTCTGTCCTTCACCAGATGTCACTCTCCATGATGACAGGCCCATCAGTCTATTCCAGGCACGGCTTCCTCTTTTGCACCACTCGGTTGCTGCGGCTCTTAATTGGACCCTCGAGCCCTTCAGTGATTATTTTCATTCATGGATAACTATCTAATTGCTTTGTTTTTGAAAAGAGTAAAGCTGATGTCTCCCACTGTGCCATACACATGTCTTAAAATCACAGTTTGTACATTTAATGGAAAGTGGGGAGAGTTGACTCCATACGTCAGGAGGCAGGTATAAATTAAATATACATTGTAGTTGCTGTATGGCCACTAAAAATAAACTCAAAGAAGTATAAATAAGAGATTATAAGATTGAAATTTAAAATTGGACAATTTTTAAAAGTATATTAAAAAGAGGCAAGACGATAGAGGCCCTGGCTATGATCCCAGATAGGAATGTTGGACACAGAAACACTGGCTATGGCAAGAACCAGCAGCAGGGAACAAACAGAAAACTATGGAGTCGTATCATGGAGTCTGCCTCTGCAGCATCATCAAGGGGTGGGGGTAGGTGGAAAAGAGATGGAACGTGGCCTTGCATGAGGTCCCTCTTGGTTGTGGGTTCTCCACGGAGCCGTGATACTCACTGTTTCCTCCCTCATTTGCTTACACCCTGCCAGTCAGAACCTGGGTCTATGTACCTTGGGGACAGGTTTTTTTGGCCAATCCACTCCCCGTCTTAGCCAGAGCCTAGCTTGGGGGTAGAGGTAGCTCCCAGGTACTCTTGCTCCCTGGAGGAGGACCCACTGGCAGCAGGCAGCCCTGCTCTCTGGAGAAAGACTTCACCAACTCCACCTCTGAACAAGGACTTCTGTTCTTCTATGGCAGACCTGTTCCCTGGGGCCTAGAGGGAGTGACTTTCTCCACTAAGAGCACAGGATTCCCCCTTCCATCTTAGTGTCCTCTAGGATTGCCATCCCATACTCACCCAGAGCACAGACCTATTACTGCTGGCCAACAGAGCTGCTAGCAACTCACAACCAGAGAGCTGTTTCACTTTTATGCTATACATATATATGTATATATATATATGTGTGTGTGTGTGTGTGTGTGTGTGTGTGTGTGTGTGTGTGTGTATATATATATATATTCTATTAGTTCTTGTATTGACTAGTTTTATGTTGGAGATCAGCTGTAAACTATTTTCTTAATTGGTCACCAGGTCCATGTAGGCAGTGCCTCCCCTGGCTAGGTAGTCCTGGGTGCTATAAGAATGCAGGCTGAGCAAGCCATGAGGAGCAAGCCAGTAAGCAGCACCTCCCCATACATGGCCTCTGCATCAGCTCCTGCCTCCAGGATCCTTCCCTACATGAGCTACATGAAATCCTCACTCTTTGATGATGAACTGCTCTATGGAAGTGTAAGTGACCCCCCCCCCACACACACACACACATACAAGTTGCAGCAATAGTAACCCTAACTTTGACAGTCCTGTTCCTCTATATTCTGACTAATATACAGGGCTGGCCAGGCAGGAACTGAATCAGAGGCCATTGAGGAATACTTCTTACTGGTTCTCCTCCATTGCTTGTTAAACCTGATTTCTTGTACATACAAGGACCACCTGCCCAAGGATGACCCTGCCCCCTTGACATGGGTCCTCCCATACCAATCATTAATCTATAAAATGTCCCCACTGGCCTATCTGATGGAGACATTTCTTCAGTTGAGGGTTTCTCATACTGTGTGCCTCTACTTTGTAACACGATTAAAAAAACCAAACCCATACACTGAGGTGAGGAATGCAAACAATTCATCACCACAAACTTTCACAGGAAGACAGGAAGGGCTTCTGAGCAACTTCATGGAAAGCAGAATGGATGCTTCCTCTGATAGCCCATGTTCTTTATTTGTATCAGTGTATATTTGTGTACAAGGCTGTGGGGCTTGCAATCATGTTTTGCTGAAATATGTCAGGTAATTGGGCTATATTCACCTCCTCCATGAGTTGTTTTTTTTTTTTTAACTTTAATAGTGTAATTTATTTTTTTAATTGGATATTTTAATTATGTACATTTCAAATGTTATCCCCTTTCCAGTTTTCTCTCTACAAACTCCCTATCCTATCTCCCTCCCCCTGCTTCTATGAGGGTGTTCCCCCACCCACCCACTCCCACCTCACCACTCTAGTATTCCTCTACACTGGGGCATCAAGCTTCCACAGGACCTCCCCTCTCATTGGTGCCAGATAAGGCCCCTTCAGCTCCTTTAGTCCTCCCCCTACCTCCTCCATTGGGGTTCCTGTGCTCAGTCTGATGGTTGACTGTGAGCATCCGCATCTGTATTGGTCAGGATCTGGCAGAGCCTCTCAGGAGACAGTTATATCAGGCTCCTGTCAGCAAGCACTTCTTGGCATCAGCAATAGTGTCTGGGTTTGGTGTCTGCATGTGGGATGGATCCCCAGGTCGGGCAGCCTCTGGATGGCCTTTCCTTCAGTCTCTGCTCCACTCTTTTCCCCTGCATTTCCTTTAGACAGGAGCAATTCTGGCTTAAAATTTTGGAGATGGGTGGGTGGCCCCATCCCTCAACTGGTGAACCATGACTAACCTCTGGATTTGGTCCCCCGTGACTTTTATTCCATACCCAGACAGTTTTGCTCCCTTCCTAACAGTCCCCGTGTTATTGGTCTGTGTGTAGTCTTGGTTTCACCTTGGTTTGGCTTGTCTTGCTTAATATGATCACCTCCAGTTCTGTATATTTTCCAGAGCATGATAGAATGTTATTTTTCTTTGTAAATTAACAAAATTCCTTGGTGTTTCTATCCTACATTTTCATTATAAGTTCCCCTGCTGATGGCTGTCTGTGCTGGTTGTTGTGAGTAGTGCTATAATAGACTTAAATGGACAAGTATCTCTGGAAGATGCTGATGGAGGTTCCTGTAGTGGTACAGCTAACTCAGATTCAGTTCCGTCTTAGCTTTTTAAGGAGTGGATGTTGGGGCAGCCATCCTTTTGTTTTGTTTATTGTTTTGAGACAGGGTCTCATTATGTAGCCTTGGATGACCTGGAGGTTACCATGCAGACCAGCGCTCCCTCCGCCTCCCAGGATCAGGGACTGCAGGTATGCATCAGCATGCCCAGTGCCCATTCTTTCCGTTCTGAGGAACCTCTATACTCATATCAGAGGTGGCTACACTAGTTATGTTCCCTCCAACTGTGTAGTGTGCTGATATTCTTCTCCCATTCTTCTCCCACATCCTCACCTGCATTAAAACAACAACAGCCCTTCTGATAAACTAGGATGGAATCCGTGTGGTTCTGATATGCATTTCCCTGATACATAAGGATAATGGCAGATTTTCCATGCATCAGTTGCCCATATTATACTCTGTCTTTTGAGAAATTCATGTCATATGCCCTGTTTGTGGATTAGAATTATGTTTTTGGATTATGTATTCTGAATATTTTTCCTCCATCAGTTGTGTAGGTGGCAACAGTTTTCTTTCATTCTATGGGCTGTCTCAACTTCTACATGTGGAAGAACAAAACTGCTGATCTTCCTTTGCTTTGGGGTTCAGCCCAAGACTAGAGTTTACTCATTAACTTTACTCTTTCTTAGTCTTGGGGCTCACACTGAAATTCCTGAGTAAAATGAGCAACACCGGATCTGTCACAATATGCTGTTCCAAGTCTAGAAAAACACTAGAAAGATACAGGACACAGTCACCATGGCAGAGACAGCTAGACCAATGAATTAGAATAACAGACATAAACATAAGCCCATGAAGCTATGACCTCTTGGTTTCTGACAAAGATAAAAAGCATACACTGAAGATGGCCTTTTCAACATAGACTGCATCCACATTCAGAAAAAAACAAACAAACAAAAAAAACAAGTCACAACAGATTAAATGCCGTAACTCAAGACCAGAAATGCTAAAACTGCTGAAGGAAAACACAGGGAACCACTTCAGGTTACAGCACAGGCAGGAGCTTTCTGAAAGGTACTCTAATGGTCCAGGAAACAATTCCAATTGTAATAATTGGAATTGTATAGAACTAAAATTTCCCCTGTAGAGCAAAAGAAACAATGTGAAAGAGACAGGCAGAGAGCAAAGCTTTCCCCTAATACAGCTCTTTTCCTTATGGCCGACTGGCCCACAAAGCATTAGTTTAGTATTCATCCTGGGTGATTACGTGTAGCTATGTCAGGTTGAGATGAACGTATTAATAACAACACTGAACAGAGACACACATTGATATTCAAACCCATGTTATGTCCGATGGAGTCCTTCTGCCTGTGAATCAGTAGGCAAAGAAGGCTTTTAATGTAGCTGCAGGAATTATTCCTAAAGACCAAGAGGAAACTGGAGTGCTACTCTATGTTAGCTGCAAATGTTTTGTCTTAAATTCACTGGGCCATGACTTACACATAAAGAGTCCACCTATAAATATTTGGAAAGTATTTAAAAAATATTTTGAGTAGGGAAAGGCTTTGGGGTAAAGTTGGAAAAACCTTTAGGCACTAAAAACAGATGAATGGATTTTTGTATTCAATGAAACATTATCTAGGTATGTCTATGTCTATGTCTCTGGGTGAGATTAGTACTTGAAATATTAGAATGCTTTGTCCTCCCTGATGTGGGTGGCTATCACCTAACTGAAGGCCTGACTAGAGCAAAAATTTTTCTGGCCATCTTTGAGTTGAGCTATCTGTCTCTTTTGCCTTTAGACTTAAAATTGGCTTTCCAACTTTTCAGGCCTATGGACTCTAATTACCAATGTCCCTTTGGTTCTGTTTTTCTGGATAACTATGGTATATATACGTCCCAAACAAGTTTACAAAGCTAGCATAAACCTAACATGCTACCTATAAAAGCTATAGTCTCTTATAGAGTAAGAGTTAGTCACAAACATTTAGAATGAAATATTAACACATCAAATCCAACATTATATAAAAGCATGTGTATATGATATGAAACATACAATCTCATAAAAGCCTAAGAAATCATTTTTTATTTAGGATTAAAAGTTGGTTTAATATTTTAAAACTTACATAATTCACTATGTTAGGAGGAAAAAGAGGACACTATGAAATAGAAAAAGCATATGTTGGTCAACTTCATTTGTTACCAATGAAAAACTATTGGAAGCTACAAATGAAAGAGAGCAATATGTTATTATTGACATATACACATCTTGGAGCCGGCACCATCCTTAATTGTACAATATTAATGTTTTCCCCGAAGAGAGATAACTAGGCAAGTAGTATACCCACTGTCATTCTTGTCTCTCTAAGGTTCTGACCATAGCAATAAGACAAGAAACAAATGTTAATGATAAAAGGTCAAGAGAAAATCTTTGGGTTTTCCTTCCTCTGTCTTTCCCCCTGTGCTTGCCCCACCTCTTTCTGTAGAACACATGACTGTATAGAACTTGTAGGGAATTTATAACACAACTATTGTCAGGGTTTCAATACACAAATCTTATGTGTAAAGAATCATATGTGAGCCGGAAAGATGGTTCAGCAGGTAATGGCACTTTCCATTAAGCCTGACTACATGAAGTTTATCCTTCCTCCGACCTAAATGGTGAAGGGGTGAAGGGGAGAACCAACTTCTGCTAATTGTTCTCTGTCTACCACACTTGTATGCTTGGCATGCACATGAGTATACACACACACACACACACACACACACACACACACACATATATACATATATATATCAAACAAATATAACTTAAAATGTATTCCTATATAAGCAATATTGCTATTGATGGAAATTTAATTTTATTTATAATAACATCAAAACAGAAGTACTTAGGAATTAATTTAATAAAGTCATCCAAGACTTTGAGAAATCAAAAAAAAAAAAAGCTAAAGGTTATTTACATAGAAATACACCTCATGTTGGTAGATTAGAGGAATTAATATTGTTAAAATGTCAGTTCTGTCCACACTTGTAATAGATTAAATATAATTCTAGTCTTAATTCCACCAAGCTTTGTGTAGAATTAGCAAATACTTTCCAAAATTTATTTCAGGTTACTGAAGATCTAAAACATTAAAAAATCTTGAAAAGGAACAAATTGGAAAGTTTTCTGCTTAGCTTTAAGATTTTTTATAAGGTAATAGAGAGTATGATTGTGATATAGATTGACAGGTGACTGAAATGCCAAGGGCCAGCCTTGGCTTGGAGAGAGGAGTTCCTGAGAGAAGGAGTGTCTGGGAGCAGTGAGACAGATGACTCAAAGTCAAATTGTGGGTTACAAGTTGAGGGCCTATGTTCTGCTCGAGATGAATCTCTTTCTCTCTAGCGTTCTCTTACTATTCTAAAAACTCTAGATAGCTCATTTCTTGCAGATCAGAAGCCCAGGCTTTTATTTACATATCCATTCAGTCATCACCCCAGATTCCCTTTTGATTATCCCATTAATCAGCATCCCAAGGCCCCAGCTTCTTGAATCCTAGAAAGCAACAGCAAGCACAAGCACAGACAATTACTATACCTGGGTGGGACCCTACCCTGAACTTACCATTCCTACCACACCTGGGCCAGGACCAAAATTCCCTCCATCCCAGGGTGACCTTGAACTCAGGAATCTGCTTGCCTTTGTAAGCATAAACAGCAGCAGCAGCAGCAACAACAACAACAAAAAACACCTTAGTTGGGTGGGATCTTGCCCTGTGATCACTACTCCCTAAATCTCTTTATCTCCTTCCTTAGTATCTTTCTGACCAGCTGGCTCATAGTGCAGCTGCCTCTGTTCCTTTAGATCTCTGAAGCTCCTTCTACAATTCATATTGCATCCTTATATTTTGCATAGTTGAGAAATTATGTAGTTTAGAACTCATGTTTTCAACATTCTTTCCCACAGCCTTGAGAGCTGTCCTGAAGATGTCAGTTTGCTGAGACATTAGATGCACCCTCACTTCCCAGACTCTTGCTGTCTCTGATAATCATGGAGTCATAATCTAAATAATGTACAAACTATGTACATTATTATACAAACGAGCCTTATACCCACAGCAACCATCGACACTTGTGGAGGCCCACACACGGTTGGCTCTGTTCCATGTCCCTTACGCATAGCAAAGCAGGACTTGGCACTGAAGCAATACAAAGAGAACATGCCCCATCCACGTATTTTGAAGAAAGCTACTAGAACAACTTTTGTTTTTTTTTTAATGTATATGAGTACACTATAGCTGTCTTCAGACACAGCAAAAGAAGGCATTAGATCCCTTTACAGGTGGTTGTGAGCCACCATGTGGTTGCTGGGAATTGAACTCATGACCTCTGGAAGAACAGACAGTGCTCTTAACCTCTGCGCCATCTCTCCAGGCCTGCCAAAACAGTTCCTTTTTTAAACTACATATCAAATGTACTTTTTATTTTATGTGTCTGAGTGTTTTGTTTGAATGCGCATCACATTTGTACAGTGTCTGCAGAGGCCAGCAGGGAGCATGAAGGTCTTTAGAACTGAACCTGGGTCCCCGCAAGAGCAGTGAGTGCTTTAACTCCTGAGTCCTGTCTGCAGCCTCAGAGTGTAAGTGGGCTTGTGCCTGTGAGTACAGGGACTTTGAGAGAGGCATGGATTTCCCTGGAGCTGCAGTTACAGGCTTGTAAACTGCCTGACACCTCTGCAGGAAACAACTGCTGAGCCGTTTTCCCAACTCTCTTAGGGCAATGCTTTCAACTAATAATTTTGTAATTACTGAATATCCACAAAAAAACCTTAGTGCCTGTTTCACATCAAATACAGAAATGGAGACCAACCACACATAAACCTTATACATAAACCTATAAAAAAATTTAAATATAATGTAAAAAATTTAAATATATTTAAATTGTCTTTGTGGGTAGGAAAAAGCTTTTTGAGCAGGATATGGAAAATTAGTTGCTATTAAAACAGATTAATTCGCTTATATCATAACAAAATGTTTGTCACTGAAAGTGTAGGAGAAAGTTGTCAGTTTTAGATAAAAGAAAACAATCACACACATCTATTTGATAATTACTCCCATCTCCCAAGGTTTGCTAAAGTAAACCCCTGTCCCAGAGGCCACTGTGATCGCCACTGTTTTCAAGTACAATGTGTCATAACATTTTTCTTTACCTCATTTTATGTGCACTTGAGAAGAATGTATTCATTTGCTGTGTTTTATAGTACATGTACATGTGCAGTACATTAAATAATCTTGGGATTATAATATTGATGGGATTAGACACAATATACCTAGTTCTAATGTTTTTCTTTTGTCAGGAGAATAGATTTTGCCAAGGATGCTTAGAGTATCGTCAATACCACAGTTGTCTGCTCTGTTTTATCATCCTGGTTTATAGGTAGGCTAATCTGTTTTGGGTTGACCATGTGTCTTAAAGGAATGCCATTAATAGAAAACTGCTGTTTCCCAATCCCCACTGTTACAACTGACTCAAGCCAAGATTCATCAACACATGGTAAACCCTGTATAAAAAATGTTAGGTGTCATATTCTCTATGTGACACACCTCTTAGGACACTAGTTTACAAGTTTTGAAGTCACACCTTAGCCAGGTGACCAAGTAGCAGCACCCAAAGTAGAGCAGTCGAGTGCTGCGTTTTGTGAGATGCTGCAGTAAGAAATTCAAAAACTCAGTTGTGGAAGATTCTTGACAAAACATCCCATACTGATTTAATCAAGGGGATGACTGGACAGATCCAAAGATTGGGCCATTTTACAAGATGGCTGACCCCCAGGAACTTTAGTGTCACGGGAGGCTTGAAAAGTAGTGAGAACAGTCTAGATTGAGAGAGACCTCTAGAACACAGGAGCAAGTACAAAGGAGGAAGCTTTACTGGAGCCTGGCTTACAGCTCTCGGGCAGAAAGATAGATGTCCCGTTTGTGGCCGGGTATTCTACGGATACGGATACTGTGTTTCGACTCCTTGTGAGGTTTTGTGTTAGCCACCACCCACTGCAGGAGAAGCTTCTCTGCTAAGAACCCAAAGCCCCACTTACCCTGGGCGGAGAGATACATACTTAGAGGGTGGTTTGGTACTGTGTCCATTAGCCGAACAGTAGTGGTACTTTCATCCCTGGAGCCTATGAGCTCCCCAGCCGTTTTAAATCTTAGTGAGATCCAAAATTACCAGGCTTGTGTTTACTCCTTCAGAGTCTGCCTTTAATTAGAATGTGCTTGGTTACCCTGTAATTAATATTCATGAAATTTTAGCATCTGTAATCTACTTGCAAATGGCATACATATGCCAACATATCACAAGGAAGATGGAAACATAGCTCATAGCCATGGTTGAAGGTATGAACGTTTTTATTGTATCCTTCCTTCCCATATTTATGATCCTTCAGGACTATGGGACAGTTCTGCAATGTTGACACCAGGGGGTGCTAGTGCTTTTCAAACAGAGCTGAGCAGGCAAGCAGCTGACTGCAGATCCCTTAGGAACCACCTGGGGGACACAGATTTCAAGCCTTTCATTTTGCGGCTCTCCCCTCTTGTTTGCATTAATATCTTCTATGAAACACGAAGAACTGCGGGGATGCAGGGTTCTTTTATTATATATTTTTATTTATTTATCAAAATGTCTGTGGGTCTCTTCTGACCCTTCCTTTTCTTAGGCTTCTATTAGCATCTCACATCTCACAAGGCCTAATAAAGTAACACCCTCTCCCAGATGCCACTGTGACTCATACTGGTGTATAGTGACTTTCCTTCTCCGTTCACTCCCTATTTCCCTAGGAGTAGTTTCTACTCTTCAGCAGTGTTAGGGTTATAATTACCATTCCATGAATTTCCCACCATTCCTTTCCATTAACCCTGCTTCTCCTGAGACCCCAGGCGGTCAGTGTAGAGGGCAGAGGGCAGCTGTTGAGAGCTGCGTCTCTTCTTCCATCATGTGGGTTTTGGGAATTGATTCAGGCAGCCAAGCCTAGCGACAAGCACCTTTATCCACTGAACCTGACAGAAGAGATGCACACCTAGGGCTGTCCTCTGAAGAGATCCATACCTAAGGCTGACCCTTATGTGCACACGTGAGCATGTGAGTGTGTGTGCGTGCGTGTGTACACACACACACACACACACACACACACACACACGCGCACACACGCAGATTAACAAAGGAAGAAAAGCCCTTGTCCTCTGCAGCCACTGACAATGAAAGCGCTGCTGTCCAGCATGCAGACTTTTTCCCGCACATAACAGCTCGCTATTTACAGTTCTTCTTTTGAAATGTCTGTTGTCTGTTATGGCTTTTGGTGTCTTTCTGAGTTATCTCTGCCTTTGCAGAGGTGGGATTAGGGCAGTACTTGGAGGTTCTGACTCGTGGAACTGTTTTCAGATAGTGGAAGGCAAACGCAACTTTTTAAACTATACTAACATGTTGAACTTTCTCATTGAATTATAGAGTATGGACTGTTCACATTAAACAAATGCATTTCATTTTTGGAAAAATTATCATTTTGTTAATAATTCATCTATACTTTGTTACAATGGGACCATACTCTGCCGTGCTCAGAATGATTGGTGTTAATGACCAGCGGCTCCCTCCTTTTTTGGAAAGGGACTCTGCAAAATTGAACGAGTGTTTATTAATATGTCTGTGTATCTGGGGCTTTCTTAGCAGCTCTTCATCTACAGATGAGAAACCTCAGGCTGGGAGAGCAGATCTCTAGTCCACCAAGGACACTGGACAAGCATTTGCCAGTCTGATTAGGGAGAGGGAGAAGGAAAGGAATGATCCATGGGCACATTTGTGCTACAGCTGTCCTAATGGAACAGTAGATGTGCTCATCTGAAGGTGCTGGCATGATAGACAGATTACAATTATTTAAAAAGGTATCTGACACAGGGGCCTGAGAGTGGCCTCAGTTCTAAGGGCACTTGCATCAAGCCGATGACCTGAGTTCTATCCCCTGGTCCTAGATTTGATCCCCTCTCCCTACATGTGACACGGCTTGCTACTCCTCAAATAAATGCAATAAAACTATTTTAAAGGCTGCCTGGGACATGGTAAACAGTGTATACACTGATTGTCTTAATAGTGAGCTCAGTAGCAGCTGAATGTTTGCATTGTTAAAAGTCGCCCTGGGACTGAAGGGCTGACTTGGAGTGCTCATGCAGAGGACTCAAGTTCAGTTCCCAGTACCCCTTAGGTAGTGCACAGCCTTCAGCCCCAGAGGGATCCACCACTGCTGGTCTCTGGGGTGCCATATATTCTGCACCCATACACATACATAATGTAAGAAAAGCCAAATCTTTTTAAAAGTCTCTCTATTATAGGCTGAAACCGAGCCCCTATAGACTTTCATCTGTAATATGTTTCCACCTGAAAGTGGAAGCAAGATGATTCCGGTTCCATTTAACAAAGTAGTATCCAGCACTTAAGACTTATCTATGTAAAGAGGTAGGCTCCCTTTGTCAGGGATAGAGAGGTGGTTTTTTTAAATAGCCTTTTTTTTTTTTTCTGGAGTTGCAGATTGCAGATGACAGCTACAATATTGGTGCTAGGAACCAAACTTGAACCCTCTGCAAAAGCAGTAATTGCCTTTAGCGACTGAGCCATCCTTCCAGCCTGTAGACTTTATTCTTCAGTTATTTATTTATTCTACTTAATTTTGGTTTCAGAGCAAAGTTGAGAGGACCCCAAAAGTGCCTATGCAGCCTTTGCCTTACGTAAGCAAGGCGACCCTCATTACTAGCATTACCCCCTCTCACACCACTCCCCCCCTGCAGCAATAGACCAACTAACTTACAGACAGGTCCTCATCACCCAAAGGCCATGGGCTATGCTGAGGTTCGCACTTGTTGAATAGTTGTGTAGTCGGTAGCGTTAGACAAATGTATGTATGTATGTGTATGGTACAGGGCAGTCAGTTTCGATGTCCTAAAAATTCTTTGTGAGTGAGATCCAGTGGTTTCACAGGACAAAGCAGCCAGACACATGGGTACAAATCCACAGTGAGAGATTTCAGACCTTATCTGGGCAGCAAGGAGACGCTGAGATGCGCCAGCAGAGCACATGAACAGCGGCCAGAGCCACTTTGCTTTCCACTAGAGTGGCACTGTTCATCAGCAAGCCAAACTGCGCCTTCAGATTAGCATCAGGGTGTGTGCACATTCCTACAGAGAAAGGAGCATCTCCACGACTGTCAGATCAGACTCTGCTCCCCAGCAGGGAACTGGGGACCACCTTCCACTCCTGCTCTTGCACCTACCAGAGAGATCCGGTTTAGACCTGATATTGCAGTCAGGATGAGCCATCTGGGGAGGGGAGACAGCACAGAGGTAAAGTGCTCGCTGTGGAAGCGTGAGGAACTGAGAGACAAGATCCCCAGTGCTCATGCAAAAGCTTTGGAGCACGGGGCTCACATCTGTACCCCCAGCAGTGGGGCTGAGCAGGGCTGGAGACTAAGTGTCAGCACGTGCTGGCAGTCAGCCTAGCTGAAACGGTAAGCTCTAGTGCTTTTGAGAGACGCTGTATCAAAAACCAAGGTGAGTGTAACCGAGAGATCAGTGCCTTTGG